>NC_080717.1:5987500-6312500 GCF_019097595.1 Hemibagrus wyckioides | reverse complement strand
ATTCCTAATGAGGCCAAATGTTTATATCCATACATACATGCCTCCTTGCACCTCAGAGATGCTTTATGATGACAGCTCCAATACTGCCATTTTGTGACATTCATTGGAAGTATGCTTAGGACTATCGTCCTTCTGGAAGCCCCAGTTATGACCAAGTGTGAACTTTCTGACTGAAAGGTGTTGCTTTGGTATTTCTAAATAATCCTCCTTCCTTATGATGTCATCTATTTTTTGAAGTGCACCAAGCAAAACACTTTATAACATGATGTAAGCTATATAAGCTATATACCATCACCAGTTAGAATAGAGTTCTTCGTATTAAAAGCCTCGTTTTTTTTTTTCCCCCTCCATGATTCTCAGAATATAGATGACATCATGGGGAAGGAGAATTATAGTAAAAAAAATTCAGGTATTATTTTATCTGACCAGAGAACACTCCCCTGAGCGGCTTTTGATCATTATTTTGTCCTCAGAGCTGATGTGTTAGAAGCAGGAAAAATGGACAAGCGTAAGGATTTGAGCGAGTTTGACGAAGGGCCAAATTGTGATGGCTAGACCACTGGATCAGAGCATCTCCAAAACTGCAGCTCTTGTGGGGTGTTCCCGGTCTGCAGTGGTCAGTATCGATCAAAAGTGGTCCAAGGAAGGAACAGTGGTGAACCGGCGACAGGGTCATGGACGGCCAAGGCTCATTGATGCACGTGGCCCGTGTGATCCGATCCAACAGACGAGCTACTGTTCAAATTGCTGAAGAAGTTAATGCTGGTTCTGATAGAAAGGTGTCAGAATACACAGTGCAGCAAAAGGGGGACCAACACAATATTAGGCAGGTGATCATAATGTTATGCCTGATCGGTGTAAATCCTGGTGGGTAGTTGAACAGCATTGTGGAGGTAATGTAGGAAACTGTTGGGGGATGGAGGTAGCTTAGTGGATACTAATCGGATGGCCATTAGTTCAAATCCCAGGTCCATAAAGCTGCCACTGTTGGGCCCCCGAGCAAGGGGCCTTAACCCTCAATTCCTCAGTTGTATAAAAAATGAGATATATTGTAAGTAGCGCTGGATAAGAGCGTCTACCAAATGCCAGAAATATTCAATCTTGGATCTTATTAGCAGATACTTTAATTAAAGATTAACATGCAATTCATTCAGGGTGGATTTTTCCTTTAAGTATAGATACACAAAGTATCTATATAATTATCCCCTATACACATTCTCTCAGTTCTTTCAGTTAATAAACTCAACAGCAGCTAAGACAGAATCAACAAGGGTGCTTTAATCATCTTTTTATTTCAGTACAGAAAGCAGCAATCCTTTCTACATGACCAGTTCTGCCTCATTCTTATTACAGTGGAGTATTTGACGATTGGCACAAACAATATATTAGTGCTGGATATTGTCTCACTATATAAAGTCCTATGCACAAGAATACTGATGGCAAACATTATGCAGGAAATATTCCCTTTTAATAAAAAGAAATTAAAATAAAATAAACACAAAAGAAAGAATGGTTTGAATATGAAATTAACTGGCATCACAATACCTGCGCATACGATTATCAGATTTATTTTCTCTCTCAGTGCCCAAAAATGAGAGAAGAGAGGATGGCAGAATTCAGAACGAAACGTAATGTTTCATACGTTTCGCAGAGCATCTCTGAACCAAGTGGGAATTAGCGAAAAGAAAAGCCATGAACATTTTCTCAAAATAGCCTCTCGTCTTTCTTACGACCGAGAGCTAACAAAAGAAATGAGAACGGATTCGGATTAAAAACAGTCGCTCGATATTTACAGTCCTTTCCTTACCATAAAAGCGAGAAATAATCACAAATGATGATAACAGACCAAAGGGGGGGGGGGTACCGTAAGGCAAGCAAGCTCGTTCTGTACAATTTTCTAATATTTACATTTTAACAGTTTTCAGTAGACTGTCCAGCTGTCTGAGCATGATAATATAGAATTAGAGCAGTGTAAAATAAATTCCAGTGCAGATTTAAATAATACAACTATTCAATAAGAACCTGGATATTGTTCATTATTATTATTATTATTATTCCTAGAGAAAGAAAGTTGGCATTAATTATAGTTTTAGCTCATGAGCCCATCCAGGAAACAAATTATAACTTTCAGAGCCGGCCGGTTTCATTTTATTTCGGTGGATCTTTAGCGCCTGCTGTTGGCTGTCTGTAGAAACGGCACGGCTCGTTTAACTCGACTGGAAACCTAATCGATCCTGACATCACAGCTGGAGGCTGATCCAACACAACTGATCCGAAATCAGTATCTACACCATCTGCTAAGAGGCAAAACAGCTCCTCATCTACATTTAGGCATCGGCTCTCAAGCCGAGTTGACAGAATCCTGCCTGTGGCGAATTTAGGTGCCATTTAAAATGGAGGCAATAAAACTCACTGTCAAAGGCTGTAGTGCACAAAAAAATAATCAGCAGGCAGACTTTCCTTTACTCCTAAAAAAAAAAAAAAAAAAAAAAAAAAAAATCAATCAGCCGAAGGGTGACTGTAAAAAGATACACGACTATTAAGGAGAAAACTAATTCGTTCCTAGCTTGTTCATCATGGTCCGGAGCCATAATGAGCAGGAAAGACTGAGTTAGACTCCAGACTGGAACTAGTTAGTCAGTCATCAGCAATGCTGTTTCCATTACTAGCATTTAATCACCAAAGAAGAAAAATAAATAAAAATCTCAGCACACCCAGTAACACACACCATGGCATGCTGTAAACGGTCCTACATCTGATTAAATATTTCAACTCAGCTGGGCACAGGATTGAGTCGCACACATCAAGCTCACAGTTCATTAAAAAGAAATAAAACAACTAAAAGGCCCTAGTTTAATATGCAAACGCATGCTTTTACCAGCAACTCGGATGTGACACAGTATTTACCCGATGCCACGAAACACAAACTGAGTGTCGTCTTCAAGGAGTGAACGAAACGATGCGACAAGAAGATACCGATATCAAGATAAACCACGCCAGGATACGCATCAGTCTCAGAAAAGTGTAGTCTAATACTAAGACTCCATTGACGTGTCTGTACGGGTATTTATGCCTGTTTGTGCGTCTTCCCTGATTGTCCACGTCTGTTTCTTTCAGTCTGTGTGTCTATCATGGTCATTTATGTGTCTCTGTCTCATTCTACGTGTCTGTGTGTCCTGTTTGTCATCGTATCTCTGCCAGTCTGCGCCTTTGTCTCTTTCTTTCTGTCAGTCGGTCGGTTTTGTCTGTGTCTTTGTCTCGGTGTCTCTCTTTCGGTCCATGTGTCCTTATGTTTCTCTGTGTCTGTGGCCTCCATCCTACATTAGACTTTGTTTTATATGGTCATACTGTTGCTTTTGTTCTAACTTTTAACTCTAAAGAACGAGACATTTAATGAGACACGAAAGCCTTGAGTATTGTCAATAGGCATTGGTATCAGGCATCAGTATCAGCTTGGAGAGAGAGAGAGAGAGAGAGAGATGAATCGGATACATCAAGGCGTGAAGACCTTCATGATATCACATCTCGTAGTGAGATATAGGTTAATACTGATATCGAAAATAAAAAACATGGAATTCTCTGTAGTGACATATTGTCATCATGTTTCCTGTCCTAGTTCTGCATGTCTGTTATAAGCCTTCAAAATTCCTCTCATTACAACAGTAATATAAATCGAATGAGATGGCTATTGCCTTAATGAATTGCTGCTCATTGGGAAGACAGACATGAAGTGAAGCCTGACTGTTTCCAGCAACATTTCCAGTAAAGCCCTCATTAACAGCAAGAGCTTTTCGGAGAAACAGAAGCGCAAACCTTTCAGAGCCGACGGTGATTAATGTTCTGTGGTATGAAGCGAAGACAGAGCTGTGCTTGCAGCCCTGAAATCCACCACTTACTTTCAATCGACTCATTATGCTTGCATGCGAGAGTCTCCGAGAGCTAAGCCAATAGGCTGTGAGTCCATCCTTCCATGTCTCACACTATTGTTTTTTTTTGGGGTTTTTTCCCTGACTGCAAGTCCCACACGGTATGTCCTACATGCTTAAAAAAGGAACAGTGACAGGAAGACACGATGTCCTAAAACATAAAGGAGCCGTGAGGAAGTGGATGAAGTGTGTAAGGATACTGGGAGGAACGGCACTACAGAGGACGTTATGAGTGGTGAGAAATCGCTCGCACGCACACTTTACAGCATTTTTAACCAATACAGAAGCTGGAAAATTATCTATAATAAGCAACAATGACCTTGCTGAGTGCGAGTGAGACCGTGTGTGAGACTGTGTGTGTGTGTGGGTCACATACCATCTCCGAATGTATTAGTGTTTATAGTAAGTGTTTATAATGTGTGTGTGTGCGCGTTTGTGTGTGTACGTGCGGCCTTGGCTGGGATCTCAAGGTGGCGTCTCAGCGTTATTACTGGTCACGGTGGGGTTCTTCTTCTTTGGCTGCTTCTTTACTGTCTTAACTGTCTGGAGGATAAATGCAATACAGGAGGGAAAGGAAAGAGAACAAAAAGAAAAAAAAAGTGAATATCAACACACACACCTCTAATCTTAAATGTCTCAGTAAAAAAAGAAAAGAAGGGGAGAGAGAGAGAGAGAGAGAGAGAGAGAGAGAGAGATGGAGAGAGAGATGGAGAGAGAGGAAGGGAGAGAGAGAGAGAGAGAGAGAGAGAGATGGAGAGAGAGGAAGGGAGAGAGAGAGATGGAGAGAGAGAGGGAGAGAGAGAGAGAGAGAGAGAGAGAGAGGGAGGAAGGGAGAGAGAGAGAGAGAGAGAGAGAGAAAAAGAGAGAGTATGTGAGAGATGGAGGGAGAGGGAGGGAGAGACAAAGTTAGAGAGAGAGAGTCATTTGTGTATGTATGTGTGTGTGTCAGTTTGTCTCCACATGTGCGAGCCTGCCTCCATGTGTATGTTCACTGGTACCTCTGTCTTAGCAGCGGCTGGTTTCTTCGCTGCTCTCATGCTGGCCGTTCGCTTGGGCACTTTGTCGGCAACATCCTCATCCGAGTGCTCCATCCTGCCATCTGATTGGTCGATGTCAGACCGGGAACTGAGCTGTGATTCGGTGTCTGTCGATATGGATGTGGGCCGTACTGAGCAGAACACACATGCACACTCATTCACTCCAATACTGGAACTTTTATCGCAGCTCTGTGAAGTCTAAATCTCAATTCAATACATATTAAATTACATTACACAGCATTCTAAGCTTTATTAGAAATACATTAAATATTAACTGTGCAGTGTTACAGGTTAAGAACATCCACAGTGAGTTTAGCTGGGAAGTCGTTTACATTGAAACAATTAGCAAATGAATTTGAAATGTGTGTATTGAGAAAATGAAATATCTCAATATAAGATCTGGTCTTAATGTGCAAGAGATGATATCCTCACTACAAGTGACAGGAACTGTGGCCACAACTCCTTCACTATATCTGCCAAGCACACACCTACTTGATTATAACTGACCGGCAATAAGGTCACACCTCCCTCACTACATCTAAAAAGCAATGAGGCCACACCTCCCTCACTGCATGTAACAAGCACTGAGGCCACACCTCCTTCACTACATCTGATAAGCAATGAGTCGACAGGTACTGAAACCATGCCTACTTCACTAATCCCTACAGGCACACAGGCCATACCTCCTTCACTTGGACTAACAGGCCCTATGGTGTCACATCTCCTTCACTACAACTGACAGACACTGAGGCCATGGCTCCTTCACTGAGAAGTACAGAGGCCTTAGTTGGCTCTCATAGTCAAACTAAAATCTGTCAATCTGCTGTCAATCAAGGCCACTGCTAACATTATTCACTGTTAGTTTGAACCGTCACTGTGAAAACTCAGGTGAACAAGTCACATCAGGCATAACATTATGACCACCTGCCTAATATTGTGTTGGTCCCCTTTTTGCTGCCAAAACAGCCCTGACCCATTGAGGCATGGAATCCACTAGATCCCTGAAAGTGTGCTGTTTTATCTGGCACCAAGATGTTAGATTCATTGAGTATCTTTTAAGGATCCTTACAGGACTTAAAGGATACATTTGATACACTGCAGACCGGGAACACTCCACAAGAGCTGCAGTTTTGGAGATGCTCTGATCCAGTCGTCTAGCCATCACAATTTGTCCCTGGTCAAACTCGCCCAAATGCTTACGCTTGCCCATTTTTCCTGCTTCTAACATCAATTTTGAGGACAAAACGTTCACCTGCTGCCTAATATATCCCACCCACTAACAGGTGCCATGATGAGGAGATACTCAGTGTTATTCACTTCACCTGTCAGTGCTCATAATGTTATGCCTGATCGGTGTAGCATACTATAGTGCAAAAGTCACCCACTGAAATTTAGACCCTTTGTTTTTTTCTGCAGGTCAGACATCCAACAGTTACACAAAACAGCCATTGAAATGGGTCACATTAACTACTCATGAATGCAGCCTTGTCACTTTGTGCTCCAGGCTGAACAGAATCGTCATTGATCTCATTACCGTAACTATAACCTCAGAGGTTAAAACCTTATACATGCATGATTTGGTTACAAGGCAAATATCACAGTTTAGTCAGGGTCATAAACCTTTGAAATGAGCTTGACTTCAATCCTTTTTTTCCTCTCAGCACAGCCAGAGCACATGACCGGCCCAACCTTTTGTCTGAGTCTCTTTTATACTCTCTCTTTTTTTTTTTTTCCTTTCTCGCTCTCTCTCTAATCACATGCTGGTCACATCAGCAGCGGAATAAAGACGACGAGCTCGGACAATGGCTGCCTTGCCGAGCACCGCTCAGTGAATCAGCAGGTCTTACTCATGCTGTAAAACATCCTCATACTACACACTGAACTCTGAACAGGTTTAGCAAACACGAACACCTAAACTCAGACTAGAGAAAGCTCTTGTATTTATTGATTGATTCACATTCACCAGGCACTATTAGGAACACACAAACCTTTGTACATACATTTAATTATCCAGGCAATCATTTGGCAGCAATGAAATTAATTTAAAATCACACAGGTCAAGAGCTTTAGTTAATGTTCGTATTGAATAACAGAATGAGGGGAAAATTTGATGGTTGTTGGTGCCAGAGATGCTGGTTTGAGTATTTCAGAAAAAGGCTAATCTGGGATTTTCATGCACAATAGGGATCTGGGATTTTCATAGGGCAGTGGTGGTTCAAGTGGTTAAGGCTCTGGGTTGTTGATCGGAGGATCAGGGTTCAAGTCCCAGCACCACCAAGCTTCACTGTTGGGCAATTGAGCAATGCCCTTAAGTCTCCCTACTCCAGGGGCGCTGTGTCATAGCTGCCCCTGTGCTGTGACATGTGAAGAAAAAAATTCCACTGTGCTGTAATGTACACTGATCAGGCATAACATTATGACCACTGATGATGAAGTGAATAAGACTGATGATCTCCTCATCATGGCACCTGTTAGTGGGTGGGATATATTAGGCAGCAAGTGAACATTTTGTCCTCAAAGTCAATGTGTTAGAAGCAGGAAAAATGGACAAGAGTAAGGATTTGAGCGAGTTTGACAAGGGCCAAATTGTGATGGCTAGACCACTGGATCAGAGCGTCTCCAAAACTGCAGCTCTTGTGGGGTGTTCCCGGTCTGCAGTGGTCAATATGTATCAAAATTATCCTTTAAGTCCTGTATCTGGCACCAAGACTTACCACAGCACACCTTCAGGGATCTAGTGGAGTTCATGCCTTGTTGAGACAGGGCTGTTTTGACAGCAAAAGGGGGACCAACAAAATATTATGCGGGTGGTCATAATGTTATGCCTGGTTGGTGTATGTGTGGGGATAATAAAGACTTCATGCCCTGAGCTCTTCGAAAATTTTGTTTAAAAAAATCGAGCAGTAGTTCTGCTGGTGGAAATGCCTCTATGATGAGATGAATCAGAGGAGAAGAAACGAAAAGGACCGAGCTGCCAGGAAGACTTCAGTCACTCACTCTTTACTACGGTGGTGAGCAGAAAAGCATCTGATAGAAATGCACAACATGCACATTTTTGAGGTAGATGGGCTAGACAGCAGAAGACTACACTGAGGTACACTCGAAAAACAGGAAGCTATGAGGTTATGTAAAAAGGCTGTTTAATACGCGGCTTCTACAATACAAACGTTTACCTTGTAATGCACTTTCTCTCACTGCAAACGCAGTAATTATTGTTGCAGTGCAACAGCAAACGTAATGATTCAGACTGGACACTGTGACATTGCAATTAAATTAATTCATTAATTTGATCAAAACAGAGTTATTTATAGACTTGAGTGTGGAAGTGTTTCACTTTAAAGTCATAAAAGTGCTTCTTTTGGGATTCAAACTTCCAGGCGATATTAAAAATGTAACAAGATAAAAATGCTAAGTGTGTGTTGATAAGTTTGTGTGTGTGTGTGTTGATAAGTTTGTGTGTGTGTACCTGTACGTGTTTTAGCACGGGGCAGTGTAGCAGCAGTGTGTGTATCATCATCCATCAGCTCCTCCTCGTTCTGAATGAGCGTCAGATCCTGCAGACTGAAACTGCGCAGCTTCTCCGACAACACACCCTGACCCTGCACAACACACACTGTTACACAACCACACACACACATACACACAAACCACAGTGTGTTCCTCCTCACCTTGGCGGCTGCAGTGACTGCTGCTGTGGCAGCAATATTCAACCCCCTCTTTCCAAAGCGCATCATCGTCTCATAACTACGGTCCTTCGCTTGGGTGATATACTCATCAATCTCCTACAACACACACACACACACACACACACACACACACACACACGGTTTAGTACAACCTGTATATGCATAGCTAACAGATCAGACAAAATGTGAGGAGTGAGACCTTTTCTTTGTTGGACAGCATGGGGTGCACAAACTTGCGGTACAGGACACTGGAGCCCTTTGTGTACGGTGACAGCAGCCAGATGACAAATGCAATCTTCAGCTCGAAATAAAATGGAAACCTGAGGAAGTACATCAAATATATACTTCACAGACTTGCAAACAAGTACACTACAGAGTACAGCATGCTTCACCTGCGAGATATTTTAGCAGAATGAACTAAGCAGATCTCTTCAGTGAACCAGACACACAGCAAACACATCATCTTTTAGTATCCTGTCAGCTGTGTGTGTGTGAAGGTCGCTCACCAGGATAGAAGCATATCCGTGATCGTCTCTGCTGTGGTGAATAGCGCAAACACTATCCAGTACATCATCCATTTGACCTGATGGACACGGCACACACAAACACACAACTGCGTCACACAAGGCAGGGCAAAAACACGAAATCTCATCAAGTTTACATGTACACCAGGGACACACAGATACACTCTGAGGATGCTTTTCACTCCTTTTGACTCAAAACCCTGGCAATCAAACAACAACCGAGTGGACTACAAAAACCAACCCATGAGTGATTATCTCTGATTATTATATAGTAATTTAAATCACTATGAGAGATGGAAGATGCTAAACTGAGCCGTGAGGCACAAAGGTCAGAGCTATTGAGCTGCAGAAATGCCATGTATCCTGGATGCTTATCAACTTGATTTAGATCAATGTCTAAGGCTTTATTTAGCATCAGATCCATGCTCTACATACCATTTTCCATAATCATTCAATCAATTTCTGACCAGTTTTGGGAGAAAGATGGAAAGAGGAATGAAAGAAGGGGGTTCCTTTAACCCTAGACACCTCTCTCTGGTCTGTTTAGATGTGACTTTCTCACATTCTTACTCGTGATAATTATTTAAATCTACTTTGTGTTCGACAAATCACACACATGCCGGACCAAAGTGTCTGGAGAACGGATTATAGCAAGCCCTAAACATCACAGCAATATAATCCAAATATAATATGATGACCATTATAAACCAACAGTTTTATGACACATAATTATTACTATTTTTTAACAGAAACACAAAGCCACCACATCTTTTTGACCTGCTGCTTGTGGACAAGCTGAAAGTATCTGGAGGAAAGCATGCGAACAGATAAACGTCATGATTGGCTAGTTTCACACTAGTGGGCTAATTATAGGGATGGACGGTCTGAGAACACAGCCTCTCTTGACACCCACCCCCCTCCTCAAACTTGGGATCTGCTGATAATAGGGTGAAATTCTGGACAGCTGTGCCACTTCTACCTAAAGGCCTCTGTGAATGGAAGAATGGTGACCATGCTACAAAATGGCATCAGTATCTGGGTTACCAAAAAGGTTTCCATGGTAACTCAAGAGCACCTTAACATGAAACATCGAACCCTAAACAGAAACCTTTTTCACATCAACATCTTTACAAAATCCCTTTTCTGGGTTTTTTTTTTTTTGCCAATTGGTCCACCAGCAGTTTAGGTGACATGGTAAAGCTTTCTGTATGCAGATGTGAACTTTGTAATAGTCAGTAAGGAGATGTTGCACGGTCTGATTTCTTATTAAATGTGAAAGGCTGGGTGTTTTCGTCTCCCAAAGGGAGAAAAAAAAATTAGTGCATCACAGATCAATCATCAAAAACTGTTGAGAAATCGATTAGTTTCCTATAACACATCCCAAAGTATTCATTACTGAAGAATATATCACAGCCCATGTTTTGTTTAAAACAATTTTCATCATGGTCAGTGAGCAGCACATGCTTCTGTTACAGATCATTAAACAGAAGGTCTAAACAAACAGAAGGTCGATTGCTGGAATACTCACATATTCCTTGACATTTTTCGTCTTGACTGCCTTATAGGAAGAGTAGGCCGGGTAGAGGGTCCCGAAGGCCAGGCTGATAGAGAGAGAAACATTTAATCATTAGTTCAGGACAGATACATTGTGTGTTCCAGTAAACCTCATTGTGGCTCGTCTTACAATCCCAGATAAATTAGACGTCTTACATTTCAGCAAAAAGCATCTGGAAGTAAAATGGAGTAACTTAGCTACTGCAAACATAGATCAAAGTCAGAAATGATAAATATGCAAGGAAGCAAACGTAAAGTTCGCTCTTCTCCCAGTAAAGGAGGTGTGGCCTCTGTGCCCATCGGTGCCAGTAAAGGAGGTGTGGCCTCTGTGCCCATCAATCCCATTAAAGGAGGTGTGGCCTCTGTGCCCATCAGTGCCAGTAAAGAAGGTGTGGCCTCTGTGCCCATCAGTGCCAGTAAAGGAGGTATGGCCTCTGTGCCCATCAATCTCATTAAAGGAGGTGTGGCCTCTGTTCCAGTCAGTCCCAGGAAGGGAGGTATAACCTCTTTGCCCATCAGTCGCAGTAACGGAGGTGTGGCTTCTTTGCCCATCAGTCGCAGTAAAGGAGGTGTGGCCTCTGTGCCCATCAGTCGCAGTAAAGGCGGTGTGGCCTCTGTGCCTATTATTCCCAGTAAAGGAGGTGGGGCCCTTTGTGCCCATTAGTGTCAGTAAAGGAGGTGTGGCCTCTGTGCCTATCAGTCCCAGGAAGGGAGACATGGCCTCTGTGTCAATCAGTCCCAGTAAAGGAGGTGTGGCCCCCATAAGTGCAAGTAAAGGAGGTGTGGCCTCTGTGCCCGTTAGTGCCAGTTAAGGAGGTGTGGCCTCTGTTCCAGTCAGTGAAAATAAATGAGGTGTGGTCTCTGTGCCCATTAGTGTCTGTAAAAGTATTGTGGGGGGGTGTATTTCCCAGTATTTCATTCTTTATCCCAACTCAAACAAAGAATCTATTAACATCTTGACTTTCATATAACCTAAATATAAATATATAAATTAATATTAAAAGGATACATCATTAGCAGAGCACAAGCAGCATGAAAGATTAGACACAATGAAGTAGTGATAGTCGGTGAGCCACACATTCAGACACGTGCTTACACACACACACACACACACACACACACTTCCTGGATTCTATTTTGTGCTGATGGGACAGGATCTGAAGCCCCGTGCCCCCTCAGTGACAAAGGCAAAGGTCACTGAAGTACAGCATGGGCCGCGCCTACTCACTGCAAACAAGCCACACATCAGTTATGTTTGTGTGTGTGTGTGTGTGTGTGTTCACGGATTGTGTATGCGTGTGTAGGCTGGCATGAGTGTTTCCCAATGAATCAAAAAAAAGAGAGTGGGTCAGATCCACTGCAGTGAGACTGCGTGCGCCTGAACACATGCTCACTGTCCTATTTACGCTAGTCACACTCCCATGATGCTTTGCTGCTCCTCACCAAGACTACAGCACCTCCATTCGAAAGATATTGATCTCTCTAAGCACAGGCGATGCGAGCCATATCTCCTTTCAGTGTTACTCTATAAAAATCAGAAGGAAAAAAAAAACTCAAGGTCTATGGATCTATATTTAAAAGTAATGGCACCCAGCAGAGGATAATGTCTGGTCCAGTAATCAGTGGTCTCTCAGTGTGACAGATCCAGTTTTCCATTAATTTTAGGAAGACATAGTGGTCTGAAACATTAAATCTGTAAGCTAAATTAGCTATCTGGGTAAAAATAGTGACAAAAGTTATGTCAAGTCACCTTTGATAGTTTAAATGAATCCTCGAGACTCTGATGAGGTAAATTTTGGTCTGTGATAAAAGTAAATTATTTTGCTAGCTGGTAGGAGTAAACAATGTGACAAAAATATAATATAATCACAATATTTGACGATACAGTAATCACAATTTTGGTTAAAGTACTTTAAATATCCACAATACTGGTTCAGATTGACATTAAAGGCAGACGCCCTGTTCCAGAGTGACTCTCCATCGATGAATATATCACGATACTGGGTCAGTAGATCAAGGACTAAGAATATCATCAGTCTAAAAAACTCTGTAAGGGCAGAAATAAAACACGGAAACCACACAGGCAAAGCAGTTTTTTTTTAAGTACTTTAGGAAGAGTTAGGTATCCTTTGAAGCCTACCAGGCTGTTCGGTCATTTAGGGGGAAGTTCATTTCACCGACTACAGTAGGTGCCAGAACAGAGAAGTGTCTTGATGGAAGCCTTCCTTTACCCGGGTGTGACCAGTCATGCTGTGTGTGAGTGAACTTTCCAAGGAAGCAAAATCACACAGCTGCATTCTCGATCAGCTTGAGACGACAAATGGTGCCCAGAGGCAGAACTGCAAGAAGTCCAGTCTCGAAATTAAACTGAACAATGTCTGCGTGGACAGAAATGGACAAATCCTTCTGACCTCCCTGGTTGTGTGCAGTGATTGAAGGTGAGATCTGAGAGCTGTCCAGGGAAATCACACGAGCCGGGTATAGGGATGAATCACCTGGGATGAATGGCAGTTCGGTTGTATTGGGATTAAGTTTCATCTGATGAGCTGCCATCCATGATGAGGTGACTGGCAGGCATACGGAGAAACATAAGAGTCTGAGAGAGGGAAGGAGAGGATGAGTTGAGAGTGTCCCATGTGAGGATTTGACCTCACTTAGAGATCGAATAAAAGTACTGAGCCTTGTGGGACGCCACTGGAGACTCTGCTTGAAGCAGATGTGGGTCCTTTCCATGTTACCTGATATGACCGACCCTCCATAGGACAGATCTATCTGGGATTGCAGAAGGTACGGAATGGTTTCAAATTCCATTTTTCTGTAAGTACTTAACCCTAATTAGGGATGCGGTGGGTCTCTCCCTAGAACACTGGACAAGAAGAGGATATATGAGAGTCCATAACAGCGCACAAGGTACACGGGCATGTTTTCTGGGCTGTTGAAGGAATCTGGAGAAACCCAGAGGAAACCCACAAAACATGTGAGCTGTAAAGCACCAACACTTACTGATGCACCAGTATTCTTAAAGATATGCTCAAGGAGCCATTTGAATTCCACTGGGACGTCTCAAATCCCTACGTCAGTGTGGCTGTGACCAGGCAGATTTTCTGGTACTGTGATCAAGCAGGGATACTTTAACCACAAGTATATAGTCCAGATCATCTCTGAGATTCAATCTGAGAGGACAATTGCGAGACACGTTGTCTGCAAACATCTGACTCAGGTTTTGCCCACTTAACCACTTAGAGCCAAAACACAATGTGAAGTAAAATGGAGTGAAATGACAGTACAAAATGTGCCAGTCATCAGGACCAGATTAGAAACCCGACCTGGTGTCCCGTCAAGTGTTTATCCCCACCTCACACACCCAGCATTCCCAGGATAAACCCCAAAACCACCGACCGGCATAAAGAAGTTAATGAAATTAACTAAATGAATGAATGAATTAAATAATTAATGATTACAAGGGAAAAGAAAGAGACTGTGGCAGGTGGAGGCCTTGTTACTCATTTAAATAGACATCCAAGCTGATGTTTAATCCACATCTGCATATATTTATCCATGCTCGAGCTTGTCCATGTTTGAGCTTGTCCATGCTCAAACATTTTAAAGGTATTTTAAAGGTATTTTAAAGGTATACAGTATTTAAAATAAAAGTATGAAATAGATACATCTGTTATGTATTGGATTTAAAGAAGATAGCCAAGACTAATACATAATTAAGATAACTAGGGATGAAATTATATTAAATCTGCACTGAAAATCGTATTTAAAAAATAATTAATAAATAAATAAATAAATAAATAAATAAATAAAATGTATATCAGGTCAGTATATCTGTTGAAACCTCTAGTGATCTAATGCATTTTTTTTTTTTTTTTGCTAATGATGCTGTCCTGCTCAAATATTTAGCATTTTCTAGGAAATGTATTATTTTATTTTATTTTTATCCACAATAAAAAGCTAATTAAATTGCTCCATTCACACGATGACAAGCAAAACAGCTGTTTCCCCTTTATTAGCATTTTAGCTAATCTTTCTTTAAAACGTAAACATTTACATGATATCAAAAGGATATTTTTTAAATGTTTTATATTTATCTTTGTGTGTGTGTGTGTGTATAAATCTATTTTTCATTTCATTAAGGCTTCAGGCATTAAAAAAGGCAGGATGCAGGAGAGCCTGGGCAGGCGAGCAGACATGGCAGCAAAAATAAGGGCAATAACATTACTCACACCACCATCCTGGATATGATCCACGACACCATGATGAGGACCGCTTCTGGATGCTTCACTTATCCCCGAAAATCACTTATCACCACCATTTCCACCCCCAGAAATACCGACGCTGGCTCAAATCAATCACGGCTACCTTATTTTACATTACAGCAACATCTCTCCTGCTCACTGAGATGTTCTCCACAGCATACCGATTGGTTGTGTCTTAAATATCTCCTCGTGCCCTATGGAAGTGCACTATATAGGGTGTGAAATAACGGCTGGTGCGCGCTGAGTAGCGCACTATATATAAAACAGGAAGTAATTTGAGATTGAATCTCTTTTTTAAAGGGGCAGTAAATCAATGCGTCCTCTATGTGGAACAGCATCAAAACGCAACACGGCTTTAACTGCTTGTTAATCCACAGACATGCAAATGGTAATGGTCAGTAAATAAATATGGAAATATATCAAGAGAATATCTGAATGAATGGTTTATTGAATGAATGAATGAATGAATGAATGAATGAATGAATGAATGAATGAATGAAGGCTAAGGTGTACTATATTGCCAAAAGTTTTGGGACACCCCTTCAAATCATTGAATTCAGGTGTAGTTTTTCAGGGTTTGGGCTCAGGCCCTTAGTTCCAGTGAAAGGAACTCTTAATGCTTCATAAAGACATTTTGGACAGTTTCATGACATGGATTGAGTTTGGTGTAGAGGAACTTGACTGGCCTCAACCATATAGAACACCTTTGGGATGAATTAGAGCGGAGACTGCGAGCCAGACCAAAACTGGGACGTCTGTCTTTACATGCACATGAAAGTAATATGGAGTTGGCCCATCCTTTGCAGCTATAACAGCTTCAACTCTTCTGGGAAGTCTTTCCACATGGTTTAGAAGTACGTTTATGGGAATTTTTGACCATTCCTCTAGAAGCGCATTTGTGAGGTCAGGCACTGATGTTGGACCAGAAGGCCTGGCTCACAGTCTCTGCTCTAATTCATCCCAAAGGTGTTCTATCAGGTTGAGGTCAGGACTCTGTAAAGTTCCTCCATACTGGAGCTAAGGGGCCAAGCCCAACCCCTGAAAAACAATTCAATGATTTGTAGGGGTGTCCCAAAACTTTTGGCAACATAGTGTACATCCTATACAGTTATGTACTTCAAGCCAGTCAGTTAGAGATCCAGCATTTCAGACCCAAACATAGGGATGAATTAAAACAGGCTGACATTTTACATCTCTTTTTTTGTTTGTTTATATAAAAACCAGTTAAACCTTCGAAGGTTAAATTTCTTACATAATCAAGGTATGAAACAATCCTGACACTCCTCTCTCAGGTCACACACACACACACACACACACACTGTTTATTATCACCTCCATTCAAGTTGTTTTTATCACTAGCTAACTAACCTACTTTTTTGTGCAGGCTCTGTGGGGTGTCCCAAAACGTTTGGCAATGTAGTGTATCAGATTTAATCTTTGATATCCTATATGGCCAAAATTTTGTAGAAACCTGACCATCAAACCTGTATGATGTTCCTGCTAAAACCATTACCACAAAGCTTTGTATAAGCAACTGTATAAGTTGTATAAGATGTCTTTGTATGCTGCAGCATTAAATTTCCCTTCACTGGGACTAAAATCTGTTCCAACATGACTACGCACAAAGCAAGCTCCATGAAGACATGGTGTGAACAGGTTGGTGTGGAAAAGCATGATTTTCCTGCACAAAACTCTGACCTCAACCCTAGTGAACACCTTTGAGAAGAACTAGAACACTGACCGCTCCCCAGACCTCCTCAATTAACATTCGTGCCTGATCTCTCTTATGCTCTTGTGGTTGAATGAGCACAAATCACCACAGCTACACATGAAAATCTAGTGGAAAGCCTTCCCAAAAGAGTGGAAAATGAGAATAAATCTGGAGTGAGATGTTCAACAACAATCAGATGGATAGGTGACCACAAACTTTTAGTTGTGTAGTGATTCACAAACCACATAACAAAACCTAATATATTGTATATAACATTAAAAAGGGATTTGCTTTGCATTTGATACTGTACATTAACATTTATCAGCTCATTTATTCATTTTCAGCAAGTGGTGGTGGTGGGGGTGGATCTGGAGTCCATCCCACTGGAGCAATAAGATACCAGTGTTACCCTCTAAACTGCCATGATGCTTGTATTTATGAACTAATGTCTTCTATTGCTGAGCTGTACCAAGGCTTAAAATGGCAACATAAACAGTTTGAGCAGGAACAATATATAGGTGCGATGGTCAGGTTTACACAAAACTTTGGCCATATAGGGTATGAAAGATTAAATCTGATACACTATATTGCCAAAAGTTTTGGGACACCCCCCTAAATCATTGAATTCAGGTGTTGTTTTTCATGGGTTGGGCTTTCCCTCTTAGTTCCAGTGAAAGGAACTCTTAATGCTTCAGCATACCAAGACATTTTGGACAATTTCATGCTCCCAACTTTGTGGGGATGACATGACCGCACACCAGTGCATGACGCAAGGTCCATAAAGACATGGATGAACAAGTTTGTTGTGGAGGAACTTCACAGAGTCCTGACCTCAACCTGATAGTACACCTTAGGGATGAATTAAAGCGGAGACTGTGAGTCAGACCTTCTCGTCCAACATCAGTGCCTGACCTCACAAATGTGCTTCTAGAGGAATGGTCAAAAATTCCCATAAACACATTCCTAAACCTTGTGGAAAGCCTTCCCAGAAGAGTTGAAGCTGCTCTAGTGGCAAAGGGTGGGACAACTCCAAATTAAACTCATGTGCATGTAAAGGTAGACTTCAACCAAATATCTACAGCATCTATAACACCTCTCAATACCACAGATGAAAAAGTGTTTGTACTAAAGACCAGAAAACTATTCATTATTCGACAAGCAGTAGCAGGATTACATAAACAAATTAATTTACACAAAACGTGCCAGTTTAAAGGGCAGCATGGTGGTGTGTTGGTTTGCAGTGCCTCCAGATCTTCAGTTTAATACTAATCTTAGGTTACTGTCCTTGTGTACTTCCTGACACATGGACTGTTTACGCTAAACTGTCCCTTGTTGTGAAGGTGTGTGCACATCCAGATCATTGTGATATCCATAGCCTATATACTATGCTATGATCTATGAACGTACATCATGCAGTGTTATATATAGGAGATATTGATTCATTTATTCCTGGTATATTAAACATTTCCCATCTTTAGCAGACGCCATCATACAGATCGATATAAAGACAACATGCTAGCTTAAAGAATGCTAAAACATTGTCAGAGGGCAGAAATGAAAACACACCAGTTAAGGGATTTTCTGAAGAAATTAAATAAGTACTCCTTTAAGTGCTTGATGAAGTGGTAGATCTTTGGTCTTTGTTTAAAGACTTCGCAAATAGCCAGATAATTTAATCCACTTCAATAGACCGATATTGTCCGTGAATGCTTCTTTTTAACAGCAGGAAAGGTGGCTAAAATTAAAAGCTAATTTCAACTAGGTACCATAATGACCGTTACTGTTTGATTTTTTCTTTTCTACTTAATGTCTCTTTAATTGCTTGGAAATTGTTAAAAAGCAGCACTGGAGCTGAAACTCTGCCATCTTAAATATTCCCCATTATCAGTTTTCCAGAATCCACAGAACAAAAGACTCAAGAGCACAAATTCCTAAGCAACGGCATAGACGATTTTTTTTGTAAACTTTATTTTGAAAAATCATACACACAGCTAAGATCAATACATAATGATACATATTAATGACCAGTAATTCATAACTGGAATTTCTTAATATTTCAACAAACATTTCTCAATGCCAGCCTAGCGTTCATCATCAGTGAATCAAATTGCCTACAGGCCTATAAAAAAAAAAAAAAAAAAAAAAAAAAAAAAAGGAAATAAGACCAAGATGATTTAATTTTAGCTGAAATTATAAACTAAAAATACAAAACTTTGGTCTAGTTCCATTCAAAACTCATATCCACCTCAACCAGAGTGTGGAAGG
The DNA here is from genome assembly GCF_019097595.1 of Hemibagrus wyckioides. NCBI lineage: Eukaryota > Metazoa > Chordata > Actinopteri > Siluriformes > Bagridae > Hemibagrus > Hemibagrus wyckioides. The sequence continues at coordinate 6,293,532 of NC_080717.1, read as the reverse complement.
AATCTGTTTTGTTTTTATTTTTCCGTTTTTTTTAAACATCCTTTCACTTCTTTTACATACAGAGCTGAAGAAAAACAAACCATTAAAGTTGGCTAAAAAGAAACCCAGTGCTCACATTTACGCAGGAGAAGCTGATCCGTTTTGGAAAAAAGATCCTTCGGCTTCTTTAATAAACAGTCCGACAAACGATCCACATTTAGAGAAACAGACAGACACGTTTTTAGATACAGAGAAAAATGAACAGTCGTTTTAGAAAACAAACAAAAATCAACTAAACGATGGTGTTTGTAACACTGATGAAGCACGTCCTTCATCTTAGCCCGCTGAAACTGACAGATGTCTGAAACTCAGGAGCGTGTTCTGTGAGCACACCGGTCAAACACACTCGCCACTCTCAATTTAAGTGCCCATCAACACCCAGTCTCTTTCCACCACGGACAAGCGGAACTACGAGCGGGCCAGCTTTGCCTCGTGAGCTTTCAGCGTTCCCACGGCGTCCTTCACAGCGTGGTAGATGATGTTCTTCACCTGGGAGAGTCGGGAAAACATTGACTTGTTCAACCAAATCTTACACACAAATCTTGCACTGTTGAGAAGCTCAAATGACAAGAAAAACAAACGAGGCTTGTGAAATCTCAAGGAGCACACACCTGTAGCTTGTCCTCGTGGTTAGTGTGTGTGGTGGAAAGATGTCGGAACTCCTGCGTCAGCCTGAAGCAGTGCTTTACGTGCTCGGGTGAGACGAAGTCCTCCGCTACCTTAATGCAGCTGTACAAGTTGTGCACCTAGACACAAACATACCACATTATACACCAATCAGGCATAACATTATGAGCACATGAATAACACTGATGATCTCATCATGGTACCTGTTAGTGGGTGGGATATACTAGACAGCAGGTGAACATTTTGTCCTCAAAGTTGATGTGTTAGAAGCAGGAAAAATAGGCAAGCGTAAGTATTTGAGCAAGTTTGACCAGGGACAAATTGTGATGGCTAGACCACTGGATCAGAGCATCTCCAAAACTGCAGCTCTTGTGGGGTGTTCCTGGTCTGCAGTGGTCAGTATCTATCAAAAGTATCCTTTTAGTCCTAAGGTTAGCCTTAACCTTGTCAAGGCTGTTTTGGCAGCAAAGGGGGACCAACATAATATTAGGCAGGTGGTCATAATGTTATGCCTGCTCAGTGTGACTACTGATAAACTGATGTGTTGCGCCTCTCCCTGGATATTGTTTATAACTCTTTATACACAATAGCTATCAAATGCACAGAATAATGTAGCATTGCTGACCAGAACTAAATGGAACAGCATCTCATTTCAGCAAGCAGCCTTGCACACTGCCACAATAAAGGTGCCGTCTTTCCTTAAGACTTTTCCTTATGAAAATATGACTACACTTAAAAAGCCTCCAGTCTTAAATGGCTGGAGAAACTAAGCCATAGATCAGAGATCTGGCACAAAAATTAATATATGATATACAGAAAAAAAAATCCAATCATCATTATTTATTTATTTACACCTTAGGAACACTACTGTTGCTTTCACTTCTTCCTGGTCATTAAACAAGTTCCTGAATTAATTTCACTGATGCTCACCTGATGAGGCGCTCCAGCCGGAATAAACACGGCATCTCCCAGGAACTGGATGATGGACCAGCCCTGAACTCCATACTCTTCAAGCAGGCGGCGGCGCAGCACCTGGTCCAGATACCAGCTCTGGTCGTGGATGGGGTCATGATCTGGAGGGTTCTCCTGACCCTGCTCCTCTCCCACCTTACACACAAAAGATCGTCAGTGAAAGCTGAAGCGTGATAAGGACAGACTAAGATTCTGCATTAGATACAAGAACATCTTTAACCCTCAAATGCTCCATCACTATTAATAGCTCCTTTGGATAAATATGAACAAATGGAAATGAATAATTGATGGAGAAGTAGAGGGATTGCTTTTGGACTGGTCAGTGGATTTTACCACAGTCTGTCATTTGTGGTAAAAATTAAGTCAGAAATCAATTTTACACCAGCAGCACTTATTTACACAAACCAAATCATTCTAAAAAAAACATTTATTTTTGTCTACTTTGTTGCTTGTGTGTACAAATATGAGTTTTTACCTCTGTTTCCTGCAGTCATGGCTTACCTTGCGTAGGAGCTCACGGATTTTCTCGGCGTCTTTAGCAGCATAAATGTGCCAGAGCGCTCCCGGCTTCTCGTTCCCCTCGTACGCCCTCCTCTTGGTCATCTCGTCCACGTCCCCCTCCTCGATGGTGATTGACACCTCTGCAGTCAAAACGGAACGGAGTGGTCAGTGCATCACCACGAACCTGGATTCAAAGCTCTACAGAAGTCTACTTGTGATGTCTGACTGGACGATGGAGGAACTCTCGTTTGCTTCACAAGCGCAATGGAGCCATTTCCCCTCACAGACCCAGACTAAGTGCTTAACTAAATTACCCTAATGGTGATATAATAATGGGAACCTTATTAAATCTGGGACGGGTTTAATCTGAGGCATGAGATCAGCATTAAATATAATCATGACCAAAAATGACAGAAGAATCATAACTACTAGTAGACACACATCGTGTATTACAGTGTTTTTACTGGAACTTTTAATTTTGCTGAATTGTTTCAGTTTATATATAAATCCGTTATATGCAAGAAAAAAAAAGAAGATCCAAAATAAATGAATAAAGCCAGAAGAAATGAGTAAAAAAAGGAGACCGTATTTATCCACCAGTCAAACAGCACGAACATCCAAGACTGTATTAATGCTTTCCCATCGCAGACCTGCACCACACTGACTTAACCCCAGATGGAGCGACAAAATAATAAAAGAAAGAAAAGCTGAAAGGGCATGACACCATTCACTCAGGAGAAAAAGAACGGAGACCACAGACAGCCATGTGTTGCATTAAACGCAATACTTTTAAAGCAGTGAAGATCTGACCTAATTTTTTTTTTTACGGTCACATGATAGTGAGGGAGAAGAAGCAAAAAAAAAAAGGCATGGAGCAAGAGTGTGTCCTTGACCTGATTTTTTTTTTATTATTATTGTTTTCTAAATTTTGCATAACCATTAAACCATTAAAACCACCTTCACCTTTAAGATAAAAACACTGGTCTTTCATGGTACATCCTTATTGGCTTTCTATCAGTATTTACCAGTCCCCAGTAAAAACGACCCAGGTTACATACACATGATGCGTAAAGTAAACTTGTTCTCCGATTAGAGCATACCCTGAAGTGTTTTAAAAAAGATTTTAAAAGTCATTCCCTCATCCACCCTGTCTCTTGAAGCGAATAAGACTTTACAGGAAAATTATGCCGGACCTGGTGTCTTAAGTTACAGCTTTAAATCTGACACTCAGCACTCCTCAAAAGAAGAAAATTACACTGATGCATAACATTATGACCATCAGCCTAATATTGTGTTGGTCCCACTTTTGTTGCCATTACAGCCCTGACCCGTCCTGCACTGTGTATTCTGACACCTTTCTATCAGAACCAGCATTAACTTCTTCAGCAATTTGAGCAACAGTAGCTCGTCTGTTGGATCGGATCACACGGGCCAGCCTTCTCTCCCCATGTACATCAATGAGCCTTTAGCAGCCCATGACCCTGTCGCCGGTTCACCAGTGTTCCTTCCTTGGACCACTTTTGATAGATACTGACCACTGCAGACCGGGAACACCCCACAAGAGCTGCAGTTTTGGAGATGCTCTGATCCAGTGGTCTTAGCCATCACAATTTGGCCCTTCGTCAAACTCGCTCAAATCCTTACGCTTGTCCATTTCTGTTTCTAACACATCAACTTTGTGGACAAAATGTTCACTTGCTGCCTAATATATCCCACCCACTAACAGGTGCCATGATGAGATCATCAGACTTATTCACTTCACCTCTTAGTAGTCATAATGTTATGCCTGATCGGTGTATACAACAACATATTATTCATCAAGTCATGCATCCACCATCCAAATCTCTGTGTAAGTTATTACAAAAACAACAGAGTGAGTGCATGAGTATAAAGTGTGCTTTTTGGCTTTTTGTGTTACAGTACACCTTCATGAGAGTGTCTAGGTCACTGCCAGTACAACACTTGCAATAAAAAAAAAAAAAATTCAATTACTCAATTCTTTTCTTAAATATTGTCGTTCACATGGTATGCAACACTACGACAACATCTTTAAACAAGCAGATGTAAGTTTTATCTAGGACACACCGCACCTCTTGTGGCACAGAATGATCGCTGGCCTGTTAAAAACGTCGGACACACACACACACACACACACACACAACTGTCCCTCCATCAAATGGCACAAGATACCATGGGATAGTTGGACTGATTACAGACAAAATAACACTCATGCATGCACGCACACACACCATACGATATGAACTCATGAAGTTATTGCTTCTTTTCTGCTCAAAAGGCAAAAAAACCTTTTCAAAGCATTGATCTGTGCTGGGGTTTATATATATATATATTAATAATGTTATTTTAGGAGTACTAATTCTGACTTTTATGAGCATTATTTATAGTCGCTAAACAGAATAGAGCACAGAGAGAGAGAGAGAGAGAGAGAGAGAGAGGAAAAGAAGTGAAAAAGAAGAAATGACAGGACGTTAGTCTGAAGTATCATGCCTCATGTGGGAAATAAATGTTTAAAAAAAAATTGCACAGACCTTTGAATCCAGCAGGGTCTGCTTCTGTGAATGAGAAATGGTGCCACAGTCAAAAGAAGCAAGACTCTGAGCACCTGAGCTAAGAGCCACCTGGAGGTGACTACCAGGATGCTCTTGATCTTCTACACGTCAGTTACAACTTAAAAATGCTTAACGGCTAACTGATCTGGTGTTAGCAGCTAATCTATCCAACTCCTGTTGCTGTTGCGCAGTTTATCAATAGGGACTGGCTTCATCACACTAGCCAGGATCCATAAAGTTTGAACTAAATGAGTAAATCAGAGGTTTCGCAGGAGAGCTTGACAACACGGAGACCAGGGCCCTCTCCTTCGTACAAGAATCAGGAAATCAAAGATGTACGACTTGTCAGATTTGCTATCCGTAATCAGTTGAGCTAGTTTGAGTGCACGTGAGAATTTGATGAGATATCTGACTGATGAAAATGTACCAGAAGCCTAGAGTGACTATTAGAAGAAATTATTTTTAGTGCATGTGTAGTGTAATGTGGCAAGAGTCAATGCATGGTGCGTGACATTGCTTCTGGAATCAAACGAAAATAATTACACATATCTAATTAACTGAACGGTAGAAGGTGCGAGAGGGAGGATATCGTGATCTTACAGAATCATAACGTCTAAAAATAGTGTTCAAAAATCAGACAAATCTAAAATCACTTCAAATCTTCGAATGATCTAATCCAGCTAACTCGGTAATCTGCGTACGAAGGTTGGGGCCCAGGACTGTAGTGAATACTTTAGAATGATACAAGACAGTGTACAGCTTAATAGGAGGGACAACACAGAACTAAAGCTGGGTTGAAGCAAAATGTAAAAATAATAATAATAATAATAAATAATAATAAAAAAAGAGACATGTTGAAATAAATTCAAGAGATTCACAGTCGGTCAAACACTAAACACAGGATTGTTGCAGGAAAAAAAGGTGACAATGTGTACACTGAGTGGGATAATTTTTCAAAAAAATAAAAAGGTGTTTATAGAAATAAACGTTAAAAACACATTATAAAAAATTTATAACCACCACCATACACACACATTCACACGCAATGAATCATAGTCAGTGCTTACTGTTTTCGTGATCGTCGTCTCCCTTAGGTACTCCCACGTACACCATCACGTTAACAGCATCGGACACGTCCAGGTGCAAGTTAGTGGTGCCGACCTTCCTGTCCTCTGTTGATATCAAACCTAAAAGGAAAAATATAAGAAATCAGAATAACGAATCCAAGCCAAAGATACAATAATAATAATGATCATACAGCACAATTAAAAAGGATTACCAAAAGTTTATTATAACATTAAGTAAATATTTACAAAATAATCTCCACACACAACAAACAAGCCACAGAGATATCCACGTGCTAGAAACATCCTTTGTTTTACCATAGGCGTTGTACATCTTGGGGCCCAGATCTGGCCGCACGAAGAAGTTAGGAAGACGGGATGCCAGGTTTAGTCGTCCATCTCTCTTTGTATACTCAGGTAAGGGAAGGTTATCCATTAGGTCATCAAACCTGAAGGTAAAGGTCAATGTTTTAGTGTGTAAAAGTTAAGAAACCTCACTAGCTTCTAGCTTTCATAACATCACGCTTACCGTGTGGGCATCATGTCTCGGAAATCTTCTCCGGGTGGCCAGTCTTTGAGTTTCAGTACCATTGCCTGCCCATCAGCACCTTGCAACCGTTCTACAGAATCCATACATATGTAGCTCAAAACTCAAGACAAAACCGTTCTACAATAGACTAGTCTACACAAAGGTTAACTTCTAAGTATACGTTCCACATCCTCATGTTTTGTAAAGCCAGGGTAATCTTAAACCAACATTTAAAAGTCTAATGTTGAGCACATGCACTTACTGGAGATGACCTGGAAGCCGTCCCAGAAGTCACGGACCTTGACATCAGAGATGATTGCGCAGTTCCTGCAGTTGACCAGGTCTACATCCTGATCTCCGAACTCTTCACTGAAAGCATCCGGCAACCACAGACCAGTCTTAAGCTTCTTGTGGATACCCGAGACCAGCACCGGCTACACGAAAAGATAAAACTTTAACTGGTATTCTCGAGTACTGAACTGCTCCCTGAATATCACACTGAAGTACCAAAGCCCTGCTGTAGCAACGAGCACCCTCTAGCTGGAAACTCTGCTCAAGTATTGAATCCCATCTTCAAGTGCTGAAACCCATTCTTAAAATCTAAGCCCGTCCTTGAGTACTAAACCTCTGCTGAAGTACTGAAACCCCATACTTAAGTTTTGAATCAACAAAAACACTTTCACAAAGAACTAAACTTCTGAACCCTTATGTTAGCGTTCAAAGACAAATCTCCTGCTTACCTGGCCCTGTTTCCAGCACTCACGGAAGATCTTCCAGTTGTTGCTGTTGCTAGGGTCCTGCAGGCAGAGGAGACGGCCATCACATAGCCATGTGTGGGAGGTGTGAGGTTCGAGCACGCTCAGGCCCATCACCCCTTCTCTACGTGTAACACTGCCCGACTCACTGCTCTCCGTTGGCCCAGAGACACGGCGACTTTCTGCTTTTTTGTTCTCCACCACAGAGGCAATGATGTGGTCTAAGATGGTAGGTAGACCTCCCTTTGCTTTATCAGCCTGTATAGAAGGATCAAAAGGAACTGATCACTCTCCACTCTCCCCTCCCCAACAATTCGGTCATGCCACAAGTGAAATGTGCTCCTGTTACACAGCCAACCTGCCATGTCTTTTTCAGCTAGCTAATTCAATTCTAAACTATGCACACAGAAGTGACAAGAGGAACATGGACTCACTCCTGCTGAAGAGGTGAATACTGAAGGAAAGGGGACTCCACCATCAGGTGCCTGGGGCAGTTTTCCTGGGCCGGAGTTGAGCAGGTCCCGCAAGCTGGTGCCCTCGGCTTTAGGCTGGGTCGGCCCAGAGCCCAGCAGCAGACTGTTGAAGAGCTTTGGAGGTGGGCCTGCTGGTTTGGATAGACTGCTGAATGCATCTAGACCGAAGGGAGATCGAGCGTCATGACGCATCATAGCCCGGAGGGAGCCGGAGTCTTGAACGACATAAAAATGACAAGTTGCACCACACAACTTACAAGAAATTATCCCATACACATAGCCAAACCTTCAAATAAAGTTTCAGCTAATTTTGTCTTTCAGACAACAGAAAGCAACTCACCTTTAGAATCGTCTTTAGCCTTTTGTGTGGCTAGGTCAGCCAGCCAGTGCAGAGCAGAGGAGTTACCCTTGGCATCTTTAGAACCAGGGGTAAGGGCAATGGCAGGCCCTGCTGTGCTATTGTTAGCACTGCTGCTGCCAGATATATCAGCACTGTTTCCCTCTGCACCAGATTCTACTTTCACTACTGCGGCTGTCACAGGATCCCCATCTGGACGAGGAGTGGACGAAGTGGACGCAGCCCCGTTTCCTGTGCTAGAGGCTGTGCCTGACTGTAAAATCAAAACAAACTTTAAGTAAGACTTTCAAACTCTTTAAATATAACAAACTTTATAATTACAAAAAAATATAACAGGGATTATACTCTATATATAGTACATGGAGTATAAAACAGAGTTTTAACATTTTTTTAAACAAAGTAAACATTATAATAGAGCCTCTTTGTAGTTAGTGGAAATTTTATTGCCAGTGAAAACAGTAATACTGCCTGTGCCTTGAATAAATTAAAAACATCTATGGACGAACACAGAGGTACTAAAAAGTTATAAAATATGGACACTGCTACGAAAGTCTTAATATTGATATAAATGTGTGAGATTCTCAACAAGGCAGCCATACTTGTGCAAGGCCGTTGGGCACGTTGGGCCGTGCCGCAGGTTTATTTTGCCGGCTGGTGCAAGGACAGTTGGCTTTAATTCCCCACTTGCCTCGTGCTGCGTGTACCATGTCCCCTATATTGTAGAGTGCTATGAGGAAGTAAAGGAAGAATCGGCTAAGTTACCATAATACACCAAGCATGAGTCAGAAGATTGTTGTTTTGAATTCCATGATGCAAATTACTGTCGAGAGGTGTGCGGTCATGTTGGAACAGGAAGGGGTCATCCCCAAACTGTTCCCACAAAGTTGGGAGCATGAAATTGTACAAAATGTCTTGGTATGATGAAGCATTAAGAGGTCCTTTCACTGGAGCTAAGGGGACAAGCCCAACCCCTGAATTCAATTATTTGGAGGGGTGTCCCAAAACGTTTTGCAATATCCTGTATTTCAAGTATTATCGCTACTTACATTCTTGGTGGCAGCACTAGAGGTAGTAGCATACAGAGCACAAAGGTTGCAAGTCAGAAGCTATCTTCTTCCAAGCATGCTTACTTAATCGTTCAAGACGTTAAGCCAAGTTAACTAGCAGGAAGTGTTGTGGCACTTGCAAACATGATGCCCTGTTTCATTCGACTCATGATCCTGAAATGGCCTGTGACATACTACTGACTGCTTTAGTATTTCACCTCATGCCTACAATACACACACTATTGCTAAACAAACAAAAGTTCTCACTGAACAGCGGTGCCTACCTGTGCCAGGTATAATCTGAGTGGGCATGAGGTTCTGGGGTTCATGAGGCTGGCCTTTCGCACACTTCAGCCATGCGAAGACTTCATCATCTGGGTTGTCGTCCACATCTGGAAAAGAAAACAAAATCAAAAAGTTAACTATTTAAAAAACGCACAATGTTAGACTCACTTCTATCAGTTAGCTACCATATAAGTGCTGCTCACCATCATGTGGCTGGCTCTTTCGTAGCCGATAACAATCTAGGCATACGCCAAAACCACATTTGCGACACACCCAGTGGATGTTGAATAGCGTCGTCTCGCACACGTCACACATCTCCCTCACACCCCTAACTGCCCGCTTCCAAGCCACCTTTTCTGCTCACACACAGACACAATACATCAACACACAGGCAAGAACAACAACTACTGCAGTCGAGTTAACCTGAGATTCAAGAACTTTCATTTATTATATGACAAATAAGGACAAATAATAACTTACGGTGAGGTTCCACCATCATCATGGCCTCTTTCTCAGACATGACAAGTTGGCAGAATTGGTCACCCACGTTGGCCAGGATGTACTTGGATGTATCCAGGTCGAGGCCCTCCTGTGCATTTGGGGAAGGCAGCCATAAGCCCATGGCCAGGTTGTCACTCTGCTGTGGGGTCAGGAAGCCCTCCACACGAAGCACCCCCTTCTTTGTGAACGCTAGCCTGGGTAAAGAAAAATAAAGGTTTAACGTGGCTAATAGTTTGAGCAAGCTTGAACAGGAGACACACTTTTAAAGGAACCACAACAAACTGCACCTCTACATATCCAGATCCCACACATGTATACTGACCTACGGAAGTGGAAGAAGCGGCAGGCCACGTTGGGGTCATCGTCCTCCAAATCCTGCTCACGGGATTTCCGGTACCGCTCAAGACGACACTCTCTGCACTTGTGCAGGTGTGGAGCCACATTTATGCAGGAGCCGTCCTGCAGAAACGCTTCACCAGACTGCTTCAAACGTCGCACCTTATTCTGGTCCTTCAGTATGGACTGACCACCTGCAACAGAGCACCACAACAATCTTCACTCATCATCTACATTCTGCCTTAACAATCCTCCTTAAAAACATTCTTACTTGTTAAATTTTTTTTTTTTTTTCACTTCTCTGAAATAACTCGTATATAAACTTCAAACAAAGTGTAAAAATTGACAAGATAACGTTCATTAAAAACCATACAAATAAAAATGCCTACTTTTAAAGGGTTTGCTCCTTGGTCTGTTCTTAGCAGACTGGGCTATGGCCTTCTGCACATCAGACCCATCTGGAGACAGCGAGTGCATGCCAGCCTTTTGGGTTTGTTCGCTGGAATCTTCAGCCTCACTCAGGTCAGACAGGTCACTGTTGCTACTGGAGTCAGAGTCCCGTTTGCTTGACTGGCCACGATCATCCAGAGAGAACTTCTGTGACGTTTGATCAAAGAGCATGGGGGCTGCCTGACCCTCTGAAAATGCGTTTTCACTGCTGAAGGCTCCAGTCCCACCATTAGTGGCCTCTTTGTCATGTTTGAGCTCTTCATCTTCTTTGTGCTGTGGCATAAAAGACGCAGGAGAAGAGGAAGAAGAACAGCTGGCAAACTGGGAAGATAGGATTCCTTTGGGATGTTCGACCATGGTGAATAAATTTGATTGGCCATCAGTGGCAGGTGGATCTTGGCTAAGGATACTGGTGCCTCCTACAGGCTGAGTAGGGGGCACTGGCGAGGACAGGTTCGGAGTGGTCAACTTGCTAAATGGACTATTCGAGACTGCTCCAGTATAAGCAAGAAATGGATTAGGCTCTTTCGAGGCTGCCAAGAACAGGTTCTCATGAGGTTCTGAAACCTTGCTGCCTGAAAGCAGACCAAATCCACTAGCAGGGCTAGCACTGGTAGCATTTCTCAGTCCAGCACCGGAACTAGTCAGTGCAGCAGAGGCCAGACCAAGAGAGGTCCCGAGCCCTAAAACAGGTTTGGAAATGTCCCCTGAAGCCAAAACAGGGCTGCTGCCAACAGCTGGTGGGAAACCAGGGGTCAATTTCCCCAGTGTCTCTCCTCCTGCTCCGAAGGACTTGTTTATTAGAATTCCATTACCTGCTGGCTTGACATCAGGCACTTTGGGCTGCTCTTTTACAGATACCAGGCCACCAGCTGGTGAAGAACCAAACAGTCCTGCAGATGCAGAGGCAACAACGGCCTTTTTTAGGCCCTCAGAGGCAGCAGCAGGCTTAAAAAGGGTTGGTGGCTCCTTGCTGATGTTTTTCGCCAAGGCTGTAAAGTAGTTAGTGTCCTTTGACTGACCTTGAGTGATACCTGGGCTCTGTGACTGCGTCTGAGACATGCACTGAAAGAATAAGTTCTGTGATGGATTAGATGCCTGCTGCTGAGGTTCTTGTGGTTTAGCAAAGTAAAAACCAAAGGATTCCTTGTTCTCTTGGGAAGCTCCATTAGTTTGCGCAGGAACGTCACCGAACACTGCCCCACTGGTCTGCTTGGGCTGGGAAGGACTGATTCCCACGGCAGCGAGGGTGGTTGGCTTGGGTGTCTGGGAAAAAAAAAAATACATATAATTATTGCCTTATAAACACTCAAGTGCTCAGATAAACAATGAAAAATAACCTGTTGTTTTTGATACATAACTGTTCAATCTAGATACGACAAAGTAAATAAAAGGCATACACATTCAACAAATCTATAATGAGTCTGAGAAGAAACCAACACCAGTAACGCTGACCAACTGACCATCAGCATGCTTACCTGACTCGCTTCTGGGAGCGACCCCCAAACAGGTGCTTGCTGGTTGAGTTCTGGGGTTGCAGAAAGGACCACGCTGGGAGAGTTGTCCTGGGAGGGAGAGGAGATGGTGACAGGACCTGGAGATATCAGAGGAGCAGATCTGGGGAAGGCTGAATGAACTCCATCATCCCTTTCAGATGCCAAGGCTGTGGACGTCACCTTGGCTGCAGGAGCTCCAGGCACCAAACTAGGCATCTGACCCAAAGAGGGAAATGTGGTAGAAAAGGCAGATGGAGCAGGCTTTAAAGGCGGCGGGGTTAAGATGGATGTGGGAATTGCTGTGGCTGCCAGGGAACCCGTTTTGTCCTGGCTCAGGGTGGCATTGCCGTTCTCCTTAATGACACCAGTAGACCTGCTGTTGGAATGGTCCTGTGGAGAAGAAGTGTTGTTAGCAATGGTTTTCTGCCCCCCCCCCACTTCCTCCTACTACATTCCTCGCCTCCGACATGATCACTGCAAGGCCCTTATTACCGTTGCTTCGCAGTCTGCTGTGATTGAACCACCGTCGGTCTGGCCGTTCGGCTCAACCTCCCCTGTTCCTTTGAATCGTTTCAGGGTCACATCCTCGTCTCCTTCAGAAGCTGTCCGACGTCGACGCCCACATTCCCCTTTCGCGCCGTCTGCTTCCTTTCTTTGCCGATCCTGAAGAGCACAGAAACACAACCGTAACACAAGCCTGTCATTCCCAGCGGCAACAAAATGCTGTGTAGTGAAAGTGGTGCACCTCATCCGTTGGCTCCAGAGCAAGCGTTACGTGAATGACTCGTGGATCAACTACCTGGGTCTCTTCTCTCTGAAAAGTAAAATCTGAATGGGTAACTGTGCAATTTTTCGTTTTAGTAATCGTATACAAAGTGAACTAAGCAAAATAAAAACTTTACCTGGTCCATGGTAATCTCCATAATGTGCTTCACTGGATCATGCTGAGACACCAGCCCCTGCGCCCACGGTTCTTCAAACTCCGGCTGGTACACCTGAACCCTTCGGCCCTGGATCGTGTACGTCCCTATCAAAGCAATGCACATGTTTTGTTCAATGGTTGTAATTGTTTGAGATGAGCTACAATAAGCCAGCATGTAATTTTAGGTCGATGCCGCTGACCTTTTCTCAGGATCTCCTGCAGCTCGGAGTCACGATGCCAGCTGCTGATGGCTGCTTGGAGTGCTGGCTGCTCCTGCAGGAGCGGATGCCTTACATCTTTCTCAACCTGTACAGGAACAAATCACCTTGACCTTAAACACCAGAGTCATGTTTGTGTCTAGTACAACACGATAGCAAACCAAAATCCCACTGTGACCACTGGAACAATCTCAAGGCTAGATTAAAATCCTACCAAAACTTATTTCCGTTTTAACCATAATATAACTGTGGCTGAACTACTCCTTCCATACAGGAGGCAGCGATGTACTATTGCTAGATGATGAGCCCACCTCAAATCTCTGCAGTGGACTTCCACTTGGGAGAAATTCCAGCTTTCTCGTTCCAAAGAACTCAACAGGAACCAGGGATCCTAATCCGACACGGTCCACAAGCGGTTGAAACACCTGGAGAAACAGACGAGGTTGAACACATCACTTCATTAACAGTCACAAAGCTTTCACAACACATGAGGTGCCCAAAATACCGAATTACAATTTTGTCTCGCTTACACATCCTGCTTTCCTTCCACAGTCTCAAAAGCTGTGTGAAGTAATGAATCAGAAACAGCGAAGTGTATTATATTCCCTGCGTTTTTATGTGAACGTTAATTACAATGACATACGTGTTATCGACCTCAAATGAACACAGTATATTTTAAAGGTTATTACCATTACAGCTGAGAGGGTTCAAAAACTTTGGCAAGAAACGTGTGTTTAGAAATGGCTAAGCCTCCAAGAATTCCCAGCATCTATCAATACGATATGTAAGGATGAGAGAAAAACCTGACTAGGCAAACAATCAACGATAGGGAAGTGTGACGTGGCCCAACATAGACAGTCAACATTACTTTAACAAATGTTAAGCTTATGAGACAACACTTAACAAATATCTACATTTAGTCTGAACATAATCATAAAATGTACTGGAATTGTCCCGTAATATGTGGTGTGAAAAATCCACATCATGCATCTCTTCTCAATTATCTTTTGAAATCTTCTCAGCGAGCATTTTAAAGCTAGATACCAAATACGACAGAGCTCCATCCTTCCGAGTGCCATCGAGCCAGCACATTAAAATTAGTCACACCAGGAACGACACCAGGCTGCTTCACTAAACGGATCTGGAAAGCAAATCGAGCGCACACTGGCAGACTCCTGGCTGTGCCTGTACACTCACCAAGGCTGGCCAGTGGCTGGGGGACGGTCCTCCGGCTGCGGGAATGGTCGAGTCGCTTGCGGGAGCCCAGGCGATGGTGTTTTCCATCAGAGCTGCTCGGACCTCTTCACCGTATAGCTGCACCCAGGAGCGCTGCCTCCACGGGCTGTCCTCAAACTCCAGGAACACCTACAGAGCAAGTTGTATTTACGTCGTAAACGACCGAAACAGAGACGCGTCCTGTACTGGATTAGAAAAGTATGAGCTATTTCCTTTTACACCTTTTAATAATTCGGCATACCGGATCATATTCAATACATCTATCAAACAGCTACTGGGGCTGAAACTGACCTGAAATACTGGATCAGTACTACACCAGGTTTAAGATTTTCCCCCAATCCGAACTAGATCTCGCATGTAAAACTGAACATGGTGTTTATCATCACACCTTTTATATAATTTTGGCGACCAAGAGGATGTCTTCATCACCCAACATGGCAAGTAAGGAATAAGACACACTCGGAGGAAAATAATCAACACCTAGGGTGAGGAGATGCGGCTCGCCACAAAGCAGACCACCGTGAAGCTGATCATTTCCTACAACGGTGTGTCCCAATATTATTGATTCCTCTTATACCACAGCATTTTGTTACCAAATGTAATACTTAATTTATTAACGAATGCCGTCATTGTTTTATTTTGGTAATTTCAAGTTACGTACAAAGCTCGGTATGAGAAGTTAGTTTCCAATCTCAAAGTTAACTGGACGTCATTGACAAAGATAAAGTCTCCTTGAGGATCGACGACGATAACGTTTTGGATTAGATTTCATCGTGCATCAAATATACAAATTCCGGTGATTTTGTTAAACAAAACAAAACAAAACACATAAATAGAAGCATGCGATTTGTATCACAGTCAGTACTACTGTATTTCACTGTATTCTGATTCAACAGCGCTGTGGTATAAAGACATTCGATCAGACACAGAAAAAGTGTGATGGGTGAATTCTTACCTGATACTGACATCCTCTTAACAGAAGCTTGTAGGAAACAAATTCGGTTAATAAGTTATGCGGCACGTCACCTCTGGTCGTCTGGATTGTGTCAATCATAACAACATAAAATACAATCAGACGAATCAGATGGGAAAATACACAACACGGCCGAAAGTTTGCAGACACTTGAGCATTGGATCTATACGTGCTTGGTGAACATCTCACTCCAGATTCCCTTTTATTGTTATAATGAGTTACACTCTTCTGGGAAGGTCCATAAAGACACGGATGAGCGAGTTTGGTGTGGAGGAACTTGACTGGCCTGCACAGAGTCCTGACCTCAGCCTGATAGAACACCTTTGGGATGAATTAGAGCGGAGACTATCAGCCAGGTCAAACCTGGGACGTCTACCTTTACATGCACGTGAATGTAATATGGTGTTGGTCTGTCCTTTGTAGCTATAACAGCTGCAACTCTTCTGGGAAGGCTTTCCACAAGGTTTAGGAGTGTGTTTATGGGAATTTTTTGACCATTCCTCTAGAAACGCATTTGTGAGGTCAGGCACTGATGTTAGACGAGAAGGTCTGGCTCACAGTCTCCGCTCTAATTCATCCCAAAGGTGTTCTATCAGGTTGAGGTCAGGATTCTGTAAAGTTCCTTCACACCAAACTCACTCATCCATGTCTTTAGGATCCTTGCTTTGTGCACTGGTGTGCAGTCATGCTGGAACAGGAAGGGGTCATCCCCAAAATGTTCCCACAAAACATGAAATTGTTCAAAATGTCTTGGTATGAAGCTGAAGCATTAAGAGTTCCTTTCACTGGAGCTAAGGGGCCGAGCCCAACCCCTGAAATACAATTAAGTGATTGTTAGGGGTGTCCCAAAACTTTTGGCAACATAGTGTACATCCTATACAGTTGTGCACTTCACATATTGTGGGATGATGTGATGGTCAGGAGTCTGCAAACTTTTGACCATATGATGTATGTTCAAGCCAATTAGTTACAGATCCAGCATTTCAGACCCAAACATAGAGATGAATTAAAACAGGCTGATATTTTTTGTTTGTTTATATAAAAACCGGTTAAACCTTTTTCTTTAAAGATTACATTTCTTAAATAACCAAGGTATGAAACAATCCTGACACTCCTCCCTCAGCTCACACACAGTTTATTACCACCTCCAATTCAAGTTGTTTTTATCGCTAGCTAACTAACCTACTTTTCTTATTTATAAGTATAAAATAAAGCAGTTATCGTAAACTTAAAACTAAATTAAATACCCAAATTACACCACTAATAATCCATTATTTAGGTGTGTTTTGTATTTCTGGAGTAAGTTTCTGAGGCCTGTAGCTGCTTCTTCACACAGCTAACTCACTTAGCAGGTTTGTCTTCTAGCTTAGCATTAATGCTAAACATACACTCTCTCATGAATGGGTTTCGTCGAAAATGAGCTCAAAATTTTAAAAACAAAATCTGATAAATATAACGTCTGTAAAGTAAAAGGCGCTTCAATATTTATTTTTCCCCCTTTTAGCTTTTATGAAGCGTGTATTATAACACGAGCCCTGTCTTCTGTTGTTGTTTGCCGCTGTTAATGGCCGAATCCCAAACGCCTTAGTGCCCACTCTATAGGCGCCCTATATACAGAGACAAATAATAACTCAGACAGCCTATGTAGTGGACTAAAAAGGAAATAAGCAACCATTTGGAAATCGGTCGTTGTTTCTTTTTTGGCTTTCAGTTGCAGTTTTGCGTATATTTTATGCACATACGTCTGATTTTATTTCAGCTTTTATTACTTTTCACCCTGTTTTACCCTGTAGTTTATTGCCTGTAAGTTTATTTAGTGATGTTTTCAGTTGCCTACCTCAACCCCGGGACTCGCCAGCCCGATAACACTGACTGCCCGGACGGTCCCCCGTAGCCAGGCCGCCTGCAGAGCGCTTTGATTAGCGGCAGCGGCAGCAGAGGCTCCTCCATCGTTCAGGAGAAGAAGCAGTCTTTTCCCGATCAGACCCAGAGAGTCGCCCATATTCATAAAAACACCATGAAGAGACAGTGAGAGGCCGCTTCTTTCCCGTGCTTCAAAAACACCCGTTGGAATTAGCTCTTAGCAAGATCGCTGCAAGCCTCAACTCGCCTCAAAGCTGAAAAAACGGAGATTCGTAACTAACGCCTAGCTTCATATGCACGAACAGACCTTCTTTCAGAAGCGTTCTGTTGTTAATGCCCCAACACCTCACACCGTTTCTGGACAAGGAACTAAAAAATTTATTGTTCCAGCTACGGCTTCTTCTCCGCATCCGCCATTTAGACTTGCAGTTACCAAACGCACTCCTCGTACACTCTCTCATGTGAACGGCAACAACGGCCACGCCGCCTGCTGGACATCTGGTGAACTGCAGGAATAACAACATCTACTTCAATGTGCTATACGGGTTGGGGCAATAAATAAAAAAAATACATATATAGGCATATATGTCATAATAATTACATTATTATTATTATTAATTTTTTTTTTTTTTTTACAAATGTGCTTATTTTTTAAACAAAAAATCTTAATGAGATAGTCAGTTAAGAATGCACAGTGGTCGCAATCCTTGAATACAGTATAACGACGATAATGACAATGACCACTAGATGGCGCCAAAGATCTCGTAATTTTATGTTGATGCCTTTTCACCTAGCGATAATGCCAAAGTTGCCAGATCCGTGGATTTCCCGCATCAACAGGCTACGTTTGAATTTCTGCTGGCTTGATTTGATAAGTAAAGAGGTGGTATTGTTACCTCCCTGACTATACTAACTATCGTTAGTTCCTGTTATTATTTACCAACCCTCCCCCCCATCCTCTCTCTTTTCAGATTAATAAGTAAAAATTAAACAGCTTGTAATTATTTGACCGAGAAACATCTTATTATTAACATGTAGATATTATCAGGTGAAATATTGTATGGGCATAATCTATGGTTTTGCAGTTACATTAGGTAGTGTAACCAGACGGAAAGGGGTATATGTTATTATAACAATACACATATTTTGTAGGATGTTGTGAAAGAAAACCGTGTTGCTCTAATAGCACTGCATTAATACACCGATCAGGCGTAACATTATGACCCACTGCCTAATATTGTGTTGGTCCCCCTTTTGCTGCCTTGTCCGCCCATGACCCTGTCTCCAGTTCACCACTGTTCCTTCCTTGGACCACTTTTGATAGATACTGACCACTGCAGACCGGGAACACGCCACAAGAGCTGCAGTTTTGGAGATGCTCTGATCCGGTCGTCTAGCCATCACAATTTGGCCCTTCGTCAAACTCGCTCAAATCCTTACGCTTGCTCATTTTTCCTGCTTCAACTTTGTGGACAAAATGTTCACTTGCTGCCTAATATATCCCACCTACTAAAAGGTGCCATGACGAGGAGATCATCATAGAGTTATTCACTTCACCTGGCAGTGCTCATAATGTTATGCCTGATTGGTGTATATACATTGGTCAGCTATAACATTAAAACCACCTGTCTAATAACTGTGTAGCTCTGACCCATCGAGCTGTGATGCTCTGTGTTCAGACACCTTTCTATCATAGCCAGTGTTAACTTTTTCAGTAATATGTACTACAGTAGCTCTTCTGTGGGATCGGCCCTGATGGGCTAGCCTTCACTCCCCCATTGCTCATGAGCCTTGGGTGCATGACCATGTCTCTGGCTCACAGATTTTGAACCACTACTGCTTGTGGTGTATTGTGTACCTTTTGTAAATAATCATGATGTGATCACAGTGGTTTGTGATTGATAGATATTCTTACAGTTTAGTTACAACTTGCTTTGACTGACCATTGATGAAGACCTGGCAACCCGGCCCTGATCCACATTGCAGTCTTAAAAGGTCTTGATAATGACATGAGGAAATGTCTGATCCTTTTAAACTACAATGGGTCCTGATTTAAATTCCTCACCTCGGAATCACTGAATAATATTCTTGAACATGAATAACTGGATAGTAACTATAAGGCAAAAATCAAACAATTATTTTCAGGTGTGTTATTAAACAGAAATTCAGAATAAATGTGATCCGTTTGGAGGGTAGGATAGCAAACCACACAAAGAGTAATATCCTTTTTTAAGCTTGAGCTTTAATTAGGCGTTAAAGGGAGATTGCTTAGTCTTGGAGTTAATGAACGGTTTTGTGTCCCTGGAAATCAAAGGCCACAAGGGAGAGCTGTGCGTTGTTTAGACTAGTCCTCCAGCTGTGCAGATGTTGATCCGGCGTCTCTGAAGGGCTTGGGTGAAGACTTTTTATGTTTTCATGATCATGTTACACCATGTTGGTGTGTGTGTGTGTGTTGAGGGTTTGGGAGGAAGGGCCCGGGGGTTGTACTATAAGTCATGAGACCACAATATAAGGAAATGTGATGTTCATTATAAAGAAAGATACCACACATATAAACAATTTTTGTCTACGCACAACGACCACATAGTCAGAGAGTCAGAAGACTTTGAAGAAGGCTTTAAGCTCAGGCTATTCCACGTTATACCATGTCATATATCACAAGAAAAAAACTTACTCCCGGATATATGCATATCTTTATGTGTTATTATGATATTCATGTCAAATCTGACTGGATACGCATGAAAACAAGCATTTTTTTTTAATCTATATTCAGAACCAAAAATTTTCACTACATGAAACAACCTTTGCTATTCCCAGTAGGAATTAGGGAATTTCCAAAAACATTGATTATTGCTGGATTTCTCTGATGCAGTTTATACTGACAAACTGCATCAGAGAATCGATTCCAACAAGCTGAGCTGTTCACAGTGTCTTCATCCTAAAAATCCCAAAGACTTTTGTCCAAATTTACACATATTTAATAAGACAAAGGCTGATCTGGCAAAAAAATAAATAAAAAATTCCAGTACAAAAAATACTTGTATGAATAGAAGCATTGGGATGTCTGCCTTTACATGCACATGAATTTAATATGGAGTTGGAACGCTCTTTGTAACTATAACAGCTTCAGCTCTCCTGGAAAGGCTTTCCACAAGGTTTAGGAGTGTGTTTATGGGAATTTTTGACCATTCCTCTAGAAGCGCATTTGTGAGGTCAGGCGCTGATGTTGGACGAGAAGGTCTGGCTCGCAGACTCTCCGCTCTAATTCATCCCAAAGGTGTTCTATGGGGTTGAAGTCAGGACTCTGTGCAGGCCAGTCAATTTCCTCCACACCAAACTCACTCATCCATGTCTTTATGGACCTTGCTTTGTGCACTGGTGTGCAGTCATGTTGGAACAGGAAGGGGTCATCCCCAAAATGTTCCCACAAAGCATGAAATTGTCCAAAATGTCTTGGTATGAAGCTGAAGCATTAAGAGTTCCTTTTTACTAAAACTAAGGGGCCGAGCCCAACCCCCGAAAAACAACACGTGAATTCAGGGATTTGGAGGGGTGTCCCAAAACTTTTGGCAATATAGTGTATTATTTAATAAATCTCCTATAGTGTCGAAGTGCTCGTGTTGAGTTTTTGTTTCATTATTTGATGCAGTGATTTGCGTTCCCTGGTGGTCTTGTGGAGCCTGGGTTTGATTCCTGAGCAAGGAACCAATTCACGAGCAGGAAAAGTCAAGTGGTCCCAAACCTGGGTATGTTAGGAGGGCTCTGTCAGGAAGGGCATACACTAAACAGTAAAACCTGTTCCAAATCAAATATTCGTTCATGTGAGCCACTCTGGTGTTGCCTAACGTGAGCAGCCGAAAGAAAAACAAAACCTGATGCAAATCTCAAAGACAGAACTCTTAATCCTTAAGGAGGGAGAGAGTGTGCTCACCAGCAAGAGATGACATCATACTCTCAACACAAGCCATTGTTCTTCCTGCCAATCCATTTCATTTCAATTATCTTTTTATTTTATTTTTTTTTAGAAATAAAGCGGAGCGTCACACCAGGAGCTTTAGCCATGCTTATTCCGTCCAGCAGAGGAAATTTCCTTCCAGTGCTACTAAAGTTTATAAGCAACAAAGGGTTTGATGGCAAAAACATGACACTCAGAGGAATGACATTCGCATATCCGTGTTCGTTCATCCTAGTTCAGGAAAAACGCTTTAAACCAATGAACATGTCAAGGGCAATTGTTAGCTTTAGTGTCAGTTATATATGCGGTTAAGTGACCATGTTAATATATTTATAGCTCTAAATTTATAGTTGAGAGAGTACTTAAAGGTGCAGTTTGTAATTTTAAAACTATTGCTAGAGAGTTTACAACTATTTCTTTCTTTTTTCACAGAAAACTGCGATTCACAAAATACTGTTATATAATGGATCTGGTTAGTTTCTTCATTCCAGGCTTCTGGATACATGTTTTCTGGCCCAGAAATAAACCCCACCCCTTTCTGATCACAAAGCCCACCCCTTTTCCTTCACCACTGTTCCTTCCTTGGACCACTTTTGATAGATACTGACCACTGCAGACTGGGAACACCCCACAAGAGCTGCAGTTTTGGAGATGCTCTGATCCAGTGGTCTAGCCATCACAATCTGTCCCTTCGGTCAATCTCGGGCAAATCCTTACGCTTGCCCGTTTTTCCTGCTTCTAACACATCAACTTTGAGGACAAAACGTTCACCTGCTGCCTAATATATCCCACCCACTAACAGGCGCCATGATGAGGAGATCATCAGTGTTATTCACGGCACCTCTCAGTAGTCATAATGTTATGCCTGATCGGTGTATACCATGATGTATGTATTTTCTACTTTAAGGTATCTTTTAACGAACATTCCACACAACCCTCGGTTTAAAGAAACAACTCCACATTTATTAAAAGGAGAAAATGATTAAATACATCATATATACAACTTTTGCAAGGCGGTGGAGGGAACAAAACAATTATATACGATTATTAGCCTAATGATGTTAAGGAACTCATCCTAATTGGCCCAGTATAAGATTTCAGTCTTGTACTAGTGGAGGGCACTGTTGGTCAATTCATTGCACAACTGAAGTACTTTTTTTCTCAGTGCTGTTGCGAAATGTAGATGATGATAGTAATAATAATAATAATAATAATAATAATAATAATAAAAAGAAAATATCGATAACAACTCTATCAAAAATGATGTCTGCAAAAATGATGTAATTATTTGTGGATACACTATGAAAAATGTTTTTTGTGTCTTTTTGTAAGCTGAATGCGGGAACCGCAAAATTTTCCTGACCTCTGACTTCTTTAGGCATTACATAGGACCTTGCATCTCAAATTGGCGCTGGATCTGGACATGGTCAGAGTGTGTGTGTGTGCATGTGTGTGTGTGTGTGTAAATGGGCATCACTGCTGCACCAGGCAGTTGTGTGGCGTACACTCGGCCTGTTCCTCCAGCTCGGGGCAGGGGGTGCCGCTGTTCGCAGGTTTCAACAGGATATAGCGGGTACGATGACGCACTCCTTCCCTGGAGCACGGCCCCAAACACAGGCCCCAGGATGACCACATGGAGACCTCACAGTCCAGCGGCGTCTCTGTAACAACACAGAGTGTCACAGAGCAGCTTTACAGAAAACGTAGATTTAGGTCCTTAATGAGCAAGCCAGATGCCAAGAAAAACTCCCTGAGATGACATGAGAAAGAAACCTTGAGAGGAAGCAGACTTAAAAAAGGGACCCACGCTCTTCGGAGTACACCAGATGATCATTTCTACAAAATGTATGATGTAAAGTGTCGAAATGTTCCGTAGGAGCATCAAAGCTTTTAGGATTACAGCAGCAGTTGTTAGGTACAAGTCTTCAGCATCCAGGTGAGATTATTTACTGAAGGAAAGGTTTAAACTGTAAGCAGGCAGGGAATGAAAGACTGGAAAATGCCAGCTGGTCTGTATTACAGTAGCCTCATCAGCATATTTTGCTTAAACTAATTCGAATTAACTCGATGGATTGAAACAAGATTCTAAACAACAGGGTTTTAAACAAACCAAACAAGCATCATGACAATTTTGTTTGTGCTGACTCGGCGACTCGGCCAAACTTTCAAAACAAATTCCAAATGCTCGCTGTCGAATCTCTACACAACCACAATTGGAGGGGTAATTTTACACAATTGTCCACTTACCCTAAATGTAATTAAAGCTATTCTGGCGTAAATAATGCTGGTTTTGCGCCGGAGTTATGAGATAAATGTCGCTAACGAGTAACAGCACCTGAAATCTTTTCTGTGATGAATTAAGAAGTAACTGGTGGCTGTGTTATGTTGTGGATGCCATTATCTGCCAAGAGCAAAGCAAATCAATACAAAGTACGTTTGATGAAACGGTTCTCTCCTGATAGTCTGTGAGCCGGCTCTTTCAGGATGACCCCAGTGACTCCACGATCCACAATGCACGAGGGGCACGGGTAAGTCTGTGGGTCATTACTGAAGAAGTGGATGTGGTTTGGAGTAAGGGTGTAATGAATGGATCATTCACTTGACAGACTGATTTAAAAGGCAACTATTAAATGAACTGAGGGAAATCAATTCCTGTCCAAAAAAGGACAGAAAACCGGTTTTAACTAATGTACCAGCAGGGTGATTTGTCCAGAACTTGTCCTATATCAAATCATATTATATCGTAGCAGATTCATATCATATCATATCATATCATATCATATCATAGCTGTCGTCTCTGTACCAAATCATAGCGGTGCCATTGTCAACTATAACACTATTTCTGTATTATATATCGAGGGGAAGTCGGAGGATTTCATCCCTAGATTGAAGCTACAATATATTGCCCTTGTTGGTCCAGTGTAAAAAACTAGAAAATGTCAAAGACAGTATGGTACAGATTATTTTAGATGTTTTACTACAACCAGAACAATGTATTAACACATCGCACTTGAAAAAGGATTCCTAGTCCTTTAAGCCTCCAAAAGGGGTTCTTCTTACAGAACTATCTAACAGAGAACCTCACTTTTAAAGGTTTCCAAAGTGCAGAGAGAGTAATCTTAAGAAAGTCCTTTATGCGATTCATTTCTTTCCAGTTTAAACAGATTTAAGGGTGCATGTGTGTGTGTGTTTGTGTGTGTGTTCTGACCTGCAAATTGTGGGGCTTTGCTGAGTTGAGGCAGGATATGATTGGACACGTGGTTGTGTTGACGGACGGGTGAGCGAGGTTGTTTCTTCAGCCAGATGGTGGCTAGCGGCGGGAGCTCAGGCAGACGAGGGTAGTAGAACGAGTTTGCGGGATGATTCGGCTTCTGAGAAGTGATCTGTATGCAGAAAAGAAGCAACAAAGTGTGTAAAAGTATGAAAGCGAACAGTTTTTTATTCACTCATTCATCGGGGTAGATACTTGGATACTTGGATATTTGGACAATTCTGGGAAAATAAGACTGGGATGCTAGTCTATCACCTTGGACACACATATTCACGAAGTCACAATTTAGAGTCACTAATTCACCTAGTGTCTTGTTTTTGAGAGGTAAAGGAACCCAGAAAAGCCATTTAGGAAAACACAAAGAGTAACACAAGCTCAGGATAATAAAGACGTCTTCTCTGATATTAAAGACAACACTGTCTCAAAAAATACCAGCAGTGTTGGGGACAGCCCCTTTAAACAGTACTGATATTAACAAACTATGTGTAGTACATGTTGGTTTACATTCCCTATATTGTTATTTAACACTTGCTACAGTAGTAGAGTGTAATGATTTATAATCCCAGGAAGAGGACATGTTCCATTCTGAGCCTGGTTCCTGTCAAGGGAGTGTTTCTTTGCTCCGGTGGCCTCTGGCTTACTCTTAAAGGATTTAATTCTATATCCAGACTCTATACAGGCTATATAGCTATCCAGACTCCTGTAAAGCTACTTTTTGCTTAGCAAGAATATATTTGAGAGGGCTAAATTTACCACAGACACTTAAAAACTGAACTGAGTTTAATGTAGCTGATACAGCTAGAGCATCATCAGCTGGAAGTGGATCGATTAATGATTATAGTAGATATATTGTAGTATCTACAGTGGGCTAACTCCAGTACCTAGGGTGTTTTGGTAGATTGTAAAGCACTGGACTGTACTTAAACCAAGGTGTTATTTAAGTATGCTTGCAGTCTTCAAGACCACGTCAGTGTGCTCCTTTTTTAAACCATAATTCCCTATGTACTAGTCTGGTGTAATTAATATATCAGGTTAAAGATTGTTTTATTCACTGTGCTATCTATCTTACCATTGTAATGTTCTCAGGGGGCACTGTGGGAAAATTGGGTGAAGAGAAAGTGAAACCGCTGTCCGTCCCGGCGTCAAACGGGTGCAGGTCGAAAGTCACTTCCTCTTTCCATTGCCCAGCTTCGCACAGGTTTAGGCTGTCCACCCCTACAAACCAATCAGGGCTGGGAATCACTTTCACCATCAAGGAGAGCTGTGTGAGAGAAGATTCATGATCAGATATACACACACACATATACATACTGACAATACAGCTTTTCTTCTTGCAATATACTTTTCCGTCCTGAATATGCCCTGCAATGTTAGAGCAATTGACTTCATAGTTCACATCTGAAATGTCTCTTTAAGGCCATTCCCAATAGTTTCCAGTCGTTCCTGTGTTTGGTAGGCTGCAGTTTTTTTTTTTTTCTTTAAATGGTGATGAATGTTTCCTGGTGGGTTATGACCTAATGCAGGAAAAGCCCTCGGTCAGAACACATGCACACACTCTTTCTATCGCTTACTCACACACGGTCCTGAGGGACAGGTCTATTTGAAGATTAGAGCAAAAGTTATTATATAGCCAAAGTTCTTGAGTGGATCATGGTGCATAGATTGCAACCAAATGGACAGACCTTGCTGCTTAATACTGGCACCGGTACTGAAATCAAGGCATTATTAACTCATGAGGTAGCTGAGGTTACTCCAAGGCCATGATCAGGCATCAAGTCAAAACCCATAATCTCTGTTATTATTCAAATTTAGTCTTAAATACCTATTAGATTACTGATGACATTAGAAAAGGCATTAGTATGAAACCGATCTTTCATTTGGCGGTTGTTAATGACGCACACACCAGAGCACAGTTTCAACTTTTTTGATCGATGAATCTCAGCTGAGGAGCAGTCCGTCTGGAGTCAGACTTGTTTTACACTTCCTTCTCTCTCTCTCTCTCTCTCTCTCTCTCTTCTGTCCTCCGCCTCCTCTTTTTCTAGCGCTGTGGCTTTTCCAGGAATGCATCCTGCTATAACAGTTTGGCTGGCACGTAAAGCCAGTGTGGTTACATCTGTCTGCAGCATAGTTCAGCTGATGGACATCGGTCTGAGGCATTGAGATGTGTGTGCACACACACAAACACACACACACAAACTCGCACGCAATCATAAATCCAAGACACGCACTTGATGTACTTCCTCTTTGCTCAACTTGCTTAAAGTGTCAGAAACCACCTAATTCACCCCCATTGAGTATCACTGAATTTTCACATCACCTCCGAAATAATAGAACCATTTACTTTGCTTTTGCATGACACAGTTCCTGTGTATAAATATTTACCATCTGAGATTTTTTAATGTGCCCATTCGTCTTAAGTGTTTGTATAATTGTGGCTCATGGGGCTCTCTAAACTAAATCCATCAATTGATATTCCAGCCCTCACCCTGCCATTATGTGGTTGGCCGAGTGAAAGCCAGTCCAGTCACAGATGATGATCTAATATGAGCTTTGCACCAGTAATGCACTTCCCTCTGGAGACAGTGATACTGTCTGAGAAGGGTAGGTTAGACAGCAGGGTCGGTGGATATAAATGGGATAGCAGGGATAAGTCTTTCAACGATAAAAAGACATCAATATTAGCATTTGGGATTTTTGTGAAACCACACCCAGAATGGGAGGGGGAAAAAGCGAGTCTAGGGCTGATTTCTTTCTAGCCCAGGCTGTATATTCCCACAGATTATCAGTGACGGTCATGGCAGGTGATTACACTTGCTAGAGTGCAGAGCTTGCTAGATTTGATCTTTGAGATTTTTTAGCCGGTTTGCTGACTCGAGTCAGAACTAGAAAAATATGGGGTATAGTAACATAGGCATATTGCTCTGTAGCTCAGCAATAACATATTGAAGACTTCTTTTGTCTGAACCAAACCAGGCAGTTATTGAAGTGAACATAAACTCAATGATGGAAGAGTAAGAATGGTATCAGAAGCTCCTGTAGCAGGTGGAATGACTTCATTTGGCAGAGGAAATGCATCCTATGCAAGGATATTTTCACTCTAGACCCAGTGTAAGTCTTCCACTTCAGATCTTGTGAGACTATAGAGCCCAGAAACCAGAATGACTTCACGGCTGATGCTGTGCAGTTCATTATGATGAGCAGGGAAGTGTGTGTGTGTGTTTGTGTGTGTGTGTTTGTGTGTGTGTGTGTGTGCAGGGAGGCTTCTTCCTGAAGTCCACTGTCAACTCTACTATTTTGAGCATGTTCAGTTCCAGCTTGTTTTGACTGCACCAGACAGCCAGCTATTCGACCTCGAACCTATCTGTCTCTGTAAGCAAACTCATGACCGTCCTGGATAAGGCTAATGACTGTGCTGTCATCTGAAAGCTTCAGGAATTTGACAGGAGGATCTGTAAAAATGCAGTCATTTGTATACAGAGAGAAGAGCAGTGGGGAGAAGACGTCCCTGGGAGGCACTAGCGTCGAGCGTGCAGGTGCTTTATTTGAATTTCTTCAGCTTCACCTGCTGCAGGAAGCTGGTGATCCTCTGATAGGTGGAGGTGGAGTGACAGGAGAACTGGGATGTCTTCAATGCCAAGCTGAAATCCATGAGAAAGATCTTTGCATAGGTCCATGTATGGTATGTGTCCCATGTTGATCAGCATCCATCATCTATTGACCTGCTAACCTAATTAAAAAGGCAAAGTCTAGCAGGGGACCAGGGATGTCCTTCAAGTGCACCACCTCTTAAAGGACTTGATGAGCACTGCTGTTAAGGAGACTGCAGTCTTTTAACCCTTAGATCCTGGGTTTTTTTGTGGGATGAAGTTGATGGTAGAGTGTTTGAAGCAGGAGTGTACCTTAAACTGCTCTGGTGATCTGTTGAAGATCTGTGTGAAGACAGGCCAACTGGTGATCACAGGTTGTCAGAGAGTGCGTCAGAACATCTGGGTCTGGTGCTTTCCTGGATGTTTGTTTGAGAAAGACCTGATGAGCACCATACTTACAGATCCTAAGTGGATAGTGGTGGATGTGTGGAGAGATTATTGAATGATGTCAAATCTAGAACAGGGCACGTTTTGGTCATCAGCGAACTGTTGACTGTCCTGATTCAGGGAAGAGGTCTTTTAGGCTTTTCCACACTGTCGCAGGGACGGCAGCCAAAAGCTAGAGCTTCTTGAAGCTCTTCTTAGCCACTTGAATCTTTGTCAATGTCCTGATTATACAGGATTTTGTTCCTGCTTCTGTCGGTGTCTTCTTTAGCTTCTTTAGCACAAAAGTGTCTGAGTTTTCCAGTGAACCATGGTTTGTCATTGCTCTATGTTAAACATTTCTTGGTGGGTACACACATAACCTAACAAAAACTGACGTACGGTGTTATAGTGTCAGCATCAGTTAATTCTTCGAGGTTGGTAAGTGCAGTTTCAGTCAATGTAGTCGAAGCAGAACCGCAATTCCAGCTTTACCTCAGTAGAATCCTACAGGCTTGGCAGATTTTAGTTCGTAACACGTCATCAGCAGTGATTGAGAAGGAGCACGTGAAATATAATTGTGGGTGTAATGAATGTAAATGAGGCGGATTTTTTATTTTAGCGTTGCTTTTTTCCCCGAAATGCTTTAAGAGGAGAAAGTATAAACCAGTAGAGCATTACTCGTTCTTGAAACACTTAAATAATTGAGATCAGCTGTAAGCTTTAAGTATGTGTGTGTGTGTGTGTGTGTATCAAATTACTCCACATGATTCTTATGATCCACATTGTCGAGAAGTTTATAGATTCGATTTTAGCCTCCCATCTAATATTACGACTATATCACAATATCACAGTCTTCATACTTATGGTCTCCACACTGACACTGCAGTGAGCTGACCGCTATGTCCTCAGTGACCTGGTCTTCCGATTTCCTGGAAGTATAAAGCAAAAAGGAGTTACGATCTTCTGTATTCTCAGTAAGAGGCTTTGAAGTGCCAACTGCTAAGTGTTGAATGACACGTTCCTGCATGAAGCATATACAATATTGCTAAGCTGAGAGCTGAATAGACAAAGAAGTGCATTCAACAGGTGTGTGTTTGCCAAGACGTTGTTAATTTCTACCCACGTGCCTCCATTACAGCTTCCCAACATACACACATATAAACATACACACAGATGGTTCTTCCACCTTCAGGGCCACCCTAACCTTCCCGGCAGGTCTAAAAGCAGCAGTCATCCCGCCATCGGGTCATGTGACCTGTCGCTGTCACTTAAAACCCACTAGCAATGACAAGCATGTGCCCAAGAGAAATAGTATCCCTTTTTTTGGTGCTCCTCGGTGCTATTTAGAAATGATGCCGGAGTAATAAAGATATGTAGGTCACCATTTCCAGTCACGCTTGTTTTAGCCTCAGCATCCAAACATCCTTTTGAGTAATAACTCCTCAGGAGCTGTGAGTCAGAGGAAAGCCAGACTCGAGGGGGAAAAAAAAACACAATGAAGAAAAGATCTGAGCAAGAAATTTGTCTCCATTTTTGAGAAAGGTCAGAAAGATTGGATGAGGATGAGGAATGGATGAGGCAAGGGAAAGGTTGTGGTTTGGAGGTTCTATGAACCAGCGCTGGTTCTCAGAGTCATTAATGCAGCTATAAGGATATGGGTTTTAGCCTCAGTATGGGCAAATTTGTGTCTTTTTGAGTTTAGCTGATGGTTCTAACACTGAGATGATGTTTTAACTCAGTATTCAGAAACAGATTCTTAGAAAAAATGGTTCCTGCAGCACCTGACGTTCTACTTGGAACCTTTTCTGAATGTGAAATCCTCTATTGTTAGGTTATGTGGTAACCCTTCCCAAACCCTAAAAAGCCCTAAAGAGCATTTAGGAAACTACCTTGAACCTTTGTTTTGTTGGAGCTGAACCAGATGTTTTAAATAAAGTGTGATGCCCTTAAGTACCGACAAAGTGTGAAATTCCTGTTATATTCTACTAGGTGTAAAGTTGCGAGAAACCCTAGCAGTGTTAAGTTGCCACTGTTGGGTCCTGAAGCGAGACCCTTAACACTAAACTTCTACCCAGATGACCTTTGGTTCCATAGTGGAATATGCAAAACGTAGCATTTTATTAAGCTCTGTCAATCCAACCCTTGATTAAAGTCAACGAATCACTCTCAAGCACACTAAAGCAACCGTTCTTTGGTTTGTCTTTCCGGGGGAACCCTTATAAGTTTCAAACAGAAGGTATTCCTGTTAAGAAATAGTTCCAAGTAGCACCAACTTGGACAAATTGGATCTGTAATGCATCCCTGGGGAACCATCTACTTTCTCAAAACAAAAGGATTTGATTTGTTGGTATTATTTTACAATTAGCTGTGAATTGTGACCAAAATGTGTTAAGCAATTCAAAACTTCAATCTGTTAGATTGTTCAAAGCGGTCTTGATGACAGTTTTGTACACTCTTGGCCTCTTCTCAGCGGTTTAACGATGTAGCCATCTGGACCGCTTTTCCACCAGTGTTGAAGAAGTTCCCACATGCTCAACACTTATTAGAGTTTCGAGAAAAGTTTTCTGATTAATTGAACCAAATTTTGTTACTAGGCATGACGTATGTCTTAGTCATTTAGAATAAGTCTTTGGATCAGAATGTCTTTAAAATCGCAATCAGCTTCATCTAACCTTTGGCTAGTACACTACATTTAAATAAAGGACATTTTTTCCTCTATTATCTGACTCGAAAGCATGTCCAAGGGAATCAGTACAATTCTGAATTCAAGATTTGTCTATCAACAGTTCATAGACCTTGGATTTAGAGGTTAGAGCTTAAATTATGATTTTTATTCATGACAACAAACTGTATATACTATGGTTAAGACTTTAGTGAATTCTCTTCCTTGCTCATTCAGTACTATTGTTTTTCTTTTCTTTAATCATAACCTGTATGCATTGCCTCTGTAGAGAATGTGTAATTACCACAAACAAGACTTTCATCAGATTTTCCTGTACTGAGAAATGAAAGGAAAATTTGCTCACCAGGAACTCATTCACACTCACTTTTAGGGCAGTTGTACATGTTTTTCTGAATATCAGCACAGCTGTGATTCCGCGTAGCTCGAGCATTGTAAGTAATCACAGCTGTGCTGATAGTCAGTGTAACCTTACAGCTGTGGGTGTGTTAATGCGTTTATACAACACTGAAATTAATACTGACACAAGTAACAGGTACACAATATGCCCAAGTGTTTCTGCTAGCGGAAATAGATCCTGAAGAAGCCACACTCACTTTATAGCACATTGGCTAGCAGGCACACATTTCTGTAAAAGGTGTCTCCAGTAAAATTGGCATCCTTTATTAATTTTCATCTCCAGCTATTAAGCTTTCATACATTTGGCAAAACATTACTTGCCATGTCTGATGATGATGTTGCTAATACTACTAAAGTTAGTTAAAATGTTTTGAACCAGGAAGTGGGATTTTACATTGCGAACTCAGAGGAGTGCAGTAATACATCCCAATGTGGTTCTACTAAATATTGGAACTCCCATCGTTCAATCAAATCAGTGGACCGTAATTAACTGTTATGTTAACTACAATGAGAGAAAGAGTAATCGAAGTTTTCCTTAATTAGTTTTGAGTACAGGTAAAAATGCTTCCTGGTTACACAGAGCCCTAATTTCCTAAAGGTTTTGTGGCATCAGTACACAACTACAATGTAAAGTCTTCTTCTTTTGAATAACTAGTCCTATTTTTAAGTGAGCAAATTATACAGATTTATACACCGATCAGACATAACATTATGACCACTGAGAGGTGAAGTGAATAAGACTGATGATCTCCTCATCATGGCACCTGTTAGTGGGTGGGATATATTAGGCAGCAAGTCAACATTTTGTCCTCAAAGTTGATGTGTTAGAAGCAGGAAAAATGGACAAGAGTAAGGATCTGAGCGAGTTTGACGAAGGGACAGATTGTGATGCGACTGGATCAGAGCATCTCCAAAACTGCAGCTCTTGTGGGGTGTTCCCGGTCTGCAGTGGTCAGTATCTATGAAAAGTGGTCCAAGGAAGGAACAGTGGTGAACCTGGCGACAGGGTCATGAGCGGCCAAGGCTCATTGATGGACGTGGGGCCAGTGTGGTCCGATCCAACAGACGAGCTACTGTTGCTCAAACTGCTGAAGAAGTTAATGCTGGTTCTGATAGAAAGGTGTCAGAATACACAGGGCAGGACGGGTCAGGGCTGTTTTGGCAGCAAAAGGGAGACCAACACAATATTAGACAGGTGGTCATAATATGTCTGATGAGTGTATCTAAATATGTTTCAATAACCTATATAAGAAAATGTGGTGCAAAGTCTGTATTTTACATAAATGCTTACTGACTGAATTTAGCACCTGCCTTTCTTTATAAGTGACTTATATAACTATACATTATTGATGTAGTAGATGACAATTAAACTGATTAATATTGAAAAATTAGTATTTCTCTAAGGTCAGTAGTAGAGAAATATTAAGTACCAGTGGGTTCCTGGGCTGCAGAACGAGTTCAGTGGAGCTGTGGCCAACTCCAGATGGAATCCCTGCTGTGCGGTACATAGACCCCACTACCCTCCTCTTCCTTGCTTCTTTTGCCCCCTTTACCAGCTCAACCGTGACACCCAGCTCGGCAAAACTCTTCACACCGGGGCTCGCCATCTCTCCTTCCTGCCACAGCCGGTACCGCTCATTATGGGTGACAGCTGTAGGGGGGAAAAAAAGAGAGGAGAGGAGAGAAAGAATGGGATCATTAATTATCTTGAGAGATTACAGAAATGATTAATCAGTAATATAAGCCGTGGAACGTAAGTGAAAGCTGAAACTGAAAAAACATTTTTTAAAAACATTTCTAAAAATGATATGGATTTCTAGACCATTATTAAAGTTTACATGCTGCACACAAGGCAGCAGGTTTCACTACTCTTCAGTATCCACATACTTACACGTACATACCAGATACGTTTCTTCCACACTGCCACCTTATATAGAAAAAGAGGCCTGCTAAGACTTTTTCAGCATATGAGTTATTCAAAATATAGTCCTCGCGACCATAAAAGCACGTAAAAGCTCAGAGTTGATTAGGGTGTATATTTAAAAAAAGAAGTAAAAACATACTAAAAATGTGAACATAAACATAATCCACATTACATGTGGATTGTTCCCGTATTTCAGTCTAAACTCTCACCTGGATCCATGACCAACAGTGCACGCTTCACCTCCTAAAATAAGCTATTTTCCAGAAGCCTGTATGATTCCGCTTTTTTTTCCCCCTTATACACTCGCAAAAACCATTTGCTAGGTTTAAGGTCTCCAGGAAGCGAGTAAAATCTATCCTGTTTAATAAACCGCAAAACTGCACTAACAAAACAGACCTATAAGCTCCTCGGCTTTTCATTACAATCTTTAGAGGGAGCAATACGCAGAGCTTATGGTGGCTTTAAAAGTCATTAGGCATATCCTTTATGTCCCACTGCGTGTTATGTAGCTACAAGCCGTCATGGCAGATATTCAAAGTGGGGTGAGGAAGGGCAGGGAGAGAGAAAGTGAAAGAGTGTCAGCAGTGATGACATGGTTCATCCGTCCACATGCAGCGTCTGACGGCTTTGGCATGAACGTGGCTAGTCGGAGCCAAGCATCGTGACCTCAGACAACTCAACCACAAACCCACAGCAATCTCACCGCCCCCCTCGCCTTTCTCTCGTTACCATCTCTGTCTTTATCTCTAAACCCTTGTGCACCTCAATTTAACTTTAATATGACTATAATTGCAATCCGAACGATTCTAACATGCGATATGGAGAGCCAGACTGTTGGAGGAGAAACTCCAGTAACCTGGTGTTAGTCTTGCAGACGGTCGCCCTCCGTCCTCCGGCTATAAATGTTTTAAATGTCTTGGCCGGATCCATCCCAGCTCTGCATCCTCTCCTGACCTGGGAGCTGGCAAAGCGCAGACGCCCTA
This sequence comes from Hemibagrus wyckioides, assembly GCF_019097595.1. Lineage (NCBI taxonomy): Eukaryota > Metazoa > Chordata > Actinopteri > Siluriformes > Bagridae > Hemibagrus > Hemibagrus wyckioides. The sequence goes on along the minus strand of NC_080717.1, from coordinate 6,259,093 downwards.
CGCACAGATTCTTATTATATGTGCGCCAGGGAGCACTTGTCATTAAAGCAAATGACCATTGCAGACCTCTGGGCTAAGGATGTCATATATATGCAATATGTTTATCCGAAAGGGTGTAAAAGGTCAGCATGTCCAGCCCTCTTTTTCTTTTCTTTTTTTTCTCTGGACATCGTTTCTAAACCTCCACTTTGGATACAAGGAACCTGTGGGGTAGTTGGCGTCATCTGGTAGTACTTACCCCCCCCCCTCCTGCTCTCCCTCCACCCTTTCTGCTTTCCTCATTAGGCTGTCTTACTCCCATATGGAGGAGGTGCTGGGGGAGGTGTGTGCCACTGGGATGGGTTAACAGGCCAGATGCGAGCCTTCAGCATCCTGACTCATCATGCCATGAGGCAGCTTCAATCCTAAACCAAACACTCCGTTGTCTACCTTTCTGACACCACTTAAAGGTTTCACAGGTTCCATCTCCTCCCTGAACTTACCTACAAGTTTGGACCACTGTGCAGGGGGTCGGAATAAAGGGTACTGTTTCGGGAACATCTGCGGGCTCCACTGACCAGTGAATACTAGGATGTAAGAGGCGGGGCCTCGGGCCGTGCACGCCGTCCCATTAGTGACTTTTAGAGGGGAGGCACAGGAGAGGCTCAGCTTCAGGAGCACGAAGAGCAGGTGCTGCAGCCATTTGGGGATGAGGAGCTCAGAAGGCATCATCGTCTGCAGGAGAGAGAAAAGAGGAAACGTTTGACTGCTGTAGGGCAAAAATATAAGACTGGCCTTTTCTCTGATTTGTTTTACTACGTTATTATACCACCGTGCAATAATACTAGGCAAAAAGTTGCCATCTTGGCAGATGGAAATTTCTTGAATATATTCAAATGTATTCATAATTTCTTATTCTATCATTACAGGCATTTTTTATATATTTCACAATTTATTTGAAAGAAGATATGCTTCTTCCTTGAAACAAATGCTTGCGATTAGCTACCAACAATGGGTAGAACTATCTAGAAAGAAGTGGATTTATCTTATATTTATTTTAGTGTCGTTTTTATAATGGAAAATACCAGATATATTAGACTTTACTAAAGATTTTCACTTGCTAAGGTGCCTTTTTTTGCAGTTTTACTATTTCTATGGCAACAGCTCATGCAGAGGGACTTCTATGGCAGATGCAAACACTAATAGCAAGCTGATTAAACACAAAATAAAGTTATTTCACCAAAATAAATGCATAATCGTGAAGCCTGCTTACAGTATTTGCCATGAGGAGACTCAGTGTCAGTGCTTTGAAACAGTAAGTTTTCTACTATAGAGAAGTGATCAGAAAAGAGGATTTTTTTGCTTTATGGTTTCTCGGTAACATGACAAGCTAGGTTTTAGTTTTTTTGCCTTAACTTCAGGAGAGAGAGACAGGAAAAAGTGACTGTTTATAGCAACCATAACCTAAGTGACAACAGAAACCTGTCTTAGAGACACCTGCTGCACTTTCCTCAACATGAAAGATACATAAAAATGGATATAAAGCATGATATGTTAATAATTAATACATTTATAAATAGTGTTGGCCATTTTCTGTGGTATAAGAGAAATAAAACACTTCCGGATGTGCTGTTATAGGAAAACAATCAACTTCAGTCAGGTCATTGTACTTCAGTTTTACCTCAGGCTGCATCACACCCCCTCATTGTGGATTAGTTTCCAAGAATTGCCCCAAAATGTTCCCATGTGTTTTATTCCTTACATATTTTGAGCTTCAGCAGGTTGTCGTATACACTGGTAAAACAGTACTATGTCCAAAAAGTGACATATTCTACAGTAAAGAGAGAAGCAAATAACCTTTATGTGAACAAAAAGACAAAAGGTACTGGCTAGCTAAACAATAAATAAACAGCATGAACACATGCTACTGAAATTGGCTAACCTACTAGTTCCATAATATACAAGTTAGCCTACAGTCAGCTGGCTTAACGAAAATGATTCAGCACAATAATTATATATTAATTAACCCAATGTGAGCTAGAGACCTAGCACTACTTTGAACCATAGAATAAATAGTTTTAATAATAGTGTAGCTTGCTAACAATCCTAGCTGCTGGTTTACACATTATACAAATCAACATTAGCTAGCTAGCTAGTGCTTGGTTTTTATTTTTATTATAAAATACTTACTTTGCTAGAAAGGTAGCATTTGCAAAGCTAACAACTTGGCTAGCCACAACAGAGCAGTGCTATGAATGCTGTGTTTTGAAGCATAGCTAATGTTGCTAAATAGGGATGTGTCTTCTGTGTAAATAGGAGCCCTTTCTGATTAGACACTTGGTTAAAAAATGGATAGACATAAATGAAATGCTGTGATATTAAGTAGAAACTGAAGAATTTTACTTTACTTCTTTCATCCTAATAAAAAAATATCATAAATGACTAATTTAGGAGAGACAAAAAGCTAAACACATATTTTTGTTTCTTTTATATGTATGCTGCTTAAAGTTGAATGGGTAAAATATTATTAGAGGAGTTTTTTTAGTGTTTTTTGTCATATATTTGCTGTATAAGGTTAATCATTGGATTGAGAAGGATTATATTTAGATTTGGTGCAACGTTCTTACTGAAATTTCTTCCTAAACTGGAGTACTACTTTATTGGATGAACTAAAGCTAAGAGGCTTTTCTGTCAATGGGCAAGATTTCTGAACGCAGATCAACTATGATCTGTTCTCTAATTCAGAATATAATTCTATTTTTTATAAAACTTACAAGCGTGTTACATAACTTCACACCACGTATCCGATTTGCAGAAATGCCCTTCGAATCCCGTGTGATTAAAAGCTAAAGACCGCGATTGTAAGAAGCAGTTTATTTTGGCCACTTGTTAAGCACTCGGGTACACTGACTGGATTTATTTGTGTCTTGTTTGTCACCTCCAGCCTTAGATGACCATAAAGAGCTGAGCTACGTGCAGGATTCTGTTGTGTCGCATTTGATCATGCCCCTGTTTTAGTGCTGCTTGTGTGAAGATTAGCCAAGTCACGTTCCATAATGTTCTCGGCTGCACTTTACATTTAAGACAAATTCATTTCGTCTATTAATACCTGATCTCTTTTATAAAAAGTGAGCTCTGGTTCATGATCCAGCTTTGAAAACAAGTCTGAGGTGTAGAAGGCCAGATCTCAGTGACTAAGCAGGACAGAGGTAGACAGTAGTAGATAGCAGAAAGGGTTTCTCTGTCTGTAGAGGCTCATAAATCAGACAGTTTGCCACCCCGGCAAGCCCTCTGTCATCTGTGCTGCACACAGACACTCTCACATGTACACACATGTCCTGATTTACTGCCTGACCGAATTTAAATAGCAGCACAAGAGCAAAGCTAGCATGACTGAGCTATTTCCATACTGCATATGAGCGTCTGCGTGCGTCTTCTGGTGTGCATGAAGCAAAAACACAAGCTGAAGGGTTCAGGACACGTACCCTGTCTGTCAGAGCCACTTTATAAAGAGGTAAATGCCTTAAAGGGCACCGGGTCACCAGTACAAACCCAGACACCTGCCCACGCTTGACCCCAACCGTCTGATTACTCATACTAACTAATCAGCCTCAAAGTCTGTGCCCCTTATTCGCCTCCACAGATTTTCCATTTTTATGCTCTGCTTTTAAGCCTTGAGATCATATAAGTTTAAGGGATGAAGCATAGCTGGCATTTTCGCTAACATTTATAGCCTAGAGGGACTGGGACAGTAATCCAGCTTGATTTAGGGAACAGTCTGATGTAGCCCAGGGTGCTGAAGGGTACAAGTGACCAGAATAGAAATAAGACACACTAAACTGAGGCGATATTGAGTCATCTGGAATGACTAAAACATCCCAGTTTTAGGGTAAGTCTGGCATTCTTCATCTTTTAAAGAGACGATTTAACCACAAGCATGACTTCTCAGAAGTGCCCTTCCATAAATACCACGGACATTGCATTTACGTGTGGAACACGTGTGAAGAATCTGCTCCAGATATTTGCGGAAATTTAAGCACAAGGCAATTTTCAAGAACTAAACAGTGATGTTTACACGGGACAACCTTTCCAGAGTCTCCTCATTTTCTCTCTGCCAGGTGTTCTCCTAAATTCTTCTTTCTAACCCAGGCTGATGCATTAAACCATGCGACTATCAGTGAGTTGATTAATAGAGACAATATGCACATCAATTTCACCACGTTCAATATCCAGAGCCCAGATGGTGCTTCATGGCGCTCTGGGGTTCAAAACCGTGTTGCGGAGCTGCATGGAAGTGAGGAAGGTTGGTCTTACTACCTACAGCCATGGTGTATTTTACTGTCTGTATCTGTATTCAATTCTCTTCAATTTTATTTGTATAGGGCTTTTAACAATGGAAACAAAGAACATTGTAATGTTTATATTATCACTAATAAGCAAGCCAGTGGCAACGGTGGTGAGAAAAAATTCCCTAAGACGAAACCTTGAGAGAAACCAGACTCAAAAGGGAATCCATCCTCATCTGGAGCAAACTAGACCAAGAAAAAACGTCTTACATTCAGTTTAGTAGTGATGCAAATTCTGGCCCTGACATTTCTTCAACCTCAGTTCCATCCAAAAACATCCAGTTCATAATTTAGATGCCTGGCTCCCAGTTATTTTCTTTACACATGCCTACGATATTTTCTAATGAATTTAAGCAAACCAGGACGTTACTAAGGATGAATGAACGGACATTGTAAAGTATGAATATATTGCTTAATGTCTTTTTTTGTCCCTCATGTTTTATACCTCACCACATGTTCTCTTTATCATGAAAGTAAAAAGTTTGCTTTTTATAAATTTACAGGTATATTTACAAGCATTTGTGTTGTCACAGAGAGAGCAGAAAACTGGTGAAAATGTATCTTTTACAATAAAGCCTTTATAAGGCTTTGACTTCACATTATCACATTTGTGGCACAGAGACTTCAGTGAGCTTTAGGACATGTTTTATTAATCCTGTTAACATTACAGAGTGATAGAGAAATAAATCACTCAATTTTATGGCTTTGTGTTTTGGAAAAATCTCTTCCGTATGTCCTGGCCATCATCAGGGCTGCATGCAGAGCAAGAAGATGGTTGACCGTTTAAGGTTGATTATTGGATTGAGAAAGGATTATATTTAGATTTAGTCCAATGTTTCGGTTCCTTCTGATTTGTCTTCCTAAAATGGAGCACTAAGCTAAGAGGCTTCAGAAAGATCGTCAAGATTTCAGAATGCAGATCAACCATCAAAAGGAAGTAAGCCTCTAAATGAGCTGGTCTCTATTTTGACTAATAAATAATAGAAGAGTTTTTCTATTTAAAAATTCAGGAGGCTGTTGTGTAACATCGCACCAAGTGTCTGATTTGCAGAAATGCCTTTCAAAGCCTGGGTGATTAAAAGCTAAAGACAGGGATTTGAATAATCTTCTTAACATTACAGTGATTGAGCTAGAGCAATATTTTTCGACTGACACAATGGGAATACTTTAACTTGTTTGCCATGTAATATATAAATATATATATATATATATATATACACTATATTGCCAAAAGTATTCGCTCACCTGCCTTGACTCGCATATGAACTTAAGTGACATCCCATTCCTAATCCATAGGGTTCAATATGACGTCGGTCCACCCTTTGCAGCAATAACAGCTTCAACTCTTCTGGGAAGGCTGTCCACAAGGTTTAGGAGTGTGTTTATGGGAATTTTTGACCATTCTTCCAGAAGCGCATTTGTGAGGTCACACACTGATGTTGGACGAGAAGGTCTGGCTCTCAGTCTCCGCTCTAATTCATCCCAAAGGTGTTCTATCGGGTTGAGGTCAGGACTCTGTGCAGGCCAGTCAAGTTCATCCACACCAGACTCTGTCATCCATGTCTTTATGGACCTTGCTTTGTGCACTGGTGCACAGTCATGTTGGAAGAGGAAGGGGCCAGCTCCAAACTGTTCCCACAAAGTTGGGAGCATGGAATTGTCCAAAATGTCTTGGTATGCTGAAGCATTCAGAGTTCCTTTCACTGGAACTAAGGGGCCAAGCCCAGCTCCTGAAAAACAACCCCACACCATAATCCCCCCTCCACCAAACTTTACACTTGGCACAATGCAGTCAGACAAGTACCGTTCTCCTGGCAACCGCCAAACCCAGACTCGTCCATCAGATTGCCAGATGGAGAAGCGCGATTCGTCACTCCAGAGAACGGGTGTCCAATGCTCTAGAGTCCAGTGGTGGCGTGCTTTACGCCACTGCATCCGACGCTTTGCATTGCACTTGGTGATGTATGGCTTGGATGCAGCTGCTCGGCCATGGAAACCCATTCCATGAAGCTCTCTGCGCACTGTTCTTGAGCTAATCTGAAGGCCACATGAAGTTTGGAGGTCTGTAGCGATTGACTCTGCAGAAAGTTGGCGACTTCTTCGCACTATGCGCCTCAGCATCCGCTGACCCCGCTCCGTCAGTTTACGTGGCCTACCACTTCGTGGCTGAGTTGCTGTCGTTCCCAAACACTTCCACGTTCTTATAATACAGCTGACAGTTGACTGTGGAATATTTAGGAGCGAGGAAATTTCACAGGAAATTTCCTATCACAGTTCCACGCTGGAATTCACTGAGCTCCTGAGAGCGACCCATTCTTTCACAAATGTTTGTAAAAACAGTCTGCATGCCTAGGTGCTTGATTTTATACATCTGTGGCCATGGAAGTGATTGGAACACCTGATTCTGATTATTTGGATGGGTGAGCGAATACTTTTGGCAATATAGTATATATATATTGTTCCAACATGACTGCACACCAGTGCACAAAGCAAGGTCAATAAAGACATGGATGAGTGAGTTTGGTGTGGAGGAACTTCACAGAGTCCTGACCTCAACCTGATAGAACACCTTTGGGATGAATTAGAGCGGAGACTGTGAGCCAGACCTTCTCATCCAACATCAGTGCCTGACCTCACAAATGCGCTTCTAGAGAAATGGTCAAAAATTCCCATAAACACACTCCTAAACCTTGTGGAAAGCCTTCCCCGAAGAGTTGAAGCTGTTATAGCTACAAAGGGCGGGCCAACTCCATATTAAATTCATGTGCATGAAAAGGCAGGCGTCCCAAAACTTTTGGCAATATAGTGTATTATGCGTCATATTTGGCATTGAGTCTGTATGTGTGAATGTGTGTTGGGCTGATAGATTAAAGATAATTATCATGAGACTGCATTTGCTGTTATCATCAGTTTCTCACACTCATTTTTTATTGATTCTCTTTCTTGTGCACTGACCAGCTCATCGAGTCTGCATGAAAAGCAAGAGGTTAATGCGAGATCAGCAGATATTTACTGATCTGCATCTTTTCATTAAAAAAAGAAATCTCTTCTTTGCTTACTCCTTAAAAGCTCCACTTAAATCTGAGACTCCTGGATATACCTGATCACACTGAATGAAGGCTTACAGAGGGGATGAGAACTGAGATAGCGTGTTCTAAATTGATGGCAGATGTATTAATAAAAATGACTAATTATAGATCTCCTGCAACACGGCATATGGTGCAATTAGCAGGCGTTTTCATTTAACACTTTAAAAACTGAGATTTGTAGGCAGCCATTAGATAATGGCGTTCTTGGCAGCTCTGCGAAAATTGCACCTTTAATGCAGTAAAAGCTTGGCATCGAATTTTATTTCATTCTGTGTAAATTTGGGACTTGGCAACGTGGCTGCGTGAAAAAATGTCAGCCTTTAGCAATTATCAGATTATTATTACCTGATTATTATCAGTCACACATTAGTTTAAACAATCACGGCCATCCATGGATAAAGTATACAAACCTCTAAAATAAAGAAGAAGAAAAAAAAAAAAGAGGCTAATTTGAGTCAGATGTTCTTCAGTTCAGGTGTCTGGACCCTCCTCGGCGTATAGGAGAACACCCACAGCTTCGGTTACCTGATCATCACTACAGAACTCTGTTGTGAAATCTGGACGTGGGAAGAAACGGCTTGAAGAAACGTTACTGGAGCTTATAAGACAGGAAAGGGCTACAAAGAGATCTCTGAAGGCGTGTGCACCCCCCCACCCCTTTCCCCATCAGTCCCCAGTCAGGTTTACAATCCAGCACTGTTGTTACTCTCCCCAGGCTGTGGATGTCCTACAACGATCAGGCAATAAAATCCAGCCCTAGGGTGACAAACATGGGACCTGTAGGCAGATCCTGACCTCTATAACCTCGGTCTAGAGGGAAAAAAAACCCCACTAAAGCAGAGTTTCATTTTCATGAGGGATTTCCAAAAAGGAAACGACAGCCTTTTAAACAAAACAATGACGTCAAATTCGAACTGTTGTGTAGAGATAATAAGCAGAATGCCAAGGCATCTGTCTGTGATCACAGCCGCAAAAGTTTTGCGACATGATCCAAAGAGGATCCAAAACAGGAATAAATCAATCACAAACTAGGTCACATGGAAGAGAATTCATATTGTAGAATATAAAATCTTGGCAAAATCTCAGTCTTGACCTCACATGAACTGAAATTCTGATCTGAAACAGGCCGTTCGAGCAAGAAGTCCTACAAATCCACGTGCAATTTCATAAATACTTCTTGTTTTACGCACCATACTGATCAGCAGCTAGAGAGAACGCATGACTGAAGGTTATTGCCCGTAAAAGTGCTTCCACTAGTTACTAAATAAAAAGGTTCACCAACCTTTACTAGCAGTGACCGTGATTGTTTTAACACATTTGCTCAGCATTATAAATACATTTTTTTTCCTCCCTCACTGAAGATCCTCACCGAGATCTGACATTTTAGGAAGAATTCCACCAAAAATCTAGACAATTCCAACAGGTTTTTCACACTGACCTAAAGCAAACCAAGCGTTATTTGCCTTCCTGACAAGACACACAACCAGCCTCAAACATCATCTCCGTCTTTTTCAGACAGCGTCTCTCGTGCTCTCTTCACCGAGCACGAACCAGACGGCAATAAAACCAGGAGAGGAGGAGAAGCGCCAAAGAAAAATGCTTGCGGCTTCTTAGTTAGCACGTAAAAAAGTCAAAAGGCACGGAGTTGGAGACGGCGCAATTAACAAACCACATGCCGTGCAGCACATGTATCTCAGCTACAGGTAAAGAAACTTGCATTTCAACATCAAACTCACATGCAAACACAGATAATGATGTCATGGCCATGATCCTGGATTGAAAAGGAAAAATAGAAAGACAGAAAGAGGAAGGAGGAAAGAGAGTGTGTAAGCGGTCAAGGAGAAAGCATGTGTTAAATCACTCAGGAAGAGGGCACTGGACTTCAGAGAGAGAGAGAGAGAGAGAGAGAAGAGGAGAGGAGAGGAGTTTGACAGAGAGACAGAGAGAGAGAGAGAGAGAGAGAAGGAAGGAAGGAAAGAGGAGACGCAGAGAAGCAAAGCCGGCTTTCACCTTGGTTACAGCAGACAGCATGAGTGCGAGACACACACACACACACACACACACACTCGCATGTGCATCTACAGATGCCTGTGTGCTCCACACTGGAGCTCGTGCTCACCTGGTCCAGAAGAGGATACAGCAGCACCGAGTTGGAGATGTGCAGCACAGAGCAGGACTCTCACTCTTCTCTACTCTGTCTCTCTCTTTGTCTCACTCTCCCCTCCTCTCTTTCTCTCCTTCTCTCTCTCTCTCACTCTCTCTCTCTCTCTTCCCTCCCCTTCTACACCCCCCACCCTTCACCTCTCCTTGTATGGATGCACACGCACACACACACACACACACTCCCCTAACGGTGTGCGTGTCCCACCAACCTTTTCTTTTTGTGTGTGTTGTTGTTTTAAGTGTCTCTCTTTCCATTTCCAGCCATACAGAAAATTCCCATCTTTTCACAATTAAATGCAAGCTTTCTCACCTCCAGTATATGTAATAACTCATTAGATGGATGATTGTGCATCATTAAGGTTTCTGTAAAGCACATGCCGTAACAGTAACCCTTAAATACAGACAAGGATGACAAGGAACAATGGTGAGAAGCAGGTACTGTATTTAATGTTTACCACGTGGATTAACCCTTTAAACATCAAGTTTCTATATATTTTGTGTGCAGATGTCAAATGCTGTCCATGAAAGGTGAAAAATATGCAAGGAAAAAGATATCATAGAATGCAGCAAAACCTTTCCCAGACTGGAAAAAAATACACCACTAATTCCTGAAAATTCTGTGGTAAATGTAACAAAAAAAAATAATTTCCAACTTTAAAACCTAGCTGGATTTGTTCTTCATCAGTAGCAGGGTTGAGTTTTTCAGCAAAGATTTAGCAACTACACAAAATGTAGTTAGCTAACACAACGGTTTAGATTAAATCGATTCATTTAAAATGGATATTTCACTTCAAATCTATAATCCAGGTAACGTCGCTATACTTTCCCCAGTCAGGATCACTGAAAATGAAGAAAGCAGAATTAAAGAATGTTCTTCTTTCTTGATCTTCAGGAAATTCAGTTTATTTGGACAGCTCCTGCTGATCATGTGACTCGTGGACTATTCCAAATATTTCATAGGGGTGAATGAGTTCAGGTAACAGGCTTGCGTGAATGCTGTGGGACGCTAAAATGAGCCCTGTTTTTTTTTAAAGAAACCTATAATGGATGATTCATGGGAGAAAAAAAACCCTAATCTTTCAAGCAAAAGATTCATAAAAGAATGCAAAAGATTTATTTGGTACATTAGAAGGTGAGGTTTAGTTGAATGAAAAGTAGTGTTAAAATCTCGGGCATACGTTTTGCATTTATAAAGATCTTCGACTGGTTTTTCGAATGAAAGTTTATTGACAGATTTTCATCAATCTTCATTTAGACTTCCGTTATAAGTTAAAGAAAAGATTTTTTAGCTTTGTTACACTGAAACATGTCAACAGCCTTATCCAGGAGACTCGGCTTGGAGAGCGAAGGTGTAGGTGTGCTGTATATCAGTTACACAATGAACTTCAAGTCATAGCAAAGGTGCTGAAGATGTGAGATCTGTCTTCATCTACGCCTTGAATGAAATAAAACTGATCTGAAAATCCAGAGAAATCCTGTAGTCTCGGTGTTGGTGACACCACAACACACATCATCCAAAACGTTTTGGATTATACCAAGATTTAGTAATGGAGGTCTAAGCTTCTAGGCCTATGCCTTGGCCTACGTACATGGCTTCAACCCATGGAAAATGACTTTTACAAGGATGCCCTAGTTGGCGATTGAGAGCACCATATTAAAAATGTCTAGTCACAAACTTTTTTATGCATTTGGGGAAAAAAAAATTAAATAAAACCAGCTAAAAACTGCTTCATGACAGTGTTTGAGAATAAAAGGTCATTGTTTCCAGTGGATGTGGACGAAGCTTTAAAACCTGCACTTGAAGTATGACTTACTCACAAATTAATAAAAGATAACAAGAAAGCCCTTACAACATTTTATAAGCCTTTTTAATCTGTATTATAAATCACTGCTGGTCCTGTGCAGGGAAACAGCACACTGACACACAGCTGGGAACTTGTAACTGGGTCTGTAAAGTGTATTTCACATTTAGTTGCAGTCATCATGAGACAGGGCTTAGCGCAGATCGGTTTGCTTTGACGCAAACATGCCTGCGCCGAGCAGCTTTAGGACAACAGTGCAAACTGAAGGGTTGGTGGACGGCCTCTCTGACCTCAGCTTGAACTTTTACTGGACAAAAGCTTTGCCTGAACAGGTCACGTCTGCTGAGCAGTTAAAGTAAAGACACCAAGGACAGAAATGGCTAATGTGTAAACTGCGTAAAGTGTGGTCTTTTTTAGGTGTGCTGATATACGAACAAATAAGCAGGCCCCAGTCAAGTATTACTGAATCGGGAAAATAAATGATTACACGATACTGCACTCAGGAACGGCCAGTTGATTTAATAGCAAAAAAAAATCAGCTTGGATGAATGCTAACACCACATGCAGTACTGCAATGCTCAGCGCACAACTTCTAAACAACCACATCGGATCTTATCTCCAAAATGAGCCCATTTACGTCTCGGTCTTTTATTTTCAAAGTCATATTTTCGTCTCAGCTGGTTCTCCGGTGCACCAGAGCGTCCCTTACGCTATAACTTTAAAAACCCATGTCAGTTCAGCTCCCTTACCAAACTAAATCATGAATGGAAAAAATGACATCACTGTCTGGGATTAAGTACAGATGCATTGAAGTGAAGAGAAACAACAGAAATGAGCTGCCCATCTTCTTCCAAACATTTATATGGGGATCAAGCACCACATAAACAGTTGCTCTTTGTTGACTGACTTGCATAAATAATGTCGTTTGGTTTTACAGCTCGGTCTCAGCGAGACGCTTTCAGCCATAATATATGGTCACTCGATTTTTTATTCTTTTCATCAAAGTTAGCATTCATTATACACACGGGCCACACCTGCTAAACTGCTAAGTAGCAGTTAAAGTGTGTGTTTAGCAGGTTGTGAGGTGTGTGGTGAAACGTTCAGCCATGCACAATAGCCGTGTTACTGCGGCATTCAGAGAATGACAAAAAAAAAAAAAAAAAGAAGAACAACTTTTCAACAGCAAATATCATGCAATAAATTTTATTTACTAGAAAATAAATCTGCATGGCAGCTGTCAAACGGTCTCTGTTTGGTCTAACGTGACACCATACAAAAATATTACTCGGCTTAGTTCAACACCACCATAAACCTGTTGAAACGATCCTGCATTTGGTCAACATGTTGCCGTGTTGTGCAATCCCATGCATAGAAATGAAGGCAGTGTCATCATAAACCATTTCTGCAAAACACGTTCACCCAGAGTCTGTTTCACAACAAATTTCCTTTCGGATAAATCCAGAACACAAGGTCTTTTCAAACAGCACTTTATAATATCAATCTTCATCTCTTCATAACTCCACATTTTCAAAACTCCATGACCAGATAAAATGAAACACTGTCTGTAAAAAGACATTCCAGGAACAACTGGCTAGATATAAAACTTGGCCAGAAGCGAAATTATTCAAACATGAGACGTAATACTGTCCCTATTTCCATAATCAGATTTAAAAGTTAGAGGCACAAGCAAATGTGCCACATAACTATCCAAAGCACAATATGATGATGTCTGAGTCCGCCAGGTGACCCGCACTGCTGCTGGGGCTGATGAAACAGATCAGAGGTTGGTGGTAAAATGGGGCTGTATAAGGACCATGGCTACCAGTATTCTCCATTGCCTCATTCCAAAGTGTAGCAAAGGGACAGTGGGGTGCCAACTAGTCTTGGAGCAGCAATCCAACCCACCACTTTCCAATTGTGTGGTACACCATGTCTAAAACCTGCTCTAACACTTTGCACGGCCCCACCCAGTGGTTACTAAGTTTAGGCAACAGGTCTTTCTTATGGGTAGGCCAGTCCACGCACACATACACACACAGTGCAAAGACCTGGCAACAGCAATGGGAGTCACAGCCTCTTCTAGCAGTCACCAGCATCTGCCACCTCAAACCACAATGTCATGCACTCAAGCTCTAGCAAGTGGCAAAATTACCTCCTATCAGACTTTCCTGGCATTTCTGGCTCCTCTGAGGGCAACTTCAAGGTTGCCCTCAGCTCCAAACCAAACATAAGAACAGCTGGCATGTATTGATGAACTCCTGAACACTCCACAGTTCCAGCAGTCACAGTTCCACTGATGTTGGTTTAGTAGGAAGAACTTTGGCTAGGCAGGATCTAGTTCAGTCAATGCGCTTCACTCTCAAAAGTATTTTTGTCTCTGGGTCAAGTGGTGCAAAAAACAGGCCCATTTACACACTCTTCCCTGCTTCCAGCCACCTTTTCCCTGACATGAGAACAAAGTCACAAAGGCCCTGTCTCTTGTTATATGCAATGGTGGTTGTGGCATTGTAACAGCAGAACAGACGCACTTCACTGCCTCATATAGTTGGCAAAAGAGATTGAGGCCATGTTGCAATCGAACCTGCAAGGTGTTGAATTTCCAAATACTTGTCCTGGAAGACTGCAATTCACCAAACCAAATATCTTTCAAGCACCTTAAAGTTGAGGAGCCACAAGACATCTATAAGTGGAACCACCTGGTATACAAGTAGGGGTGAAAGTAGTGCAATGTCTGTACCAGTACCAGTACATCCTGATGTGATTCAGCCAATCACCAGGGCCAAATATCCTTCAAGCACCATAAAGTTTTGGAACCGTCTGGTATACAGGTAGGGGCAGAAGTAGTGCATTGTCTGTACCAGTACCAGAACTTCCGGACATGTGATTCAGCCATTCCACCAGGGCATGTTTGAAAAAGCGACCATTTGCTCTCCAGTCCCCTCACACTGCTGGCTTAAATATCAAGAAATAAAGTCTCCTTGACACTGGGGTATGCCACAATAGGGGCCCTGCAGAGTAAGTCCAATAGGTTAAGGCCAAGTCACAGTCATTCTTTAACTCCACTTTGTTTAATGGTCCCTCTCTGTGAGGTCATATAGAGGGTGAAGTGGTTTACAGGCCTTGCTGAATAGTATGATGCCAAACCAACGCTGCTCAGAAGCAAGGTTTGGCGAACAATTTAACAGTCCCTGGATTACAGGCCACACTGTTGGTGCTGATTACATGGGCAAAATTGCCATTTTGTAACAGATCAGGGAACATTTGTTGGGATTAACATGAAGGCTGGCATGGGAGTAGCTGCAGGATATGCAAGGCCCCGGTGAGAATATGCCGAATGAACCAAGATACATCAATAAGATACACCACATAGCACCTCCTGGGATAGTTTTGAACTTCCTGAGCCCTTGGATGTCTTAGGTTTGACCCTTAAAGCGAGTTTGACCCAAGAGGTTTCTTTCTACTGATTTCAGATACAAGTGAACTCAATTACTGGCAACTGTGTACGAGAACAATCATACACATATATCGATCTCATACATGCTCAAATGTCAGCTGATCCTAAATGTTATTTAATGCTTTCAAGTGATCCAGAATAATCTAGTTAACCTTTGCCAAAGGTATTACCAAACCGTTTACACTGAACATTCATGCAAACAAGTGAGCTCTTCTACACGGTGCCCATGAACTATTCCTGATTAGAAAAACAAGGTTCAGGAATCCAGCACTAAATGTGTGTCAGAAAACTAGGGCACAGGAGAGATGCCTCATAAAGGTCCATTTGGGAACCATTTGAGTTGGCAGGCGAGGCAGGGTGTGCAAGCCGTGTAGCTCTCGTAAAGCTGATTTCACTCTATCACCACCCAGTGCCGGGGGGAGGGGGACGAGCAGATACACAAGCATCATAAACACGAGCAACGGGGCTCCTTGCTAAACGCACATCATCACTGAACTTCGCTTAAATCGTCTTCCAGTCCCTCACAAAGCTCAACATGTTTTCATAACATTAAAGGACACACTTCAGGTGAATTGAAACCCTTTAGCATGAAAAGACAAGGGGTTAATCTTTAGGATTTTATTAAAATACCTTGTGGAATTTACCATCAGAGGTTACCATCACAAACATGATTGTTTTCTAATATAAAAAAAAGAAAACAAAAGCAAAAGTAAAGCTTAAGAGCCTAGTTACAAGAGTATTTTTTTTTCTACTTTTTGTAGTTTTTGCAGTCTGGTGATGGGAAAGGGGGTCAAATTTACAAAGAAAAGAAAGGTGGTGAAAGAAAGGAATAAAAAGTTCACATGTTGTAAAAATACATTTCCCAAGTTCATAGTTACACACAGTTCAATTAAAACATTCATTCTTTCATTGTTAGATGTCAGTGCGAGAAATATGCAACAAAAAATTAAGGAAAAAAAGGGGGGGGGGCACAGCTTAGCTTGAAGGGGACCGTCAGGAGTATGTTCGGTTCTGAATGATCTTGATGCTGGGGTTTCAGAGAGGAGTGACCTACAGACTCCTGGAGAGTGTGTATGTGTGTGTGTGCATTTTGAACCCTGAGAGAGAAAGTGACTGCTCCAGACCCAATGTATCTATGCGTAGACTAGCTTTAGGGATAACTCCAGGTTTGAGAGAAGGGCTTCGGGAGAGAGGAACCGATTTCACGCCTCGAGAAATCAAAACCAAAAAGTTCTCTGTGAAACACACAGCTAGCGGACAGAGCCGTGAACTTTTAACTCCGATCTCCACTCTTTATCGAGAACACAGGTTGGGGATAGGGTGGGTGACCGAGTCCACAATAAATGTATGAATTTAAGGCTACTACAGTCAGAGGCTGAAAGAAATCCTGGAACCTACGGCGCTTAAAAGTGAATGCTGGGAAGAGGAGGTCTTTTTTTTTTTAAATGTTTCCATACATGTAGAACAGCAAAAAAAAAACAAAAAAAAACAAAACACTGCTGATGTTCAAGCCTGAAGAAAACGTTCAGAAATGCATCAAAAGTAAAAAATAAAAAAATTAAGATCATTTTTGGAAAGGACAGTCTTTTGGGGGGGGGGGCACCAAATTACCAAATAAAGAAAAGCATGACATCTTATAGTTCAAGCTCACATGACAGACTCACTACTCCATGAGAATAAGTCAGTCAGTCAATCAAGGGCCAACTCGAGAGAAAAGCATAACAAAAAAAAAAAAAAAAGGCAGGATTTGCAACGGTAACAGACAAAAACTAGTTTAGTCCTGTTGGATTTTTTAAGAATAAACAGCAATTTCAAATCAGGATTAGGCCAAATCCTCACCGCAGCGAACATCTATGCAAAAAGAAATGTTCCGTTCGAGTTTATTTCACCTACGGACCATCACCTAGCTTATTCGAGACTCCGAATCCAATCTTCCACCTCACTGGTACATACACGCTCCCTACAATAAATGAATGGCGACGCGAATTTGTGCTCGTTCATAAAGAGCCAAAAGACGGGGAAAGCTCTAAAACGAAAGCCTGCGATTGGAACTCTAAAATAACATTTAAATGCTAGCCTATGCTACAGAAATTGACTTCTAATGAGGGGCATATATATCCTTGTTAGATGTGTTAGATAAGCTCTCGCACATCCACAATATGGGTTTTTAAAAGTACAATCTATAAAAAGAAGCTGTACAAAGAAAAAGAAGTTGATCATACATTCAATATCTGTTACTGAGGTACTAGAAACGGGTTTCCCTTGACGCAGAACACTTTTCATACAAGAGACTCGTCTTGAGGGGATGATTGTACCCCTAACTTTGGAAAACGACTGGTGTGTCAGCAAACCGGCTCCATCCGAACGCTCACCCCAAACCCTACTGCGCTGCTTGTGCTGGGTACAAAGTCGGGTTTAAGAAAACAGGAAGAGAAAAATAAAATAAACAGCTAACACTGGTAAGATCTGTGTGGTTGTCTTGAAGTTTGCACTTCTCACTGATAAAGGGACAGATTGCCTGCCTGTCTGCCACAGCTCCGTTCTGAATCTTTGGAAGTCAGCCACACGGTCTGCCGACGGGAGTGATGCAGCCTGCCTCCCTCTCTAAAAGCACAACGCCTTATTTGACAAAAAGCACCGATCACTTCCGAGTAAGGACTGCCGCACAGCTGAAGCGGAGCAGATACTATGAAATAAAACGCTGAGATAGGATTGGACTCAGAAACACACTGTCACTGACCCCTAATGGCTGTATCACTTTACTACAGAAATCAGTGTACAAAAAAAAAAAAAAGGGAGGAAAAATAAATACATAAACACTACCCAGGATGATTGCATGTCTGCAAACTCATGGAGCTATTCAGATGAATATATGCAAGCATGTGTGTGTGTGTGTGTGTGTACATAGGAGATCTATCATCAGTGGCAGGGTGAGAGCAGCCTGACTCCTTACTTACACAGTGATGTCATGGGAAGAGCAGGAGCAGAAGGAAGGACTAACGGGAGATAAACACAATCATGAACCAAAGGTCATAGTGAAAAAGCTGAACCACCCAGGGAGGCACATCCAGGAAGTATGGAAAGATAAGAAAAAACAAAAGGAGCTAGGCATATCAAGGTGAAGGATATGTGTATGTTTTAGAAGAGAGCAGGAGTCCCAAAATAATAATAATAATAATAATAATAATAATAATAACAAAATCCCACCTGAAAAAGGAAAGGAGCAAAGTATCATGATGCGTAACGTAATGCGAAAAGCTGCATGTCGAACACTGCCTCTTAAGACACCTGAAAATGTGCTTCCATTTCTTTCCCCTAGGTTTGTATAAAGTTCAAAAGTAAAGTGTAAAGACACAGCTTTAGTGAATATTCCCAATCACACGGTCTTTATAAGAGAATCATAAATCATTGTGAAGTTCAGAGATGTACAACACACAAAATAGAGATTTCATACATCTACACTGAAAGTCTAGGAGATTTCACTCTGCGGAGGTGGAAAAGTGATCAGACGTCAGTAAAAAGCTGTACACAAAGGTCATATTTATGATGCTCTTACAGAGACCTACATGTCATTTATCCATACATTATTGATACAGTGAAGCATATGACTGAACAGATACCCAACAAGCTTTACAGGAAATGAGAGTTTGTCCTCCCTCAGTCTTTCAGAAGGAGAGGGTGGACACGATGCACACACGATGTCCTCAACATGAAGGGAGAAGTGGAACCCAAAGTGTCCAAGATCGCCACTGAGTTACTGTCAGGCACGGACAGATGACACATCGTTTCTCTTATCGTTCCGATCCTGTTCGGTGAAAGGTGTGGCTACCGTTAGCTGTCCGTTGGAATTGTGGTCAGAAAGAAATTCATTGACTTGAGCCAGTTTTTCCACGTTGCTTCGAGGGTGAACACGATACTTTTTTTTTTTCTTTTTTTTTTTTAATAAAGAAAAAAGGGGGAGGGGTCACAAATATATGCGAGGGAGACTGAAATAAAAGAACAGTTCATGTGTTCTTTACTATAATGCTAAATCAGCTGGACAGACAGAAGGCAAGTAGAAGACACACTACTCAGAAACAAACTCCAACTAGTCCAGATTCAAAAAAGGCATTAAAAAATAAAAAGGGGTTTTCTAATACTAACAAAAAACAACCCAATTACTGAATCCTTGAGAAAAAGAGTTATTGCTTGCTGCACAGGTGGAAAAATAAACGGATACGACAACAAAGGAAGGGAAGGAGAAGTTGGGGGGAAATGTTTTTTTGTTTTTTTTTGAGTGGGTCAGGTCTGGACTTGTGTGTTCTGTTAGACTGGGTTGACCCGGGTGTTACGTCAAAAAAGCAGGGCATCGGCATGGATTCAGCCCTAGAAAAAGGGGGAAAGGGCATCACTGGGGCAACGATGGAATGTGTTGGGATGCTATTGGTCAGAAGGGACGTCTCTGTCAGCCTCTGCCTTGGTTGGCTGCCCGGGTGAGGGGGTGTGTGGTGGGTGTGAGACCGGGGCGAGGGGATGGGCTAGGGGCAGCGTGCCTGCCACCATGGCCTCTACTCCTGCCCCCGCACCAGGCAGAGCTCCCGGGGTTACACCAATCAGACCGGCCGGAAACCTAGGAATGACAGATAATCCAACATTAAACAATTTGGTATGGGAAAGTTGTTAAAATGAAAAGGAACACGTTGCCTGGTTGCTCACCTGTATCCTGCTCCGTTGAGTTCAGAGTGCACAGAGGCGGTCTCGATAGAGGGCCACTGGGAAGCTGCCATCAGATACTCCTTATTCACACAGTTCTTCAGACTGTCAGGAATACGACCTGCAGAGACACACAAAAACGTCAGGCATGCAACCAATCACCACGAAAGATGATGTGTGAGTAGGAGACGCTTCCTAACCTGTGATGGCTCTGCGTACTTCCCGCGCTGCCTCCTCCCTCGCCTCAATGGAGGCCTGCTCACTGTACCAGGATGTGTGGGGTGTGCAGATCAGATTAGGGGCATCCTTTAGAGGTCCCTGTGAGAAGCTGGCGAATAACAATGCAAAGGCAAAAGTGATTTGTATGATCACATGCTGACGTCTAACACACCAATCTGTGATGTCTTCTGTGTCCTTTAACACACTCTGGTTATAACTAATGCTACATTCAACTAGAACCCGTGGTTTATTCTCCACTTTGTAGCTGGAATGTACGGACGCTAAAATTACATAATTACAAGTTCTGATGCGGCAGAAATCCTTCAAACACCACACACTTCTCTGTCCCAAATCACATTTTTAAGCCAGTGATCCTCATGAGACTGAGCAGCATAGCCAGAGGTTTTTTATGTTACAGTGGTAGAAATAAAATCCACTATAATTATAGTTATTATATTTATTACTGAGTCCTATTGTTCTTAGAAAGACAAGTCTATAAGAATGGGTTTGAAGCAAAACTCAAGGCAAGGAAGTTATAAATGATTTAGGATCTAATGTGTTTTGGAATATTATACACATTTAAACAAGGAGTCCAATATTCAAACAGCTTAATTATGTTCACTGAGAGCGTCAGCTGGATGGATTTTACAATTAAAGGCTGCTTTTAGATGCACACTTCACTATGTGATGACTAAATAATTAACTAACAGTAACTTCACTTAGTGAACCTGAACCTCCATCATATCTGGACAGTGTGCATCAATAAGACTTACTTACAGAAGATCTTCCAGGCTTACCTAAATGGCTCCGTCTCGTGGACGTCGAGAGCTGCGCCACGTATTCTGCCCTCTTTCAGTGCCTGAGCCAGAGCTTTCTCATCCACCAGTCCGCCTCGTGCAGTGTTCACCAGGAACGCACCCTGACGCATCTAACCAACAGATTACAAGATGGTATCACAAAGGGCAATCTGGTGTTTTTTCATTGAAAGTATAAATGTCTTTTGATGAGTACACACAGCACCCATCGACGGAATGGTCAAGCATTGGATTGCAAGTTTCCTGTGTGATGATAAACTACAGATTCGTTACAGTTACCAGCTAGATAGTAAACATGATGCGAGTGTGTGTTTGAGTTACAAGCAAGATGGTGACCTAGGGTGTAAGTGTGTGTGTGTGCGCACATGTCAGCTACCTGTTTGATAGTAAAGTCATTGATGAGGTGGTGGTTGTGTTCATTCAGGCTGCAGTGCAGGGACACACAGTCTGAGTGGATGAGCAGATCCTGCAGCGTGGCCATGCGCTGGAGCCCCAGGGATTTTTCTACTCCCTCAGGCAAATACGGGTCGTAGAAAATCACCCCAAAACCAAACGCCTTTGCTCTCAAAGCCACTGCTTGGCCAACACGTCCTGAAACAGAGGCCAACATCAGATATTAAGATGCTATACTACTGGGATAACATTGAAAATCTTCACATTATTTGAATGAGTAAATATGTTGCAAATGATGATAATTCATTTCAAAGCAATGCCTCAATGATCAACTGATCAAATTAAAACTTGCTTTGAAAGAATATTCACAGTAAAATAAAAACTGATTACATCCCATTAGGGAACTCTAGCCTCCAGAGATTATTCGGTTACAATTCTGTTACACAAAGCTGTTATAATCAGCAAGGAACACAAACCATTTCAACTCCAGAGTATTAGAATTGTGTGGACAAGATGAATGATTTAAAGGCTCACCAAGGCCAATGATGCCTAGCGTCTCCCCTCGAATGCGAGCGGCTCCTCCTGCTACCTCTCTGATTTGCTCAACGCTGGATGCTCTAGTGCCCTCGCGCAGGGCCTGGTGCATCCAGGTGACCCGGCGGTACAGGTTCAGGATCAAGCACATGGAAGTGTCTGCCGTCTCCTCCACAGACGCAGCCGGCACATTACACACTGCGATACCTGAGTGTAGAGGACAGATGAAGTATAAACATAATGTAGATTTATTTTAATGAACACCACAAAAGCCCAAGCAGCCAATCGAATCAAAATCAAATGCTACTCAAGGCTCATCGGTTAGTGGAAAGGTAGCGTGGCGTACTCACCGAGCTCTGCTGCAGCTTTAACGTCCACGTTGTCGAATCCGCTGCCGATCCTCACGATGACACGAAGCCCTTTGAATTTGTCGAGGTCGTCTCGTGACAGTGAGATGGTGTGATACAGTAACGCAGCTACAGCCTCGTTAAGAACCTGGACGGACATCACAGTTAGACTCGGCCTGCAAAGCCATGAAGTGTTATTTGCAGCGTATTAAATGTACCTTTTCATGGATCTCCTGAGTGGACTGAGCATCACAAAAGGCCACGGTGGCCACGTCCTTCAGGATGGGCATCTCCACTGTGCAGTCCCGGCCGTCCAGGAGCGCCACCAGAGGACGAGGGTGCATGGGCCCGTTTAAGATGGGTGGGCGAATGCCTGCAGGACAGAGACGGGACACATTTCATTGGCAATCCAGCTGAGTGAAGGAAACAACACATCTTGGTAGGCTTTTATCAGACATTATCCATTACTCCACGGACAAAAAATATCAACAGAGTGGCTAATACACCTTCGCTTGGGGACGGAGGAGTCAAGAAAGATATAAAACATTTAAAGTGAATGAAATCTTTTTTTTTAATCAAGCAAACTGGCCAAGCTTTAATGAGTACATTCAAACTGAATGCAGACCCCATGATTTATTTAGCAGACACAGTTTAATGTGCTGGGACAGGGAGATATCATATCAGATACTGGAACTTCCCTGTGGGACCATCGCCCCCTTGCATTATTGTTGCTCTTGGCACTTGCAAATGTAGCATTTCATTAAGCTCTCTATTAAAAAAAAAAAAAAGAAGACAGTTAAGCCCCTCAAAAACCTATTAAACCGATCCAATCATAATTTGCATTTAAAAAGGTTTCTATTTGCTCGCACAAAGCAACATGTTCCCTTAATTTTTGCATTTTCTAGCTCTTGATTTCCCCACATGGCAACCTGGAAGCGAACCCAGTCTTTCAGTTGGCTCAAATCTCCTCCAATTTCAGCAGAATTTATGCTAAATATTACGCCTACACTCGCACTGTCAAGCTCATGTAACTCCAAGGGCATGGAAGAAGTGCAGCTGCATGTAGACAGACAAAAGCATATCCCGTTTCAGCCCACACATGGGCGTAACGAGAATCACATCATCGCTGGCCCCTGTCCATTTCCAGACCCCCACAGCAGGATAAACAGATGAAGGGGTCGAGGAAGAAGTAGACAGAAGAAGCAGGAGGAATGGGGGGCATTTGGGCTGAGCGTGGGGGCAGGGAGCATTGATATGACTCATGATGACCTAAATCCTGCAGGGTAATATGCAGGCCAAACTCTCTTTACACCCCACCTCTGTGAACTATGAATTCATTTGTGTGCCTTTGAGCTCATTTCCCAGGTCTGCAGTTCTAGCATACAATAGGCTGTGTACACTCTCGTACACTTCAAATTCAAATGATACGCAGTGAGAAACACCTGCACAGAGAAAGCTGATCCTAGATTTGCTCTTGGCTAGTTCAAAATGCCCACATTCGTGTATTTGTATCCTGGGCTTTATGAAATAGATGAAAAACTGGTATCTGAAAGATGATACTCACAAAACGAAAATATTTTTTTCTTTTTTCAGCAGCGTAGAAACCATTTCGGTTGATATAAACGGCTTTCACACCATCGAGAGACCCATCCTCTTGTAATAATGAAGGGAACGCTATGATCGTGGCTATGAACAAGGCGCCTTTCAAACATAAATTACGCAATAATAAAAACACTGAGAATTCACGGATATATCTAGTCGCAAAATGTTCTTCGTACGCAAACATGAGGCTCACACACAGCAGTAAAACTGAACAGCAGTGCCCTTTTGCCCCACTGACAGGTGTCCACTCGGCTGCCTGCTGGAGACTTCTGGAGAGCAGAAGCTGTTAACCCAAGAACACTCGTCTCCATTTCACTCTCGCTAAAACCCTACGCTGCTGATTGACGAGTGTAACACTAGGAGGCTTACAATACAAATATTTGTTCAATTCTTTTCAATTCATGTCGGGTCTTCTCTCTCCCTCTCTTTCTCACACACACACACACACAGATGATGAAACATGGCTGCCAAGATATGAGAAAACAACCAAGGCCCAGTTTAAACAAAGTGGAAGGGGGGAAACAAAAATGCTGAGAGGGAAAACTCTGAAAATGTTAATCATAAAGCTCTTGCGTGAACAATGCGACCGCTTATTCCTCCGAGGTCATGGAGGGAGCGTCGTGCGGTGCCGAGCACAGATGCTGTGTGTTGAGGTTGAGCCAGTGGGTATGAAAAAGAGCGAGCAGCAGAGGAGGCATGGCCAAGCAAACAATGCCATTCATTCACAGCCCGGTCCTACTCCTCCTCCTCCTCTCCATCCACCCCCTCTCGCCCCAAACCTCCTTGTCTTCCGCCCCTCCACCTCACTTTCTTACTCCATTGCTCCAGCTCATGCACACACACACACACACACACACAAAGAGGGGGGTGGGGTGGAATGATAATACATTAGCACCACACCCAACCTCCTGCCTGCCAGACGCAAATACACATACGCTTGCTCAACCACACGGATGCATTTATTCATACCGTCAAAAAAGGAAAATTACCACTCGAGATACCGCACCCAACCCACAATACACCCAACCCCTCGAGCCTTTGCTTCACATCCCACAAAACACACACACACACACACAAAACATCCTAACCTTGCATCATGAAGTAAGCACGCCTGTCTTCTCTCCCTCTCTCTCTCTCTCCTCTACCGCTCTATCACTCTCTCTCTCCACCCTTCACAATCAGTGTCAGGCTGTTTTTGCCTGGCAGGCACCCAGCTGTCATCCACACCCAGCTCCTCCCCCACAGACACCAGCCAATCACGAAGCGCAGGCATTGAGCGCCAACCTACCAGCACTA
This sequence comes from Hemibagrus wyckioides, assembly GCF_019097595.1. Lineage (NCBI taxonomy): Eukaryota > Metazoa > Chordata > Actinopteri > Siluriformes > Bagridae > Hemibagrus > Hemibagrus wyckioides. The sequence goes on along the minus strand of NC_080717.1, from coordinate 6,234,362 downwards.
ACCTTATTAGCATAGGCGAGCCGCTCTAGGAGCAGTCGGACAGTTATTGTTTTTTTTAAAGAGACAGCAGCTCGTTCTCATGGCAGAACGGCAAAGACGGCGCACGTCTACCCTCGACACGTCACGCGACCCTGAGAGGTCCGTTAAGAAGCGGCGCTGGTGGATCGACGTCGAGATTGATATTTGTTTTAACTTGACATGCTCTTCATTCAAACTAACATTCGATCCTATTATCACAATTGTGTGTGTGTTTTCAACTATAATTACTCTGCAGATGAACAAGACTCCAGGATCAGCCATCAGGGTGCTTACTCAGACAAGCAGGTTTCACCTAAACATCAAGCACTTCTCCCCCCCAACACACACACACTTTATTCAGCTGCTCATTCAGCTTCAGACTTTACTGCTGCAATTTGCCCTTGATTAGCTTTCTGGCATGAGCATGTGTCTCAAATAAAAATCTACAACTTATCTTTTAAGTGTGCACAAATCTAGAAAATTCAGGAGATTGGTTACACAACCAGACGTGAAGGAACACTGAATACTGTAGTAAACTGAGGTGGTGTTAATACTCCAAAACTCTGACTAATAGTTTGCATGTATGTGATTTGCAACACTGTTCATAGATATTGATGCTCCACAAGAACGTGGGATAAACATGACAGCCATCTTTGTGCATGAAATTCACCATATAATCTCAGCCCTAGAGATATAATGGCTCAACAAGTTAGGGCATCACAAAAGATGAGTTTGACTTAACACGTGTCCCATTTTTAGTTCCAAACCTAATCCAACATCTTTGGTCTTTTTCATGAACTCAATGAGAGCTATTGAGCGGTGATCAAAATCAGAAACCTCTTAAAGATTTACCGAGATGTAGTAAACTACCAGGAAGGGAAGAGTACAGCTTGAGAAGGCAGCAGCTTGAATTTGTTTTTAATTGGCTGATGTGTGCAGCGAGAAACCTGGGTCAGGACACACAAATGGGGGGCAAAACGTTTTAGATGCGTGTCTAATAACACGAGCTACAAGAAGGCGATCTGTATGTGTTTAGCTTGGAGAATTCGTCAAGACATGAAATTAAAAGAACACATTCACAAAGCGATTCGAGATGCTGCCTCGGATTAGCGCTGGACCGAAAGAGAGAGGCGCGTTTACGGCCTGTTTGTCATCCTATTCCTCTTTACGACTGTGTGTGATATTACGCTGGCATTCTGCAAGCTGTCCATCATCAGCCGCTGTTATTTCCTCGAGCAAGACTACAGATCAAATGTCACGCACAATGCAATTTCGTCAACACGTACACCGTGTCCCTGTCGTGTCATGAACCGCTCAGATTCCTATACACTGCTTATAATTCAGTCTAGGAGCAGAAGGGTTTAAATGCAGAAATTCGGCCTGCCGTTAAGGAACGCTGTGCTGAGTGTTCCAGAAATAGCTGAAGCACCACATTTAGGCCCTCATTGTTCCTGCGGTCTACAGCACTACAGCAGCGCTGAGCAAGAGCCCCTCTAAGAGCCGTCTGCTCCGCCTCTGCAGCCCACAGGAAGGAGCACAGATAAAGAAAAGAGCTCTGCATCGGCCCTAGTATTGCACAAGCTCTCTATCTACACACGCAGGCACACAACATGCTCAGACAATCAGATCAAACACACCACGTTACGTACACACTTCAAGCTTGACCGCCAGAGTTTGACCACTTGGCGCATACACACTACTGTATGTGAATCAACAGTTTAACTAGACCACATACACACTGATATTGGTATCTATAATCTATCCGTATCATACTTATTTTCATATACTTGCTATAAATAAACAAAAAGCCCAAACGTATGGTATTAGATGATAGTAAGTGACTAATTTACACCATCACACTATTCAACAGATGACACAAAGTGACTGTAATCTGGACATATTTCACAACTGCGCTGCAAACTGTGCACTGCGAAAATAATGAGGATGAACTACAGCATCTTCCTGCAACACGAGTAATCTGATAGAAACATCTTAAACTCAGCACTAGGCCTTCAGAGAGAAACTGACTTCAGCAAATTCTAGCCAAGACAGCAAAAAAAAAAAAAAAAAAAAAAAATTTACCCAGTATGCCGTTCTTGACGATCAGCAACTAGCGGTCGATAAAAACGAGGAATCCTGGTACAGCGATAAGCAAGCAGTTTAAACCCGATAAACCCGCTCTTCACTGCAACCATACTCAATCCAAAGTAACTAATCAAATGAATATTACAGCACACGAGCCTGGAAGCCTTGGTGCATGAACAAACGAACACATTCACGTTCAGTGTGTTGGAAATACACGCTCGTAAATACACTACAGCAGTTTTTCTACATGTATGGGAAACAATCTGCTGTCAGAGCACAGGGTCAGGTCGAGTACGGCACCCCGGGGGCAGTCGAGCAAATGCACCGAGATCTGAACGTGAGCTTCCTGTAAACACACCAGAGCCGAAACAGAAGGATCAACCCTTCTAATTCGGATTCTTAAGTTTACACAATTCATCTTATTTTCACTCCCTAGGTAATTCAACATGATGACGACAACATAACGCTGATATCGAGATGAATCACAGCTGTGAGTAGGTCCTAATACAATTTTTTAAAATAAATATGAACTGAATGGAAAGTAGGAGTTAATTTTTTCCCCACATTTTGTCTAATAAAAACAGAGACCACAAAATGCTGTCCGTTTCTGGGCATACGCGTCTCATTATACATGTACGCATAATGCATCAAAGACGTATGCCTACATGATATATTTCACATCACACCTATAGATTATACGTACAGTATAGGCTTCCAACAGTTTAGGGAGAAAAGCACACGAGTGTGTTATAGTCGGGGTGCACAAACCTCTGGCCATAGAGTGTATATTAGCTAATTGTGCATTAACCTATACGCTGCTCATTCATATGGTTTTAGTTTAAACAATCAAGTGCGTCGATCGTTTTCTGGTCAGTGAGGCAGCAAAACAAGGCAAGGCAAAACACATCATTCTTTTGGTGACTTTATCCATCATCATGGTCGTCATGTAACCTTCGACACTGTCGAACTCACCTTCGCAGATGCGGTCCAGTCTCTGCCGCTTGACTTTGTGTTTGTCCATCAGAGCCATCGACTGGTGGTTCTTCGCAAGGACCAGCTACAGCCACAACAAGAGAAACAATGAACTGGGGGGGGAAAAAAAAAAAAAAAACGCAGAACTGAGTCTGGGTCCGTCCACAACAGGAGAGAAATCGCTCCGAGATATTCTCCTAGCCTGCAATCACATCCAGGAGGAAAAAGAAATGAATTTAAACATTTAAAACAGATCATTTCTGAGTATTTTTCTTTTCATTCTGCTATCCTTAAATTTGATTAAGAATATAAACATGAGTAATGACACAATTAGATCCTGAAAACATGATGCAGATGCAGAGTTAGACGTCGTACTCACCTGAGGCACAAGTCAATCAGCACCTTTAAAAAGCACCTGTGTGAAAGAAAAGCAAACTGTTAACACCATGGACTTTGATGAAACAAGATGTATACAGTTAAAGATAAATAATCAACGACATGATGCGGAGGTCAATTATTTTGGGAGACAAGCGAGTTCCTGCAGTTTTAAACACTTGACCCCTGACCAGCCTCAAAAGGGAGGAAAAAAGCACACACACACAACACAGACTGTTACTGAGGATGAAGAAAGCATAAAGTCCTCCCACTGCCCTGAAGACTTTCTAGTGACCGTTACAAAGTGCTCCATGCATGCAGTAAAATTAACAAGTATCACCAGATCAACTATTATCATCGTTACACCAGAGTGAGCTTGAACGCGTCATTGTGATTGGTCAGAAGGCCTGAGTTATTTCTGTAGAACAGCGCATCTCAAGCTCTAACATGAACGACAAATGAGTACTTATGCCCTCATTCTATTACGTTGTTTTTTCTACAGCGACGGCTCATATACCGGGACTTGTACAATCCACATAACATAAGACTTACAATAAACAGATTTTAGACATTTTGTTGTTTAACAAACTAATATCTGTAATCATTGATGGGGTTTATTTAACATTAAATGGAAAGCGCCTGGGCTGTGTATTATCTCTCCAGAGTTTTCCCAAAGCAGGAAAGTCTTCATGACAGGTTATCATGGCTATACTCTAAGTGAGAACAGGAACGAAGCTACACTATATTGCCAAAAGTTTTGGGACACCCCTCCAAATCATTGTTGTTTTTCAGGGCTCGGCCCCTTAGCTCTAGTGAAAGGAACTTTTAAGGCTTCAGCTTCATACCAAGACATTTTGGACAATTTCATGCTCCCAACTTTGGGGGAACAGTTTGGGGATGACCCCTTCCTGTTCCAACATGACTGCGCACCAGTGCACAAAGCAAGGTCCATAAAGTCATGGATGATCGAGTTTGTTGTGGAGGAACTTGACTGACCTGCACAGAGTCCAGACCTCAACCCAGTAAAACACCTTTGGGATGAATTAAAGCGGAGACTGCGAGCCAGGTCAAAACTGGCACGTCTGCCTTTACATGCACATGAATGTAATATGGAGTTGTCCCGCCCTTTGCAGCTATAACAGCTTCAACTCTTCTGGGAAGGCTTTCCACAAGGTTTAGGTGTGTGTTTATGGGAATTTTTTGATTGTTCCTCTAGAAGCGCATTTGTGAGGTCAGATGCTGGATGAGAAGGCGTGGCTCGCAGTCTCTGCTCTAATTCATCCCAGACGAGTCCAGGACTCTGTGAAGTTCCTCCACACCAAACTCGCTCATCCATGATTTTATGGACCTTGTTTTGTGCACCCGTGTGCAGTCATGTTGGAACAGGAAGGGGTCATCCCCAAACTGTTCCCACAAAGCTGGGAGCATGAAATTGTCCAAAATGTCTTGGTATGAAGCTGAAGCATTAAACGTTCCTTTCACTGGAACTAAGGGGCCGAGCCCAACCCCTGAATTCAATGATTTGGAGGGGTGTCCCAAAACTTTTGGCGACATAGCACATCTCTTAAAACATTCCACAACATTACATCCAAATACAAACCTTTACCATACATAACTGTTGACAAACTGCTAGGATTTAAGGGGAAGAACACGCTCCAAAACGTACGGTTATACAACCCGTGCACATTGTAGCCCCATCACACGTTATTTTTATTTATATAACTGCACAATTCCTTCCATAGTTATTAAAACGCTTAGATTATCCCTTTTAAACGAGTTCTTCCTATATAAACGTTTTTATTTCGCGCGCATTGATATAAACCTGTGATTTGCCTTAGAGCCGGAGCTACTTTCATAGCCGCCGTTATAGAAAATTAATCAACCAATCAGATTGGAGAATTCAGCAGCGCTGTGGTGTAATGCTTAGTAACATGACGGATAACAGGCTTGTGCAAGCCGAACTTTAGTATTACTCTCAGCCCAGCTAAAGCTAAGTCAGCTAAATGAGCTAGTTTGCTAGCTGTGCTGCTAACATTCCCACCGTCGTCCGTTGTGTGTGTGTGTATTTTTTTAAACCCCACTTTAAACCCGTGTATGAAACCCATGTTATTTCTACACACTGTAATTTAAACCCCGTGACGCCCGACATGTTTGTTGTGACAGTATGAAGCACTTATGGCGGATACGGAGACGGAAAAAATAATCCCAAAAATTTTCCAAGCAGCTCGCTAACGCCAAACTTCTTAGCAACTTGCTGGCTAGCTGGCTAAACACAGCTAAAGCGGCTAGCAACTCTTCAAACGCGCACAAAGTCCAGAAAGAAAAGGAGTCTCAAATAAGGAGATACATACCAGAAATATTAACTTTTATACTTTTAGTATTCGTCCTAAAAGACTTCCTGTGGTGCTTGGTGCTTTGCTATGCAGTTTTTTTTAAGGCGCTGGTCAAAGCTAACTAATGCTAACGCTAATGTGTGGATACAAACAGCAAGAAGAGCTCTCTCTCTCTCTCTCTCTCTCTCTCTCTCTCTCTCACTCACTCACTCACTCTCACTCACTCTCTCACTCACTCACTCATCATCATCATATCCGTTTCTCCAGCAAGCACCGAACAGGAGTTTGCCCCCACTCAATTAAACAATTAATAAATTAAGCGCCACTCCAAAAGCCGCGAGGAAGAAATGAAAGTCACAGCAAATATCTCACCGTCTCTAAAGCGGGTTAAGCTACGGGTTCAGTGTGGCCAAAGCGGGCGAAACACAACTCTTCCCCCGCTATCTACCGCTCTCCGCCATCAAACCCTGCAATAAAAGGAAGTCCTCAGAGTTCAGGCCCTGCATCAATCCCAAACAGCTTCCTAGTCACTATCCCGATGCTCTACATAGGGCGTGTGGCCTAGCGGATTCTACGCCCTACGTAGTGCACTACGTATCCAATACGACGCCATTTTGCGATGGCTTAGGAACAACGTGCCTTACACACAAAAAAAAAGGCAGAACCAATAGACTTAAAACGCTGTAAAGACAGAACCGTGCAGCGCCGCCTAGAGGTGGACTTGGTAAAGACACCATGACTCAAATAAATCGGATTATTTTGGGGCTTTATTTTAATTTTGTTTTATTTCATTCTATTTGAGGAATCCTTACAAAGCAGCTTTACAGAAATCTGGGTGTTACATTCAGATCTCCAATGATCTGCAAGCCAGAGGTGACGGGTAGCAATAAAACAGAACTCTCTGAATAAAGGAAGATGAGGAAGAAACCTCAAGAGGAACCAGAGTCAAAAGGGAACCCATGTTCTTCTGGGTGAAACTGGATAGTGTGATTTTAGATCATTACTCTTCAATAATCATGCACTGTAATGTCAGATAGGGCTGTGAATAAGAGTCTTGTAGTTAATAAAGACTCTTAAAGTTTACAGCAGAACAATCTAATCAATCTAAAATCGACGAAAGACTCATGTAAAAGACTCAAGGCATAATTCACAAAAGTGCAAAGTATCTGAGAATGTTTTTTTCCATTACCATTATGTGTTAAAAAGTATTTTCTCTTTACATTTCTTCAAAATGCTTGTTTCGAATCGCGAAGATAATGCTTCAGATATTTTTCTTTTTTGCCCAATTGTTTACCCTCTCATACATTTTAACTTTGTTTAAGTTCTTAAATAAATAAATAAATAAGTAAGTAAGTAAGTAAGTAAGTAAGTTAAATATCCATTCAAATGAGTTATAATTATATATGTTTTCACTTTTAACATGTACAGTTTTTAACTAGAGTCTCTCCTCACGTCCAATTGGGTTTCCTCTGGATTCTCTGGCTTCATCCCACCTCCTTCAAAAATCCTTCAAGTAAATGAATGCTATGATAAGTTGCCCCTAGGTGTGAATAAGTGTATTAATATATATTAATATGGTGTCATCCAAGGTGTATTCCAGCCTTGTGCCAGTCGTCCAGGTACAGATACCAGACCCTGATCAGGATAAAGTGCTTAGTGAAGATTTTTAAAACTCAGATTTACTCAGCTATACACCGATCAGGCATAACATTATGGCCACATGCCTAATTGTGTTGGTCCCCCTTCTGCTGCCAAAACAGCCCTGACCCGTCCTGCACTGTGTGTTCTGACACTTTTCTATCAGTAACTTCTTCAGCAATTTGGGCAACAGTAGCTCGTCTGTTGGATCAGATCACACGGGCCAGCCTTTGCTTCCCACGTGCATGAAAGGGCCTTGGCCGTCCATGACCCTGTCGCCGGTTCACCACTGTTCCTTCCTTGGACCACTTTTGATAGATACTGACCACTGCAGACCGGGAACACCCCACAAGAGCTGCAGTTTTGGAGATGCTCTGATCCAGTGGTCTAGCCATCACAATCTGTCCCTTCGTCAAACTCGCTCAAATCCTTACGCTTGTCCATTTTTCCTGCTTCTAACACGTCAACTTTGAGGACAAAATGTTCACTTGCTGCCTGATATATCCCACCCACTAACAGGCGACATGATGAGGAGATCATCAGTCTTATTCACGTCACCTGGCAGTGGTCATAATGTTATGCCTGATCTGTGTATATTTTACTAGCCACACACCTTAATATACATTTAGGCAGACTACCCACTAGACAGTCATATTACTTGTCCACAGTAATGTAAGATCATTTCACACACAGTTAGAGTTGTTATGTCTTGATCAGAAACTTAGCTGATGTCTTTAATTATGATTACGCAGATTATAAAAATATGTTGTCAGGCTAAGGACCTGTATGGAGTTTGCATGGTGGAGAATACAGTTTATTGGGACCCAAATTAAATTTGGACCTTCGGCACAAAACGGTAGGTTTTAGCCGTAACCTGACTGCTCATTAATCTGAGAACACGACCCTCACAGCAAGAAGCACGATGGTGGTGGTAGCACCAGAACACTTGTACAACCAGCAAACGTATTCTTTTTTATTTACTTAACCATCGTGTCACAAAAACGTGATCTTTCACTTGTTCATATGGTAAACATCTCAAATGTGTGTATTTCCTTGTCAGGTTGTCATGACAGAAAAGTTTTAGACAGGGCAGCACGGCGGCTTAGTGGTTAGCCTCACAGCAAGAAGGTCCTGGGCTCGAATCCCAGGTTCGAACAGGCAGGGGGCCTTTCTGTGTGGAGTTTGCGTGTTCTCCTGCATGGGTTTCCTCCCACAGTCCAAAAACATGTACATTAGGTTGATTGGTCATTCTAAATTGCCCATTGGAGTGAGTGTGGTTGTCTAAGGCAGGTACCCCTGCCTTTCGCCCAATATGTGCTGGGATAGGCTCCAGCAGATCCCCATGACCCTAATTAGGAATAAAGCGGGTATAGATGATGGATGGATGGATAATTTTAAAAAAGGATGAGAAACAAACTCAGACATGAATAAAAATGATTTAAGATTGTTAAAGTGTTTCAGATACATTTAATAATTATTCTTACAGGTTTTTTTTTTAGCCAACATATTTAACTCATTTTCTGCAATATTTTTTTTTTTTTTTAGCACTTATGTATTCGCCATAGTTATCAACATTTCATATTCACATTATCAGTACTGTATAATAAACATAAAGGTTGGACATGTTCACTCAGAATGATGACATAGAGATTGAGAGGATATCATTAACATTGTCTTGCCATGCTCATGGATTGATGTTATTCATTCAAATGCTTTCTTTCATAACCTGATACTCCTCCATCTCTCTCTCTCTCTCTCTCTCTTAATTAAGCCCTCTGTCCCATTTCAAATAAAAAAAAAAGAGCATGAATCTTTAATAATAATTTAACACTGCAGAAAAAAAGCACAAATAATAAATTAAGCTTTTTTTTTTTGAAGCTGTTAGCGTGGTCACTTTTCTGTGAGTGACAGCTGTAATATCCTTTCCAGCTCCTCCTCCTCTTCTCTTCTTTTCCTGTTGCAGAACAAATCGCCGGTCAGTATAAATGTTCAAGATGTTCTGTCACGTTAACCTGTCAATCACTCTCTTCTCACCTGTCCAGCTCCTCCTGCTCTCTGCATGAAAGCTCCATCGCCAGGCGCAGCTGCTCGTCGAAGCTGCTTGCGACTGCGAACGCCCCGGTGACCCGCGGATCCGCCAAGGAATTGTAGGAAGGTGGGGAGTTGAGGGCAGGGTCCGGTGAGGAACCTGGCGGAGACTGAGCAGGAGCTTCCCCACTTTCTCCCCCAGCCAATGAGAGAGACAGAGACTCCTGGATCGCACTGTATGAGAAACACAGGAAGTGTTACACCTATAGACATTGCATACACTTACACCGATCTGGCATAACATTATGAGCAGTGAGAGGTGAAGTGAATAAGACTGATGATCTCCTCATCATGGCACCTGTTAGTGGGTGGGATATATTAGGCAGCAAGTCAACATTTTGTCCTCAAAGTTAATGTTAGATGCAGGAAAAATGGAGAAGTGTAAGGATTTGAGCGAGTTTGACGAAGGGACAGATTGTTATGGCTAGACCACTGGATCAGAGCATCTCCAAAACTGCAGCTCTTGTGGGGTGTTCCCGGTCTGCAGTGGTCAGTATCTATGAAAAGTGGTCAGTGGTTAACCAGCAACAGGGTCATGGACGGCCAAGGCTCACTGATGCACGTGGGGAGCGAAGGCTGGCCCGTGTGATCCGATCCCACAGACGAGATACTGTTGCTCAAATTGCTGAAGAAGTTAATGCTGGTTCTGATAGAAAGGTGTCAGAATACACAGTGCAGGACGGGTCCGGGCTGTTTTGGCAGCAAAAGGGGGACCGACACAACATTAGACAGGTGGTCATAATGTTATGCCTGATCGGTGTAAGCATGAGAATACAGCTAAATTAAATGGCCAGATGATCCATAACACACACACACCGCTCAAGCTGCGAGTCCTCCTCATAAAGCGGAGGCTGAGAAGACATGGGACGGGTGTTGGTCAAAGCCTCCCATATGGTCACCTGAAGGAAAAAAAAAAGATATGTTAGGTATATTTATACCACCACTAGAGTGTCTTGAATTGATGATGACATTTTTGCGAGAGGTTTAATCATGGCTGACCCTGCGCTCTGACCCCAACCCCCAAGGAAAGATAATACGGAGAAAGAATTTCACTGTGCAGTACTGTATATGTGACAAATAAAGATAACTTAACATACCATATATGGTTTAATGTGGGTGTGTGGAAAAAAAAAATCAGTGACATATGTTGAAGCAATTAGAAAAAATGTTCCTGAGGGGTTCATACGGAAAGCCGCTGTTGACTTCGTTCTATATTCCCTTTTATTATAACACCTGTATACATTTGAGAAAGGCTTTCGGTTTTTTCCCCCTCAGGCCTGTGTACTACAGCTGAGCTCTGGAGTCTAACTCACACCGTGAATCTATATGCCTTTGTTTACGTGATACTGATAAAAGGGATAAAGGACAATGAGACAGAGACACTTTGTTACCTGATCACTTTCTGTCCCTGCGTCCAACAAACTCTGCTGAATGGCAAACTGCAGCAGGTTATCGTCCTCATCTCTCAGCGGCTCGTTGCGTCCCGGTCCCAGCATCGTGTAATCCGCCGGAGGCTCGAACACGGACGGGTCCACCTCGCAATTCAAGGGGCGAGGGCTCTGACCTGAGAGCACAGTCGTACCAGAGCAAACAAATCACTATATAAAGACTCGTTCTTCTCCTTCATCCTACTAGATGAGCCTTACCAAAATACAGTGAAAAAGATTCAATATCTACTGTAAATATTTACTTAAATCATGATAACAGTATCTGTGCAGTTAAAGTCGTCGCTTCTCCACTAACAACAAATCCAAATCCAGGACTGTATACTGGCTACATGCATGTGTCACTTTTTATTGCATTACTGTTCCTGTTAAAGTAGGAATTTCTCTGGAAGTTAGTTATAACAAATAATAATAATAATACACTAATCAGGCATAACATTATGACCACCTGCCTAATATCGTGTTGGTCCTCTTTTTTGCTGCCAAAAAAGTGTATTCTGTATCAAAGTTTTTGCCTGACTCACAGTCTCCACTCTCATCCCAAAGGTGTTCTATCAGGTTGAGGTCAGTTCCTTCACACCAAACTCACTCATCCATGTCTTTATGGACCTTGCTTTGTGCATTGGTGTGCACTGTTGGAACAGGAAGGGGTCATCCCCAAACTGTTCCCACAAAGTTGGGAGCATGACATTGTCCAAAATGTGTTGGCTGAAGCATAAAGAGTTCCTTTCACTGGAACTAAGCGGCCAAGCCCAACTCCTGACACTTTTGGCAATGTAGTGCAGGTTCATAATAAATAAAAAAAAAGAAAAAGATGACTTTAGAGCTGTGAGGCAGCAACACAACCTGGAAGCCATACAAATCAAATCGAACAACATTAAACTGCTGTTTGATATTACTCAGCAAGGAAAAAAATGGACTTTTGAATAGGGTGAGAATCTGGCACAGAAATGACACTAGCTTTCCAATGAAGGCAGTAAAGTGACTCGAGTCAGAGACATTAATCAGGACTTCTTGGTGACTATTTGATTAATTGATGGTCTGCATTATTTTTAGTTCACTCTTGGTTCACGTGGTACTTGGGCAAAAAGGGTAACCAAATTTAGCAAACCTGGCACGGCTCATGAGGCAATATTGAGGATTATGGGTGAGATGTCCATGGACTGTCCAAGTTGGAAAAAAATGCTATTAAGAATGCTTGAGATACTATTAACTGCATCCTAACTATAATTTAAGGGTTAGGATTTTGCTCTAGCCATCAAGAGGTTGAATTTAATCTCCCATTGTAGCGCTCTTGATCAACCCTCAACTTTTTCATCTGTATGTCACTGCATATAAAAGCATATAAAATACACGCCATTACAAAACTAATAATACATATCATTACTGTTAACCAGACATAGATAGATGTCTAGATATACACCGATCAAGCATAACATCATGACCACTGACAGGTGCCGTGAATAACACTGATGATCTCCTCATCATGGCACCTGTTAGTGGGTGGGATATATTAGGCAGCAAGTGAACATTTTGTCCTCAAAGTTGACGTGTTAGAAGCAGGAAAAATGGGCAAGCGTAAGGATTTGACGAAGGACCAAATTGTGATGGCTAGATGACTGGATCAGAGCATCTCTTGTGGGGTGTTCCCGGTCTGCAGTGGTCAGTATCTATCAAAAGTGGTCCAAGGAAGGAACAGTGGTGAACCGGCGACAGGGTCATGGACGGCCAAAGCTTATTGATGCACGTGGGGAGCGAAGGCTGGCCCGTGTGATCCGATCCAACAGACAACCAACACAATATTAAGCAGGTGGTCATAATGTTATGCCTGATCGGTGTAAAGTGGTTCAGATGATGATCGCAAAGGGTTCGTACCTGCATCATTGGCTCCTTGTGGTGAGTGCAGAGTAACAGAGCTGACTGGCTCGTCACAGCCACACAGGTTACTGAAGGTCACCCGTGCATTCAGTACATGGAAGAGAGGGATCTCTGGGAGGCAAAAAGAGTGAGACAACTTATAACGCTCGCTGAAATATCTAAGAGCAGTATGTCTAGGAAACTGGAATGACCTGGAATAACCTTGTTTAGTTATGTACGAATCACTGCATATATATAATTTATCATGATATCAAACATACATAACTCAGCATTACTATTAATAATAATCCAAATACTTGTACTTTTTCCTCACAAAATTCTAAAACAGACTAATAGGTGTAAAGGCATGCTGGATCTAATGTCAATAAGATCATACTACAGTGTTTTTGTGTTACTGTCTCTCACCTATCTTCACAGGGAAGCCGGGCGGCAGACGCAGGGTGATAAAGTCACGCAGTTTAGCAAAGTGAGCATTAGAAATAGCCATGAGATCAATAATGGGTGTCACCTGCTCAGCCAGCGAAAGAGGGTGGGCTTCACTTAACCACAACGTGGCCTTAAACCTAAAAGAGAGAACATGCCGAGGCTTAAAGATACACAGGACAGAGATTAAAGTTGTGCCTGCTAGGTTTCAGTACCTCTGCACCTTGCTGGTGAGCTCGATGGGTCTGCCGATGTCTCTGCCGTTCAGATTAAACTCGGGGTCGAAGTACTCCTCGGCTGTGATGGCTGTCGGGTTATGAGGACTGGCACACTGAGATACCTGGCTCTGGAAAATCAGTGCAGTGAAGATCTAAGATCCATAATATCTACAAAGTACTTAGATTGTATATACATGATACATGGTGGGAAAAGTGGAGATGTTTTTGAGAAGTGCAGCATAGAATCAATCAAAAAAAAAGAAAAAAAGAAAAAAGGAAATAAAATTGCATAGTATCACCAGTGTGGATAAGGGCTTCATGTTAATCTTTGACATCTTATAGACAAACCTCAATACCATTTTAGGAAGCAAAAATCAGATAAGTGTCCAGCAAAGGCAGATATTTTTCCCATGCTGTGCTTCCAAACAACCTAATGACCAGAAACCTAGTGAAACTATAATAAAAATTCGTAGAATATTTCTAAAAGGGAGAATTCGATATGCTTTATTCAGATGTCCTCTATACTATATTGAGTATTTGGGTGTCCTATCATTATCTCCCTACTTGTAAGGATAAAGTTATCTTTCCAACTGTGGTGCAATGAACGGTACTTTTATCCATCCATTTTCTATACCCACTTTAATCCTAACGGAATATTCCTATTGGAAATTCCAAATGGGGATCTGCTGGAGCCTATTCCAAGGCAGGGGTACACCCTGGCAGGTCCTGGACAGTCCATCACAGGGCCACATATATATTCACACATCCACACTCACTCCTATAGGCAGTTTAGAATTACCTAATGGAATCAACCTAATGTACATGTTTTTGGGCTGTGGGAGGAAACCGGAGTACCCGGAGTAAACCCACACAGGCACGGGGAGAACATGCAAACTCCACACAGAAAGACCCCTGTCTGTTCGAACCCGGGATTCAAACCCAGGACCCTCTTGCAATGAGGCAACAGTGCTAACCACTAAGCCACCATACTTTTATCATCCACATCTAAATAATGAAGTAAGACAAACAGCCCCCATCCGTTTGAAAATGATGTCATGACTGTCCTTGGTAATGCTAAAGGGTTCAAGGAGTTAAAAAACATTCCAGTGTTGCTGTGCTTCTCCTACTTAACCACTAGAGAGATAAACGTAATTATTCTCGACTAATGCACCAATACAAATTTTTTTCCTTCATAGACACTAAGAGAAGTATTCTGAGACTGGCTTCACCACACTCACGATCACTAAAAGCAATGATCTGTCTAGCTCTGTTTACAATACGGCCGTGTATATTACTGCATATGAACTTACTAAGACCCTTTTATGTTAGCTAATTGCGGAGGTCAGAACTGATAGCAGCTCCTACATTAATATTCCTAATGCACGTCTCTAATGCACTTTCGGCCATAATACAGGGCCTTAGCGCTTTCTGCAGCGCTGTTTTTCCTTAAGATGGATGCACTCTACACCGGAGCCTCCCAACCACAATGCACCAGTGAAGAAAGTAGGATTTCCCTCAGGGGAAGTAAAAGAAAAACAATACTGTTTAACAAATGAACCAGTAAAGATGTTATGAGAAACAAGCTTTCTGAGTGACCAACACATCTGCATATACATGGATGCTTTTTCACACAAATTAACGGGATAAAGAGGAGTATGGAGCATGCACATGACTTCTTCCTCACCCCGTTGTTCGACACATGCTGCTCTGCAATTCCAAGGAAAGACTGAAGAGGAGTTCGAGATCCTGGAGACCGAGAAGAAATACATAGAAAAAATTAAGGAAAATCCCCAGCTTTAGATATTTATATGGCTTAAAATGGTGGTCACTATTTTATGTGCTGTGTTTAGGTACATATATGATTGTACACCAATGGAGCATATCATTATGACCACCTGCCTAATATTGTGCAGGTCCCCCTTTTTGCTGCCAAAAAAACCCTGACCCATCATGCACTGTGTATTCTGACACCTTTCTACCAGAACCAGCATTAACTTCTTCAGCAATTTGAGCAGCTCGTCTGTTGGATCGGATCGCACGGGCCAAACCACGTGCATCATTGAGCCTTGGCCGCCCATGACCCTGTCGCCGGTTCACCACGGTTCCTTCCATGGACCCCTTTTGATAGATATTGTCCACTGCAGACCGGGAACACCCCACAAGAGCTGCAGTTTTGGAGATGCTCTGATCCAGTCGTCTAGCCATCACAATTTGGCCCTTCGTCAAACTCGCTCAAATCCTTACGCTTGTCCATTTTTCCTGCTTCTAACACATCAACTTTGAGGACAAAATGTTCACTTGCTGCCTAATATATCCCACCCACTAACAGGTGCCATGATGAGGAGATCATCAGTGTTGTTCACTTCACCGGTCAGTGCTCATAATGTTATGCCTGATTGGTGTATACGTGTATATGGGCGTGTGTATGTGTGTGTGTGTATATACCTTTGCATCTGGACTTGTCCTGATCAGAGAGGTGTTCAGTTCGAGAGCGTGTCACCAGCTCCACATTACTGGCACTATACACCTTCATGTAAACACAACACATTATCAGATTTACATGAACATCATTTCACACCACACACACACACACACACACACATGACTAGACAAAAGCACTGGTACTACTAACTAGTATTTTTAACAGATTCTGGAGGACCATGAGCTGATACTTATAGTGAAAGACTGGATATTGTATCGGATTACCCTAAAGAAACACTTAGAGCTCTCTGTAAAATAAGACATGGAATGAAGTTTAATGAGTCAGGGGCAGAGAGTTAGAGATTTTGGGAAATCTTATATATCAATGTAAAACTAAATTTGCATGTTTCCATGCATAATTTGTCAGCCTGTTATAAATTAGGTTAAATCTATTCAATATAATATGGAATAATGTTTAGTTGAGCATTGTGTGTAACATTTTAACATTAACATTAAACACCAGTTGTCATTTTAATACAAATGATTTAAAATAAAAACGCCTGCTATATTAATGAGAGTCTTGAAAAAGACTGAGCAAACTCGAAACTCTAAATTAACATTATCTGGAAAAGAAATTCAAGCAAAACCATGCTATGTGGTTAATTAATAGCAGTGTATAAATCAGGCTCACCTTCGCCTCATATCCGCTGACCACCTCGGTTTTCTCAGAGCGCCAGCCCCAAATTCCAGACTTGTTCCTGAAAACATTACGAGTCTTACATCAGGATTTAGTATAAAGAGAAATGCATTACTAAATAAACTTCTGAAAGATCAATCTGATTGGTCAGAAAATGTTGATTAATTTTCTATAATAGTAACTCTGACAATGGTGCATGCTGTAATTTAGATCACAGGTTAATATGAATAAGCTCTTTCTAATATTTTATTGAATTCTATAGAACGCTGTGCTTTTCTGAGAGACAGAAAAAAAGGCTATGAAGGAAGGAAGTGACTGGTTATAACTTGTACAGACGTTTCACTATGTTAACTGTAACTGGAAGTGGATAAAAAGTACACCAGATTGTTCTTAAATAAATGCAAAATTAATCATGGCCAAATTCATGAGGTTTAAGAGGAATAAAACAGGCTGTTATTGGAAAATGATCAGCTTCAGGTGGTGATGCTCTTTCTTTGGAGAAATTGAGCAGAACGTGTGTAAGTGTGTGTGTCTGTATGTGTGTGTACCTCTCGAAGGCGATGTTGCGCGTGTTAAGGTGTGTGGAGACGATCGGGGAGGTGAGCCTCTGTGCTGTGTTCTCTTGTGACGGCAACATGGCAGCGAGGAGGGACGGGGCATCACGTGGAGACAGAGACAGCGGTTCTGTGTACACCACCTGCTTCTCGTGGTCCACCTCCATCACCATAGCCCCACCGTCTGGATCAAACACACACACACATCATACGTATTTTCACTTTCATGTTTCACTTGTACTTTCGCTTCCTGATTTATCTAAAAATAAACACACACAAGCTGACAAAGAAATTTCACTTACTCTAAAAAGACACGGAGTCATTTTTTCGTGTCTTGTTTACACAGTAGTTAAGAGCCTTGCTGAGTCAAACTGAGAACGTGTGCATAATTTCACATCTGGCACAACACAGTCTAAAGGCAGCGGGACATGTGGAACCTCATCAAAAGTCAATAGGAATGTGTATTTTTTGTGTATATGGATCGTGGGAATGAGAATAGGCTCTATTTAAATGTTCTTGGCATCAGAAATGTGTAAAATGTAACCGGTTTTGCTGTGGATGCGTTATTGTTATTTCTAATCCTTTTCTGTTTTCAGAAAAACAATGAAGATTACAAGATCTGCTGAACTGCATAACGTGGGAGAAACAAGTTTAAGCAGCCATGATGATACACAGCCCTTCATTTACTTACCTCCACCCTTAAAGATGTAGCTGCGGCGGCCCTTGAGCCAGGTCATGTGCTCGAAACCCAGTAACGTGGTGTCCACTCGCAGACACGAGCCGCTCTTCCACACGCGGTACACGTCGCTCGGACACACTTTCGACACCAAAGGCACTGCAAGAGAAAGCGGAAGAAAAACAAGAAATCTTTCAAGGGCCAGCATCAGAGGAGCTGTCCAGAGCTGGGGTGCTGAAATGGTTAACGTCAACAACCCAAGGCCAAGAGAGAGACAGAGGGTCATTGTGTGTGTGCAGTGTATCTGTGTAATCATCAGCGCTG
This sequence comes from Hemibagrus wyckioides, assembly GCF_019097595.1. Lineage (NCBI taxonomy): Eukaryota > Metazoa > Chordata > Actinopteri > Siluriformes > Bagridae > Hemibagrus > Hemibagrus wyckioides. The sequence goes on along the minus strand of NC_080717.1, from coordinate 6,216,217 downwards.
AGGAGAGTCATGTGCTGGTTCAGGACTTACTTACCCCAGCTCGTAAACTCCCACTTCATCTCCACATAGAAATCCCGAGCCTGCGATACACAACATATTAAACGGTGACTATGATGGCAAGCAGCAAGCCTCGATCCCAGCGTCTGAGTGAGATTTACCTGTCTCAGTTTGCTAAGGAGCTCAGGAATACCGGCTAGTCTCTCTGTGGCTCGTTTGAAATCCCTGTACTGGAGAACCAGCTGCACCAGCTCGGGGTCTCCTGTGCTTACTGCTTCCTGTAACACTACACAAAGCAAACTTTGCTATTTCTATTCCACAAATGGTATCCTTTGGGAGATGCTGTGCTAGTATAGGAAAACAATCAATAGCAGCGTCGTATGATGCAGCCTGATAGCTTTACTCCAAAACCAATAACACCCACACCAGCTTTCATCCATTTGTCATCCAATGCATATTAATCAAAACCTTTACATCAAACGATAACCAGTGCAGACATGTCAGTAAGTGGATCTTAATCTGCCAACCAGTAAAGAAGTTATCCTTAAATCAACCTTGTCCTTCCTAAATTGTTCCAGAGTTTAGTGTGCACTCGCTTCGTTTGCCACTCAGGTGTGTCTCACCTGTCCATCCTCGTGCACTACAACGTGTAGGATCCGCGTCGTGTCGCAGCAGCACCCTCGTGGACTCCACATGGCCGAGGCACACCGCCAATTCAAGCGGGGTGCGTCCACGTGGATCTACCGACTCCATGTCCTGCTAAATATAACCAAACACATTGGCATGAAGAAATGGAGAAAAGGAAGAATGTAAGAATTTCGGCCGCCCGCTATCCCCTTTATTGGCACCGATTTGAATCAGGCTTGCTGAAAAAACTGATTGGTTGATAGCAATACACTATATGTTCAAAAGTTTGTGGACACATGACCTACATCACACCTGTTTCCTAATCTGTTGCCACAAATATGCAGGCACACAACTTACATGCAATGGACAACAGAAAGTGAAATGAGTCGTTGGATTTTTTTTGTCAAATCCCACTCCGAAACACAATGCACACACTCACCTCTGCATTGATTTACCTGTTTTTTCTTCAGCTCTCTATCGAGCTCCAGGTACCGATTGTTCCAGACCAGATAATGCAAAGGAAACGCCTCCTGGGCCATTTTTTTTTTTTTTTAGTTCAATCCAATGAAACCGGAATCAAGTCCAATTCCCCCCCCCTTCTATTCGCCTGTGCAGCGGAGTGAGTGTCTGAAAAATGGTTTGCTGCATTAAAAGCTGTTGGCAGCCTTACAAACAAATCCTTCTTCCTTCCTCAGGATCTGACTGAAAACGCCAAACTCCATCAGTACCATTCATTCTACTGGAAATCCAGTCGATACTGCTTCCTGTCCTCCATGAACCCTAAATAATACATATATTCAGGTTTCATCAGGGATGTTTAGTATTTACAGTTATTTAGTCAGGTCAACTTCGAAATATAAACAAATCTTACTCATACAAAACCAGCTTGTTTTGAAGCTAGCTAGCTGCATATAGGAACATCATTTGACAGTCAAAGAAGCACGAGCCGATACCGTTAGCTAGCTAGGTTAGTTAAATTATCTCTTAAACTTCTAAACGGGTTATATTTCCAACATATTACTGGTTAAATTGTGTGTACAAATATATATGTGTATGTAAATAGCGCAAATATTTCATGCAAATATTTACTGTTTGGCTTTGCAGGCTAGTGGGAACTAGCACGAGAGCCAGCTAGCTCGGCTAGTTCAAATACATTCGCGTTTGATATCAAAAATGTTTCATTAAAACTTAACCTATTGATTCGAGACGCTTTGCTGGGGTAAAAATAATAATAATAAATAAATAAATAAAAACAAGCAAGTAGCGGCCTAGTTTCCCCTCAGCATCCAGGTGAAGAGAGCTGGAGGCTGAAGCACAGATGTGTGTGTTTTTCCCCCTCGGAGCTCACAGGAGCATCCTGCCGTCCAGTCGAGCCGCAGCACCGGGCGCAGCCTCCGGACCGCATCCCCGAGTCAAGACGCGCTGAGTGGAGAGAACCTGGAGCTGTACACGCACACGTCCGAAAATAAACTACTTATTTAATTATTTATCACACGTCGCGTTCACTTCAGCGCGAGGAAAACGGCGTGTGTGCGTGTGTGTATGTGTGTGTTCATGCGCATCAAGGCACTTATTCATTCATACCGCAGTGTAAAATGGCAGGATAAATCTCTCTCATACACCCATCACTTATTTTATATTGTTTATTCGTGTTATACCAATCTAACGAACTACATTGTACTTTTTTTTTAAATCCATTTTTACTTTTAACCATTGCACCCATGTCCTTTCGTTGAACTGCTCATTCCAGATTTAGTCCAGGGAAGGCTTCTTGCTGGTGTCCACAAACTTTTGGCCAGCTATTAATAGTCATTCCCTCACCTGTCACCAGTTACACACACACAAAAAAACAAAAACAAACCCTGCCACTTGTCAAAAAATGACCACTGAAGACGTTCCCATTTAGCCAGTTCATAAAGTGCAGACATTTGAGACACTCGGAACACAGCAAGAAATTGTTGCTGAACGCTTATGAACAGTTGTGCCAATTTTGACATAGTACAGAATCTGACCATTTGTTCGCTTAAATATACAATGATCAGGCATAACATTATGTATATTCAGGGACAGGTGAAGAAGTGAATAAGACTGATGATCTCCTCATGGCACCTGTTAGTGGGTGGGATATATTAGGCAGCAAGTGAACATTTTGTCCTCAAAGTTGATGTGTTAGAAGCAGGAAAAATGGACAAGTGTAAGGATTTGAGCGAGTTTGATGAAGGGCCACATTGTGATGGCTAGATGACTGGATCAGAGCATCTCCAAAACTGCAGCTCTTGTGGGGTGTTCCCAATCTGCAGTGGTCAGTATCTGTCAAAAGTGGACCACAGTGGTTAATATCTGTCAAAAGTGGACCACAGTGGTTAACCGGCGACAGGGTCATGGACCACAGTGATGCACGTGGGGAGTGAAGGCTGGACCGTGTGATCCGATCCAACAGACGAGCTACTGTTGCTCAAATTGCTGAAGAAGTTAATGCTGGTTCTGATAGAAAGGTGTCAGAATACACAGTGTATGACAGGTCAGGGCTGTTTTGGCAGAAAAAGGGGGACCAACACAATATTAGGCAGGTGGGTCATAATGCTATGCCTGATCAGTTTATAACCCATCACTTGAGTTCTGAAAGTCATCAAACGGCTGCTGTTGTTTTTGCTCATGTGAGTGTAATAAAACAATCCATGCACAAAATATTTGGTTATTTCTTTATTTTTTTTTTTTTTGAAAAACAAACAAAAAGTGGGGGAAAAAAAAAAAAATAAAAAAAAAAAAATCCAAAAATAATTACAACGCTACAGACTCTTCTTCTGGCATACTATAGGAGAGGAATACATTTACACAAGGGTGTGTATATATTTTTATATTTATATATATCTGTACTCTGTAACTAGAGAGAACGGAATTAAGAACTGAAAAGTATTCCTCTTGAAAAATAAATTCAGAGGTTAAGCACAGGAGTGAAACCGAATGAGACCCTTACGCTGCTACAAACAACAGAAGCGTTGGAGTAAAGAAGAAGGAGAAGTTAGAAAGAGTGGAAAAGGAGGAGATGGGATCAGGAGAGGCATGCAAGTTACAGACCTGCCCTGGAATAGAAAAGAGGCTGTTGAGGAATAGCACCTGTTTAAAACTCTTAAATGGAAGAGCCCATGAGAAATCTCAGGCCTGTAACACCATGATTGCCAACTGCTGAACTTGTGTGTATGCAGACCAAAAGGGAAATGAGTAAGTACAAATTAGGGGCAGCCATCGCTGAGTCTTGTTTACATAAAGCCCCTTCTAGATGCCTTGGGCTCTGCCATCACGATGTTCTGTACATGAATCGCAGTCAAACAGAGCAATCATGCTGATCTTCCTACACGTACACACGCTGCAATATTCTCTCTCACACACACGCATACACACGTACAACTCTGCTACCACCCAGCCAACCCAAACAGTCCGTTCTCTCTCAGAGAAGGATAGGCTCTAGGATATTCTCTGGATAAGTTTATCGTCCGATAGGCAGTAGAGAGCATTGACAGACAGCTCGGAGATGAATTTCTCGCAGGCTTGCCGGGAGATTCCTTTACAGCTGCGCAGGTCCAGCACAGAGAAACAGGACAAACGCTGAAGGTACACCAGACAGTGGTCTGTCAGACGGCTGCAACCTGAGAGAGAGTGGGAGAGCGTGTTATGCCGAGTTCCACTGTAATGTAAACCTACAGCCAGGGAATATGCATGGTCAGTGAAGTGGGGAATCCCATATGTACTCATGTTCATCAATTTATACCTATATACACATTACTGACTGCAGTCAAGTCAAGATCAACATGCTTATATCATACGGCTTAATGGCATTAATAGCTTAAACATTACTACAGGAGAGGAATAATACAAACTGCCTTTCATTAATAAATGATCAGTCAGTCATTAATGTTTGTTCAGTGCTTTATGTGGACAGATCTAGGGTTTTAGTTATACAAAAATTAAATTTATTCATTCATCTTCATTAAGCACGTGGTCAGAAGAAAAACAGAACTGTCCAAATTTAATATCCAGTCAGTATTAGATACCTTTTACAGAAAAGTTAACAAAAAATAAATAAAATCACCCAACTGCAGTCAATTGGTCAAGAAAAGCATCTTTAGTTGTTCACTATGAACACCAACAAGTGTGTGAAACTAAAGACGTAAATGTTGGTACTACCTTTCAAGATATGCATTAAAATGTCATTTCTTCCTGCAAGTATTTTCAATTAAATACAGGCGTTCTGCTTCACACACTAAAGGAACAAACTGCAATGTTTCGAGTGTGTTCAGGTACCTGCTAGGTTGAGGTGTGTGAGTGTGTTGCGTGTGGATGAGCCCACAGCGGTGAGGAGGTTGAGAGCGTTGTCAGTCAGAGGGCAGTGCGAGAGCTCCAGCCTCGTCAGCTGGGGCATGTGCCTGATGATCAGCCTCAGAGTGGCCTCCGTCACCTCCAAACCACACAGCCTCAAACACTGCATGTTTCTCAGCTGGGAACGGTTATTACTTCCTGCACACACACACACAAACAACAACTTGTATCTAAAGCTTTATTGCAATAAATTTGCACCATTTATTTAGCTAAAGGTTCACCTTGAAATGTAGTTTTTCAGAAAGGACTGTGTGTGTGTGTGTGTGAATTACCTGGTGGGCAGAGAAGCTCTCTGATCTGTGCATCTCTGACACCGTCTGCCCAGCGCAAGTCTAAAGAGCGCAGTAAAGGACAGCTGGGGGAGCTCAGAGCGGAGACGGATGTCCAATTACACCCTGAAAGCACCAAATCTTTCAACCCTAAAAATGAGAAAAAAGAGGGTAAGTAAAGGGAGGACCCTGGCCTATGAAAGCAAACCTATCAGAGACAGTTTTAAGTGTAGTGTGTGTGTGTACCTGGTAACCGGTTGATGAGCCAAGTAAGCTGTTTCTTGGATATCTTGGCCCAGGACAGGTCCAGCGTAACTGGCTGCCGCTTGATGATGCCGGAGAGGGCCTGTGGGCTGATGGACTGGCAGCGGCTCAAACTGATATGCGTCCACAAGCGCTTATCACACCCCCTATTATGACAAAAAGACCGTAACTCGCACAGAACACCACTCGCAGTCTATCAAAATCTATTATTCGGTTAAGATGCAAATGCGCATTTCTTTCACCTCAAGCCATTTTATGCGATTATCATTATGTTTATCCACGTACATTTACGCATTACATACTCACCATTTGTACCAACTCTTGCACACAGCCATGCAGACGCACAGCTCGGTTCGAGTCAGGTAGCGGAAGACCGACACCCATACCAGCCTGCCCCAGCCTGGTTCACTTCCGCCGTTCAGATCAGGTGATGTGCAAGAGTTTGAGCTGTTAGAGGCGGCAGAAGGTTTCCCTCTCTCCGGTCGCACGTTTTTCCCGTTCCTCTCTCGTGTTGCGTTGTGATGGGACTCTCTGGAGCTACACCTTAAACTCTGACTCACATGAGCGTGTTTGGAGGTGCTCCTGGTATGGGTGGGGGATTGGAGCTGCGACCGAGCTGCATGCGAGTGTGTGTGAGAGTGAGCTTTATCAGCACGGCGTGAATCCCCTCGGAGTGGTGGGCGGAGCAGGGACTTGCCCTGGAAGTCACTGTTGCTTTGGGTGTGGCTTACGGATGATACATTCGCTTCTAGCTTGGGGACGATAGTGCTGGGGTCCCGTCTGCCTCGTGAAGGCTGTAAAGTAACGGTCACGCATGACCTCTGATCTCTGGTCTCGTCACCGGGCACTGTGGAAGCGTCCGGGCGAGACAGCTCTCCGTCCTCCTCTCTCTCGGTTTCCCGCTCTCCGTTCTGTTGGGCTTCTTGGTTCTCCTCTTCCGTCGGCCTTCCTCCGTATCTCTGTGGCCGGTTCTCTTTACCACCCAGCCCGTTCTCTCTCCTTTCCGTTTTCTCGTTCTCTTCCTCCTTGTTGTTGTTATCTCCATCCTCTTCTCTCTCCGTCCTTCCCCTCAGAGCTCCACCCCTTGCTTCCCTTCTAAGCCGCAAGTCTCTTCCCTGATAGGATGGCACGACTCTCCTGCGGGACACGGCCCTTCCGAGTCCTGCCCTGATCATGCTCCCTCTCTCCAAACTCCGCTGACGCAAAAGCTTTGGAGAAACAGAGACAGACGGCCGTGTCTGAGAGACAGAACGGCGGAAAAGGGAACAAGAGAACGAGACACAAGCGAGGAAAGCAAAGGAGCAGAAAGCGAAAGCGACAGAAGGTCAGCACAATGAGCGTGTTTTTCACAAGGACAATTTTGGTATGTGTCACAAAACAATGTGCTTCGGACACCAAAAATAACAGATCAATAAACATTCCCATATCACCCACAACTACTGTCGCTAACTTTGTCCTGTAGGCCCATCAGGCCCTTTCCTAAAAACTAACTTAAGCTCAGAGCGAGCCTCAGCTATATGTACATATGTACATAATAGTTATATGTTGTGCTGTATCACAAGAATTTCCCTCATGGGATCAATAAAGTCTGTCTGTCTATCACTCTAGGCTGTTAGCAGAACACCTCCTCCATTTTGTTCAGCACTGGTCTGATTGACGGAAGTCTGACGATATTGTGTACATCAGAGAACACTTCAATCCAAACACTTTTCAGGCATCATCATGAGCTGGCGTGGGTGTTGACGCATTGTTCTTAATGATATCTTGAGTCACAGGATAGCAATCTGCTTCTACAGATACCAAAATGTCCTTGTCTGTCTAATCAGGGGGGAAAAAAAGATTCAGGAGGCTGAAGCCGAGAATAAACTTTGCGCAAGCATCATGAGAAGGTAAGACTTACCGACTGGAAGAGTTTGCTCCTCTCTAATTTGATCTGCAGAAGAAAAACAAGAACGGAATCAGTCTTTGAAAGTAAAGAATAAAAAGAGCTGTGGGTTAGTGTGCAAGCCTGTGTGCATGTCTATCCCCTTACCCTCTTCCTGTGCTGTTGCTCCAGTGCCCCGGCTCGCTTGCGGCTTTGTTGATGCTGCAGAAGGATTCTTTGTGAGGGTGGAGGCTGGCGCCGGGATCGAGTCAGGGGCAGGGAAGAGGGCGACGTGGGAGGCTGACCCCTGCGCCCCAAACGCAGACCACCCACCCCAATGCCCTCTCTGAACGCCCGCTTAGCAGGAGGACTGGAGGTTGGCGAACTAGTCGTAACAGTGCTTTTATCCTCCTCTTCTGAATTGCTGCTGGAAGACTAACACACGATACAGAAAAAAAATGTTAATGAAGTCAGGTGCTCTAAGGGGGGTGAATTTTTCTATCCACTTGAGCGATAAAAATGATTAGATGTTACACACTGACAAACTGCAAGCTGAATCTAAACTCCATTAAGACGTACGACAAAGTCTGTTTTGGTTCTCCAAAAATTTTGAACATAATGTCCAACAGGTTCTTAATCTCAGCTAGTCCCAGTGATGACAGATCTTTGCCCTACATGTCTCTGTGCTTCCATTACACTTAATCTGTACTTTACTGAACCCTGACAATCATGAGGCGTGTCATTTAGTATATAGCACATATGGGGGGAAAAAAAGAAAAAAGAAAATGCTGTAGTGTAAAAAGACAACACACCCTACCTCTGTATTCTTATCCTGGACACATTTGGGACACTCCCAGCAACTGGGAAGATCCTTATTGATCACACCCTCCCCTGGGACCTTAAAGACACACAAAAAAACAACAAAAAAAAAAAAAACATCAGCATATTTATCATCACAGTGAATCAGCTGAACAATTGAAAGTGTGTGCATGATTGTGTTTACCGTTATACATTCTGGGTGTGTAATCTGACCACATTCAGAGCACTCCATGAGCGTTTGGGTGGATTGTGTGCCTTCGGCGTCTTCCTGACTCCCCTCTTTACATATGGCACAGACGGCTGTCAGAGGCAGCGCCGGCTAGAGAAAGCATCCGAGTTAGAGTTGTAATGTAATAAATGGTGAAGACACACCCAGACATTAGAGGAAGTACTCACAGCCAGGCACTGTCTGAGAATGCAGGACTTCTTGAGTCGGCCTGGGCCGCCAAACTTCTTCATGTCCCTGCAGTAGGTGCAATCTCCACACTCGGACCGTCTGCAGGCCTTGCAGCGTTTACATCGCACACGCCGCCGCCTCAGAGCGGAGATAGAAGATGCGGGCTTGGTCGGCCGTGGCACCGGAGCCATCGTGAGGCCCGAACCTGAAGCGCGTGGCCGATACATTGCAGATGGGGGAGGAGGGAGTGACCTATACCACGAGGGCTGTAAAAAGAAAATGAATACAGGCGTGTGAGCACTTTAAGTATGACGACAGAACTTTATAATAAATAAATATATTAATAAATAATTGAAATTTTTTAAATATTGACTATATAAATATAGATATAAAAGAAAGTTGAAAGAAAACAGGAGACATTTTATTAGCCTATACAAACACTCAAAATTAACTAGGGCAAAAATAAAACAAAACCACAAAAAAAATCATTTAGGTTTGAAACTTGACTAAGATTTTTACCTTGTTGATAACATCCTTTAATGTTTTTTTTTTTCCCTCTTCATTGAATTTTTGCCAAAATGAAAATCTGTCATGGTGTGACACTTTTCCTTTTGTCATTATTGCTGTCTTTAAATCAGTATTTGGTCACTTACTATATCAAATAAGTGGTGGAACAGGAACACTGCTACGAACAGCACAGTCTCTATGCTGGGTTTCTCAATAGTGTCATTGTGTGGCATAATGAAGGCACGGTCGCTTTTATTGTAGTCATGTGACCATTTCAGTTCCGAGTATGAGCAGTAATGAGTAAAGATTGCGCCTTACCCTTTTGGGCCATGTGACAATAGGTTTTCCAGTGTAAGACAAGTTTGGATCATCCTTGGCATGCTCTTCTAGCAGGGCCTGCAGACACCAAATTAATTTACAGTTCAAGCCTAGCATGACAAAATATTCGATATATATGACTGTTGTTAATTAGCGGGGTAGATTACGCACACGAATGTCGCCGAGAAGAGCTGGAGCATTTCTGATCCCTGCAGGTACACACTTCTTGTGGGCAGGCAACTCCTCCAGTTTGTGCAGCAGCTGCCACAGTCCCTCCAGCTCAAACGGCGTCAGGTGGACCTTCACACCAGGTCGGGCCGGAGGAGAGGGAGCTTCTTCTTCCTCGTCACCTTCTTCTTTAACCTCCTCTTTTTCGTTGCCCTCCTCGTTGTTTGGTTTAGCAAAGTCGTCTTTTTTCAGCCCTGCGTGCACAAGAAGAAATGCAGAGTGCTGAATATACTCAATAGGTTGTGCCCATTAACACCGAAACGTTGGTGTGGATGTGCGTGTCTGTACTAACCGATGCCCAGTGAGTGTCTTTGGAACTCTGGCGTTAGATGGGAAATGTTGGTCAGACAGTACAGATACCGCTCCAACACATACCAACACATCTCGTAATAGAACGGGTAACGGAACTTAGCGGGGACCTGGAGATAGAAAAAAATATATATATAAATTTAAAAAAATTCATACAATCTACATAAATCTTTTAATTATAAATATGATATTTGCAAAAAAATAAAATGTCATTAAATAAATAAATATATATGTAACCTGATAAACTGAAAAATATGTACCCGAAAAACATTGTGATATTATTTTAATAAAGTACTACCACAAGAACTATCCAGGATGTTATTAAATAATAGAAGTAGGCTTTAAACATCTCCTTCCCCCTTCCTCTCCATGGCTATGTTTTGTTAAAGTAAGGAAAGTGCAAGATATAATTTCTCTGCAATAAAATATACAAATGAAGGTCTTGAAGGTTTTACTTGGTGCATGAGGCGCAAAAACATGCGATCTAATCTAAAGTAGCAAAAACAATTCTTTATAAACCTGGATTTATATTAGCCTACTGTATATCTGAACCAACCCGTGTGCGTTCCTCGACGTTGTAAATGTTCAGCTGCATAGGAATGTTAAAACTGTGCAGGAAATTCCCTCCAAACACCAGCGTATCCTCAGGAGTGTATACTGCATGGATCCAACCTATACACACACACACACACAAACACACTAACTGTAGTACTGTTTGTACAAAAATGTGAAACGTTCCTGGTTTTCAATATGAGCAAGCTTTGTCTACACACCTGAGGGGATCATAAAGGTGTAACCCTGTTTTAACTCAATGCGCTGACAGGCCGTGGCTTTGTCCCCGAGGAAGATGTCACCCTGTTTTCCTGACAACACCCAGTTCTCATAGAGCTCCAGGTTGTGTGGTGTGGGCGGGATCAGCCAGAACACCTAAGGATTAACCAGGAGCCAACAAGACGTAGTGAATAACAAACAACTGGGACTTTCACGATATTCAGAGACATAAGATATAAGAGAGGTGAATGTGAGACACATTGCTGCAGAGCAGATTCTCAGTTTTTACTATCATTTTAAATAAAATGTCAAAATATACACTGACCAGGCATAACATTATAAGCATCTGCATAAGATTGTTTTGGTCCCCTTTTGCTGCCAAAACAGCCCTGACCCAACATGCACTGTGAATTCTGACACCTTTCTATCAGAACCGGCATGTCGCCGGTTCCCCACTGTTCCTTCCTTTGACCATTTTGATACATACTGACCACTGCAGACCGGGAACACCCCACAAGAGCTGCAGTTTTGGAGATGCTCTGATCCAGTCGTCTAGCCATCACAATTTGACCCTTCGTCAAACTCGCTCAAATCCTTACACTTGTCCATTTTTCCTGCTTCTGACATCAAATTTGAGGACAAAATGTTCACTTGCTCCCTAATATATCCCACCCACTAACAGGTGCCATGATGAGATGATCATCAGTCTTATTCATATTCTTATTTATTAAATAACTGACTATCAAATACATAGAAAAACTGAATGCCCTGAAGTTACACTTTTGCAGGATAAAATCCAGGGTGCTTTGGGGTCATTAGCGCATTCAAGGGTTTAACCAGTGACAGCATTTGCTGTTCACCGCATAATTCCCATTTCCGTAATTTTTCACTAATGGGTTTAAGTTAACCTTGGCGTAATGTTCAACATTATACTGTGTGCTTGTGAAAGGATACCAATTATTTTAAAAACATATTCATCACTTAAAATATTAAAATGGCACTAGATTGATAATACACAACAGCTAAAAGAAAGATGAAAGACTTATTTCTATTTGTGAAATCCAGCTTCGGAGACCAAAAAGAGCTAGAGTTAATGCTCTGTCAGAAGCAAGAGAGAACGACAGTGTGTGCAGGTCTCACCTTGCGCCCCCTCAGTATGTGATACCAGACGGATGTGCCACCAAAATCAATATGGAAGTCTGTAAAGCAGCCCTTCACACTCATCAGACAGTACCTAGGCAGATAAAAATGGGTTAGCATCACAGCCAGAAAAAACCATGCTAGTGTTTGGTCAACGATCGATCGATCGATCGATAGACATTTATTGTCATTGCAATGTACAGGTACATAGCAATGAAATGCTGTTTTCATTACATTAACGAAATTAAACAAGTGCAGATAAATATGTAAATATGTACATCAATAAATAAGGCTATGTCAGAGTGCGCAAACAGAAGTATGTGCTAGTTGTATTTACAGCAGATAAAGTGTCAGGTGTAATTAGAAACAAATAAAGCCTGCACTAACAAATCTGTAGTCTGTGTGATGTGGATGGGCCTCATCCTGTGTGACCTGGATGAGCAGATTTTGCATGTGGTCTTTCTATTAATTCACCCTAAGCTGACACTAGGAGTCTGTCACTCACTTCTGTACTTTGGGGTACTGCATGTCAGTGATGGCGTTGGTGGAGTCTCTCTGTCTCTCCTTCAGGTGCCGTGGCCACATGTTATCTACCCAGTCGATCAGATCGACCTAAAAAAAAAAAAAAAAAAAAAAGTCAGGATTTATCACAGAACGAGTCAAGGTCATGTGATGGTGTGGATGAAAAAAAAGGAAAAAAAGAAAAATGTCCTACTGAGGCAGGCCTCTTGACGAGATGCTCCAGTTTTGTGTGACTGAACTCAAGACTGATGACATTGTACAGTTTCTCCCTTTCTGAGGCTGGAGTTTCATAATATCTTCTCCACTGACTCATTGACATCTCCATCCCCTTCTGAGTGCTTACATCCATCACGTCAATCATCCTTCGACTGCCTATCGGAGGGGTGGAGAGCGCGCATTAGAGAGGAAGCAAAGTAGCCATGATGCTTGCATGTGCTTGTGTTAATGTGTAGATGTAAACAGATAGAAAAACACTTACCTACAAACAGTTTCACGTCACTCACACTGAAGTCTGGATCGGGCATCCTGAGAATGCAAAGAGACTTGGCTTTTAAAAAAAAAACGATGCCTTCGTTAAAGCAACAGCAACAGCTGACAGAGAGAGAGAGAGAGAGAAGGAATAAACATACTGTATGCCAAGACCGTCTGCTTGAGTAAAGATAATGGGGTCCCGAAGCCCCTCCCGCTGGATGTACTCAAAAGTGAAGTCTGCAGAAAAGAGGGCACACAAAAGTTAAAAATGTACTGCGTGGATCACAGACTGTGATATTCAGCACAATACATTTAACATCAACCTTTTCCATCCATGATTTTCACCAGGTCTGAATTGAAGTAGCTGCTTTCAAGCTTTTCATCCAGGTCAAAAGTAGTCTTCCCCTCGATCTCATCGTCCGAGATGCCTTCATCAATGTAGCGCCTGCGTGTCCCTGTTCGCTACACACAGAGTGGAGAGGCTGAGTGAACAGCAAAGCTTAAACTAATCTGAGCTGACCAGGCCTATCGTGGCCATTTTTGGTCTACAGTCGGCAACGACAACCTTACTATAATATCATATTTATAATATTTAAGTGGTTTTATCTCCTCAAAATATAAATAATGTAATCTAAATACCATAATCCAGACATTACTAAAAAATAATAAATGAACACTAAAAAAAAAAAAAAAGTTTTAATATTGGGGAAAAAAACATTACATTTTTCCTTTTAGACACTTTCTATAGTTCACATTTTGATCTACACATTAAGTGAACCTGACCATCACACCCATAAATGGTTCTCTGAACTGTTTGAAGCACTATAGGACATTTCTGTATGCTGTAGCATTACAATTCCCCTTCACTGAAACTGAAAGCGAGCTCCAAGAGAAGATATGTTATTTTATCCAAGGCAGAAATGGAAGAACTCGAGTGTCCTGCACGAAGCCCTGACCTCAACCCCATTCTACACCTTCAGGATAAACTGGAACGCTGACTGACCTCTATCAGCACCAAACCTCAATAACACTCTTGCGGCTGAACAGGCACAATTCCCCACAGCCATGCTTCAAAATCTAATGGAAAGTCTTCCTAGAAGACTGGAAAGGAGAGACTTAATCACAGATGATGGGATGTGATGATCAGGTGTCCACAAACCCTTGGTCATATATAATTTATATACACCGATCAGGCATAACGTTATGAGCAGTGCCAGGTGAAGTGAATAACACTGATTATCTCCTGATCATAGCACCTGTTAGTGGGTGGGATATATTAGGCAGCAAGTGAACATTGTGTCCTCAAAGTTGATGTGTTAGAAGCAGGAAAAATGGGCAAGCGTAAGGATTTGAGAAAGATTGTGATGGCTAGACGACTGGATCAGAGCATCTCCAAAACTGCAGCGCTTGTGGGGGGTGTTCCCGGTCTGCAGTGGTCAGTATCTATCAAAAGTATCCTTTAAGTCCATGTAAGTTGCACGGTGGGGCCTCCATGGGGCAACTTGCAGGATCTGCTGCTAACATCTTGGTGCCACAGCACACCTTCAGGGATCTAGCACAATCCATGCCTTGACTGGTCAGGGCTGTTTTGGCAGCAAAAGCGGGACCAACACGTTATTAGACAGGTGGTCATAATGTTATGCCTGATCAGTGTATCGTGGCTACTGTATTGAGAAGAGACGTTTTAAGCACACACTCGTCTATATTCTAGGCTTGCTTCCATATTATACATAAAGGAGAACTCACCAGGCGCTTGCTGTAGCGGGTTTCCTCCATTGCCTGAAAAGAAGAACAGACATGATTGGGACTGAAACCGGACGCGTGACACATTGGGATTAAAGCAAAATTTAAAATGTCTAATTAAACTTTAATTATATAAACTAACTACAAATCCATCCCTGACCTATAGTCTGTGTCTTAAACAGGCAGTGTCCTTTTTTTTGAATATAACAACACATGAATAAATAATAAAGCGCTAATTGATCATTATGATGATTGAACCGAGATGATTAGACTTTTAAAGGGACCCTGAAGTTACTTCGGAAAAGTACAAACAAAGCGTCTTAATCGATTCACACCATCAGCTGTGCGGCTCTGAATTAAATAGCATTTCACACAAATATTCTGTTAAGCGCCGATATAAATAACACTAATTTACCCTGCGTTTTATTCCCCCCACCCTTAACGTTACGTTTTTCTAATAAGTTTATAAAAGGACAGAGCCGTTGATATCCGTGACAGGCAATTGGCTAGCATCCGGAGCTAACCGCGTTAGCCGCCGCTTTAACACCCTCCTGAGTTTGTCACACAGAATTTCTAAAAAGATATTTGCATTTATTCTGACTCGTTATTATATTAAGACAAGTGTAATAAAACGAAGCATGGCGCAAGGTTAACCAGAGTCCGGAATATGAACCAGTGCTAGCGGCTAATCTGCAACTAGCCAGTTAGCGTTAGCTAAACACAATGTTAGCTGCCTTAAGAACAAAACAAGCCCACAATCTTCAGTCCCTTTAACCATACCTAGCGTGCAGCTTTTTTTTGTTAGCAGTAACAATGCTGTGTTTTCAGTTTAATGCGTAGAAACACCGGATATTTTCCTAACTGCAGTTGAAATTCATCCTGAAATTCATCCTGCTTATTATTGTATACGATAAAGTTAAAGGAGTCCACTTCCATCCGCCATTTTCAGATTGTCATTACACACACACACAGCGTGCACATCTATCTACGCCCCGTCCTCTATAAAAAAAGCTATTCCAATCAAAAGCTGGATATGTAGATTACAAGGTGCTGATTGGTCAACACCCACGCCACTGTCTTTTACAAAACGAGGATTGACCACGCCTCGTTTATTTTTTATCAGAGACGGCATGTGTGAAGTTGAAAATATTGAGACGAAATTCCATACAAGATGAATCAAAATAAGGATTATTTCTTTGGATTAAATCCATCAGATAGGTTAGAGATAGTTTTTTTTTTTCCAATTAGAGTCACTGTAACTAATGAACAATGATAAAGCCATCTTTTAGGGGAGAATGGGTTCTGTTGTCACTGGTTAAGAGAAAACCAAAAGTTTCTGAAGAACAAGTGATTGACACATGATGGGTCTGTGAATACAATTTTCATGTTAATATCAACGGAGATAAAAACTGAATTCAAAGGACCATGGGTGGGGTCAGTTGTAATATCTAGATTCGTTAAGGCTATGGAATCAGTCCCTGCAAGCAGAAATGCTTTGCCACCACATGATGCACAAATACATGACTGCACACCAGTGCACAAAGCAAGGTCCATAAAGACATGGATGAGCAAGTTTGGTGTGGAGGAAATTGACTGGCCTGACCTTAACCTAATAGAACAACTTTGGGATGAATTAGAGAGATGACGTTCCAAAATTGGGGTGTCTGCCTTTACCTGCACGTGAATTTAATATGAGTTGGCCTGCCCTTTGCAGCTATAACAGCCTCAACTCTTTTGGGAAGGCTTTCCACAAGGTTTAGTAGTGTGTTTATGGGAATTTTTGGCCATTTCACTAGAAGCGCATTTGTGAGGTCAGGCACTGATGTTGGACGAGAAGGCCTGGCTCGCAGTCTCCGCTGTAATTCATCCCAAAGGTGTTCTATCGGGTTGAGGTCAGTTCCTCCACACCAAACTCGCTCATTCATGTCTTTATGGACCTTGCTTTGTGTACTGGTGTGCGGTCATGTTGGAACAGGAAGGGACCATCCCCAAACTTAAGAACTCCTTTCTCTGGAACTAAGGGGGCCAAGCCAAACCCCTGAAAAACAACACCTGATTCAATTATTTGTCAGGGTGTTCCAAAATTTTTGGCAATGTAGTGTACATCAATCTTATGAATAACAGTTGATAACATCTAGGAGCTTGTGTGCCAAAAAAATTCCCCACACAGGAAACCATTTTTCAAGAAAGTGAACCCATAGTGACATTCTTACTACCAACTCTACACTGTCAGCCATTTTAAAATATTGCAATCACACTAATAGACACAAACAGTGATCATTTTTCCAAATAAGGAAAATTACTGTCCACAAAATCTGACATTCGGTGGTAAATTCTTTAGAGCTGTGAGGTATGCTTTTGCAGGCAGGTACAGGATGCTACTGAGTGTGTGCAGAGTAATGCTGCATTCATAAATATAATTTCTATTCATAAACTTTGAATGGTCTTCTCATCCAGTAGCTCAGCAAATGATGTCAAATCAACCTGGCTGTTCACAGCATCAACAGTACACAAGGTAGCATTTATTTATCTTGCTTATTTGTTATACTAAATCTAATTTAAACTAACTAAACTAACTAATGTAAACTAAACAATTAGCTCTTCTGAGGTGTATAGAATATGCATTAACCTCATTGTTTTCATAGGAAAACACTCTAAGATCTATAGTAACAATACTTATTTACATATCCCAGCTCTCACCACCAAATGGTGATCAAATCAGACGGTGATCAGGAACTGTGAACTAGCTGACAGTTGGGGGTCAATGCTGGTCAACACAGACCCCCCCCATGCATTTGCATTATCATAGTCGACACCTGTGAGGTCTAGCTTCCCTTGGAGGTTTTTGTTTAAGAGGCTTTTGTATCGTCACACTTTCAAGGCCTGTCCACTCAATGCCTTTTCACTGGACTCGATGACTACAGTGCCACTACAGTGTGTTCTTATCTCCATTCCTGCTGAAGACTACTTAGAGTCCTCTGGTCTGCTTTGGTGAAGTCTAGCCATAATGTTGCAAACATGGAGGTGTCCAGGTTTTTTTAGTTTTTTTAATTAATTTTCTTTGCCCACTTTATGGCTTGAATACATGGTGCTTAAAAAGAGCTCAGATTTCTAAGGGTCTGAGGGTTAGGGTCAAGCACAGCATGATCACCCCATGAGCTAGTTGCAGATTGGAGTGGTTGACTGTTTTACAACTAACCCCATTCTCCCCTACTGAGTGGAATGTAGAACACATTATTGAGTTTATAATCAGGTACATTTAATAGATTATTGCATAATGCACAGAAATGGATAGCACACACACACTAACAATATGGCAACCACCTTTTGTGAAAGAACTTAATATATATACAAAACATGAATACACACAAACATCCGAGCACATTTTACCAAAAACATACAAACTAACACAAATATTTCTTAAGAGAAAGTGGTTTTTGTTTAACTAGATGGTCGATTGGTATTCTTCAGGTTTGATGATGATGATGATGATAATGATAACATTTTATACACAGAAAAAGCCCAAAGGGAGTGAGTAAAGGAGGAGAAAACAAAGGAAGCAACACGTCTGACACAGTTTCAGTGTGAATCCTGTGATCCTGAAAAAAAGAAATAAATAAAACAGACTGTAAATTACTAGTGTAAAACATGTCAATTCAAAAGTATTAACTAATTTATCAACAAAATAAATGACATTTGTGGGAAAAAAATTATATGAAATGACTATCTGTGACAGACATATGGGAAGATAATAGCGTTTTAACTGATTTCCACTTATTTTGCATTGAATCCCTATAAAAGAAAAACATATAAAATAAAATAAGATAAAATAAAATAAGATAAAATAAAATAAATAGATGAATAGATAAATAAATAAATAAATAAATAAATAAATAAATAAATAAATAAATAAATAAAATTTAAAATAAAAAAATACATTTCTTTCAGGAACCCAAATGACATTATTCTGAACCTTCACAGGTCCTGATTAAATACACATGAGTTAAATACAAACATCCATAGCCTTTTTACCTGTTGACACACTTTACGAGAAGAAGCTGTAGAGATAGGAAAAGACAACTATCCCCAGGATGACACAACACAACATGATCATCATTTTCTTCTACAAAAAAAAAAAAAAATGGAAGAAAAAGAGAAAAAGTACACACAAGCATGTCTTAAATAAGAATAAATGGTTTCTGGGTTCATTTCATGGATATTTTTTTAAAGGTGTAGCTCTAAAGGGGGGATGAGGGGTGGTCATAGGCGAGGAATAAAACAGGAGGGATGTGTATGTGTGTGTAAGAAAGAAAGAAAGGTTGAGATAGACAAGAGTTAGCAAAAATGCTTACCCCATGGTATAACTGTGTAAGTCTGTATGCTGTGATTGAAACAGTCTATGTATATGATGCACCTACTTTCTATTTTACAATAAGCAAATTAACGAGTCTACTAATTAGTCTAGCTAATTGTGTATAATGAGTTCATAAAGTCCAGGACAATGAGATATACAGTACATGTCTAAAGTCTGTCAGCTTGCAACAGAAAGGAATTAGTGCAATAACTCAGAAACTACACTAGTTCCTCAAGAGCTCTTGGTTGCTGTTGCAGAAAGGACATTATCAAAAGTTACATTATTTCCTGTCCAGTGTCACCCAAATGAGGATGAGGTTCCCTTCTGAGCCTGGTTCCTCTCAAGGTTTCCTCCTCATATCATCGCAGGAAGTTTTTCCTCATCACTGTCGCCTCAGACTTGCTCATTAGGGATAAAATAGTTCTGTGTTTCTATACGGGGCAGCACAGTGGCTTAGTGGGTAGCACTGTTGCCTCACAGCAAGAAGGTCCTGGGTTCGAACAGGCAGGGGTCTTTCTGTGTGGAGATGGTGCATGTTCTCCCCGGTTTCCTCCCACAGTCCAAAAACATGTACATTAGGTGGTTGTCTGTATATGTGTGGCCCTGGGATGGACTGGTGACCTGTCCAGGGTGTACCCCTAGCTTTTGCCCAATGTGCCAATGGATGGATGGATGTTTTTATACATCTGTAAAGCTGCTTTGAGACGATGTCTATTGTTAAAAGTGCTATACAAATAAATCGAATTGAATTGAAAAAGTCTGGAAATTTTTATTTATTTATATTATTTAATCTAAATATGAAATTTTTTGCTACGGCTTTTGGGACACGTTGGAATCAAATAAGAATGAATGGTCCAACTCATTAGGTGTGTGTGTGTCTAGAAAAAACAGGGTTCCTCGGGTGTTGATAAGTGGTGTCATGTTGCCGACCACACGCTTTGTGCATTTTGGTAGCTCTCCCTGCTACAACACAGCTGCACTGGCTTGATAAACTGATAAAGATCTAGGGTTAGTGAAGAAGAAAGTTCAGTGGTTGGGATCACCAGGACTGGAGTTAGGAGCTGTGTATCACAACAGTGTTTCTTTTTAGATGGAAGAGAAAATTCATGTTTTTTGAGTGGTCACCCAAAATGGGTCACTTCTCACTTAACAGTCTACTAACAGTTCTAGTAACAGTTACTAATCCAATTCTGAATGCTGTATGACTTTACAGCAGGGTATTTAAGAAGACGTTACATTCCTTAATACTTCTTTGGGATGGACAGTTTCTCAAAACCATTGACGTCACATGCATGATTTAAACCCATGATAAGCAACTAAAAATGTCATATTTTGGAGAAATCCAGTACAACTACCCTAAGGCCCATAACTTTTATCTGTTTAATACTGCATTCCATTAGATATCGTAACTCAAATCCTGAAATCCGACCAGGAAAAACACAAGATAACACACCTCAGCTCGGAATTCTTACAAGAGATCCTCAGAATTCAGCAAATGGCATCAAATCAGCAGCGGACAAATTATAATTTCTTACCTTTAAATAAGTTAGATACAATTACTTGCTTTAAATCAATCAACATACTGACAAACATTCATTCATTCATCTTCTATACCCGCTTTATTCCTAATTAGGGTCACGGGGATCTGCTGGAGCCTATCCCAGCACACACTGGGCGAAAGGCAGGGGTACACCCTGGACAGGTCGCCAGTCCATCACAGGGCCACACATATAGACAGACAACCACACACACTCACACACACACACTCCTATGGGCTATTTAGAATTACCAGTCAACCTAATGTACATGTTTTTGGACTGTGGGAGGAAACTGGAGTACCCGAAGTAAACCCACGTAGGCACGGGGAGAATATACAGACTCCACACAAAATAATTATTTTAAAAACATTATTTATTTAAAAAATCTAATTTTACCATTTTCATTATGATGACTGAAACAAATGGAAAAATGTCAGATGGTCAGATGCATTGTACAACTCCACTCATTCACTTATTCACTCAACTCGCTCCCTTATTCACTCACTCACTCATACACTCACTCACTCACCCACTCACACACTCAACTCGCTCACTTACTAACTCACTCACTCATACACTCACTCACTCATACACTCACTCACTCACTCACTCAACACGCTCACTTACTCACTCACTCACTCATACACTCACTCACTCATACACTCACTCACTCACACACTCAACTCGCTCACTTACTCACTCACTCATACACTCACTCACTCACTCATACACTCACTCACTCACACACTCAACTCGCTCACTTACTAACTCACTCACTCATATACTCACTCACTCACTCATACACTCACTCACTCACTCACTCATACACTCACTCACTCACACACTCACTCACTCACTCATACACTCACTCACTCAACTCGCTCACTTACTCACTCACTCACTCACTCACTCACTCACTCACTCACTCATACACTCACTCACTCACTCACTCACTCACTCATATACTCACTAATATACTCACTCACTCATACACTCACTCATATACTCACTCACTCATACACTCACTCATACACTCACTAATATACTCACTCACTCATACACTCACTCATACACTCACTCACTCATACACTCACTCATACACTCACTCACTCATACACTCACTCATACACTCACTCATACACTCACTAATATACTCACTCACTCATACACTCACTCATATACTCACTCACTCATACACTCACTCATACACTCACTCATACACTCACTCATACACTCACTCACTCATACACTCACTCACTCACACTCAACTCGCTCACTTACTCACTCACTCACTCACTCATACACTCACTCACCCACTCACACACTCAACTCGCTCACTTACTCACTCACTCACTCATACACTCACTCACTCACACACTCACACACTCAACTCGCTCACTTACTCACTCACTCACTCACTCACTCACTCACACTCACTCATACACTCACTCATACACTCACTCATACACTCACTCATACACTCACTCATACACTCACTCACCCACTCACTCACCCACTCACACACTCAACTTGCTCACTTACTCACTCACTCACTCACACTCACTCATACACTCACTCACTCACTCACTCACACTCACTCATACACTCACTCATACACTCACTCATACACTCACTCACTCAACTCGCTCACTCACTCACTCATACACTCACTCAACTTGCTCACTCACTCACTCACTCGCTCATACACTCACTCACTCACTCACTCGCTCATACACTCACTCACTCATACACTCACTCACTCATACACTCACTCATTCACTCACTCACTCATACTCTCACTCACTCAACTCGCTCACTTACTCACTCACTCATACATATACTCACTCACTCATACACTCACTCACTCACACTCACTCACACTCACTCATACTCTCACTCACTCACACACTCAACTCGCTCACTTACTCACTCACTCACTCATACACTCACTCACCCACTCACTCACCCACTCACACACTCAACTCGCTCACTTACTCACTCACTCACACTCACTCATACACTCACTCACTCACTCACACTCACTCATACACTCACTCACTCAACTCGCTCACTCACTCACTCACTCATACACTCACTCACTCAACTCGCTCACTCACTCACTCACTCATACACTCACTCACTCATACACTCACTCACTCATTCACTCACTCACTCATACTCTCACTCACTCAACTCGCTCACTTACTCACTCACTCACTCACTCACTCATACTCTCACTCACTCAACTCGCTCACTTACTCACTCACTCATACACTCACTCACTCACTCATACACTCACTCGCTCATACACTCACTCATACTCTCACTCACTCAACTCGCTCACTTACTCACTCACTCACTCATACACTCACTCATACACTCACTCATACACTCGCTCACTCAACTCGCTCACTCACTCATTCACTCATACACTCATTCATACACTCACTCATTCACTCACTCACACACTCACTCATACACTCACTCACTCATACACTCACTCACTCACACTCAACTCGCTCACTTACTCACTCACTCACTCACTCATACACTCACTCACCCACTCACACACTCAACTCGCTCACTTACTAACTCACTCACTCATACACTCACTCACTCACACACTCAACTCGCTCACTTACTCACTCACTCACTCATACACTCACTCACTCACTCACTCACCCACTCACACACTCAACTCGCTCACTTACTCACTCACTCACTCACTCACAATCACTCATACACTCACTCACTCACTCACTCACTCACTCACTCACTCACACTCACTCATACACTCACTCATACACTCACTCACTCAACTCGCTCACTCACTCACTCATTCATACACTCACTCACTCATACACTCACTCACTCACTCGCTCATACACTCACTCACTCATACACTCACTCACTCATACACTCACTCACTCATTCACTCACTCATACTCTCACTCACTCAACTCGCTCACTTACTCACTCACTCATACATATACTCACTCACTCATACACTCACTCATACTCTCACTCACTCAACTCGCTCACTTACTCACTCACTCACTCACTCATACTCTCACTCACTCAACTCGCTCACTTACTCACTCACTCATACACTCACTCATACACTCACTCGCTCATACACTCACTCGCTCATACACTCACTCACTCATACACTCACTCACTCATTCACTCACTCACTCATACTCTCACTCACTCAACTCACTCACTTACTCACTCACTCATACATATACTCACTCACTCATACACTCACTCACTCACACACTCACTCATACTCTCACTCACTCAACTCGCTCACTTACTCACTCACTCACTCATACACTCACTCATACACTCACTCACTCACTCATACACTCGCTCACTCAACTCGCTCACTCACTCATTCACTCATACACTCATTCATACACTCACTCATTCACTCACTCACACACTCACTCATTCACTCACTCAACTTGCTCACTCACTCACTCATTCACTCACACACTCATTCATACACTCACTCACTCATTCACTCACTCACTCACTCACTCATACACTCACTCACCCACTCACTCACCCACTCACACACTCAACTCGCTCACTCACTCACTCACACTCACTCATACACTCACTCACTCACACTCACTCATACACTCACTCATACACTCACTCACTCATACACTCACTCACTCACACTCAACTCGCTCACTTACTCACTCACTCATACACTCACTCACTCACTCACTCATACACTCACTCACTCACTCACAAACTCAACTCGCTCACTTACTCACTCACTCACTCATACACTCACTCACTCACACTCAACTCGCTCACTTACTCACTCACTCATACACTCACTCACTCACTCACAAACTCAACTCGCTCACTTACTCACTCACTCACTCATTCACCCACTCACTCACCCACTCACACACTCAACTCGCTCACTTACTCACTCACTCACTCATACACTCACTCACCCACTCACACACCCACTCACACACTCAACTCGCTCACTTACTCACTCACTCACTCACACTCACTCATACACTCACTCACTCACTCACTCACTCACTCACTCATACACTCACTCATACACTCACTCACTCATACACTCACTAATATACTCACTCACTCATACACTCACTCATACACTCACTCACTCATACACTCACTCATACACTCACTCACTCATATACTCACTCACTCATACACTCACTTGCTCATACACTCACTCACTCACTCATACACTCACTCACTCAACTCGCTCACTTACTCACTCACTCACTCACTCACTCATACACTCACTCACTCATACACTCACTCATACACTCACTCACTCATACACTCACTCATACACTCACTCACTCATACACTCACTCATACACTCACTCACTCATACACTCACTCATACACTCACTCATACACTCACTCACTCACTCACTCACTCACTCACTCATATACTCACTCATATACTCACTCACTCATACACTCACTCATACACTCACTAATATACTCACTCACTCATACACTCACTCATATACTCACTCACTCATACACTCACTCATACACTCACTAATATACTCACTCACTCATACACTCACTCATACACTCACTCATACACTCACTAATATACTCACTCACTCATACACTCACTCATATACTCACTCACTCATACACTCACTCATACACTCACTAATATACTCACTCACTCATACACTCACTCATACACTCACTCACTCATATACTCACTCACTCATACACTCACTCATACACTCACTCGCTCATACACTCACTCACTCACTCACTCACTCATACACTCACTCAACTCGCTCACTTACTCACTCACTCACTCACTCACTCATATACTCACTCACTCATATACTCACTCACTCATACACTCACTCATACACTCACTCACTCATACACTCACTCACTCATACACTCACTCACTCAACTCGCTCACTCATTCATACACTCACTCAACTTGCTCACTCACTCACTCACTCACACACTCATTCATACACTCACTCACTCATACTCTCACTCACTCAACTCGCTCACTTACTCACTCACTCACTCACTCATACACTCACTCACTCAACTCGCTCACTTACTCACTCGCTCATACACTCACTCGCTCATACACTCACTCACTCATACACTCACTCACTCATTCACTCACTCACTCATACTCTCACTCACTCAACTTGCTCACTTACTCACTCACTCATACATATACTCACTCACTCATACACTCACTCACTCACACACTCACTCATACTCTCACTCACTCAACTCGCTCACTTACTCACTCACTCACTCACTCACTCATACTCTCACTCACTCAACTCGCTCACTTACTCACTCACTCACTCACTCATACACTCACTCATACACTCACTCACTCATACACTCGCTCACTCAACTCGCTCACTCACTCATTCACTCATACACTCATTCATACACTCACTC
The DNA here is from genome assembly GCF_019097595.1 of Hemibagrus wyckioides. Classification (NCBI taxonomy): domain Eukaryota; kingdom Metazoa; phylum Chordata; class Actinopteri; order Siluriformes; family Bagridae; genus Hemibagrus; species Hemibagrus wyckioides. Next base: position 6,190,230 of record NC_080717.1, on the reverse strand, counting down.
ATTCACTCACTCACACACTCACTCATTCACTCACTCAACTTGCTCACTCACACACTCATTCATACACTCACTCACTCATTCACTCACTCACTCACTCACTCACTCACTCATACACTCACTCGCTCGCTCACTCACTCACTCACACACTCAACTCGCTCACTTACTCACTCACTCACACACTCAACTCGCTCACTTACTCACTCACTCACTCATACACTCACTCACTCACACACTCAACTCGCTCACTCATATACTCACTCACTCATATACTCACTCACTCATATACTCACTCACTCATACACTCACTCATACACTCACTCATACACTCACTCATATACTCACTCACTCATACACTCACTCATACACTCACTCACTCAACTTGCTCACTCACTCACTCACTCACTCATACACTCACTCATACACTCACTCACTCAACTCGCTCACTCACTCATTCATACACTCACTCATTCACTCACTCACTCATACACTCACTCTCTCACTCACTCATACACTCACTCATACACTCACTCACTCAACTCGCTCACTCACTCACTCATACACTCACTCAACTTGCTCACTCACTCACTCACTCACTCACTCACACACTCATTCATACACTCATTCACTCATACACTCACTCAACTTGCTCACTCACTCACACACTCATTCATACACTCACTCGCTCATACATATACTCACTCATACACTCACTCACTCATTCACTCACTCACTCACTCATACTCTCACTCACTCAACTCGCTCACTTACTCACTCACTCACTCACTCATACACTCACTCACCTTGCTCACTTACTCACTCACTCACTCACACACTCATACACTCACTCATTCAACTCACTCACTCATACACTCACTCACTCATATACTCACTCACTCATACACTCACTCATATACTCACTCACTCATACACTCACTCATACACTCACTAATATACTCACTCACTCATACACTCACTCATACACTCACTCACTCAACTCGCTCACTTACTCATTCATACACTCACTCACTCACACACTCACTCACTCATACACTCACTCATACACTCACTCCCTCAACTCGCTCACTGACTTACTCATTCACTTACACACTCATTCATACACTCACTCACTCACACACTCACACACTCACTCACTCATACACTCACTCATACACTCACTCACTCATACACTCACTCATACACTCACTCATACACTCACTCACTCATACACTCACTCATACACTCACTCACTCACTTATACACTCACTCACTCACTCACTCATATACTCACTCACTCATACACTCAGTCACTCATTCACTTACTCACTCACTCATTCATACACTCACTCACTCAACTCACTCACTTACTCACTCAACTCGCTCACTCACTTACACACTCATTCATACACTCACTCACTCATATACTCACTCACTCATACACTCACTCACTCATACATATACTCACTCACTCACTCACTCACTCACTCATATACTCACTCACTCATACACTCACTCACTCATACATATACTCACTCACTCACTCACTCACTCATATACTCACTCACTCATACACTCACTCATATACTCACTCACTCATACACTCACTCACTCATACATATACTCACTCACTCATACACTCACTCACTCATACATATACTCACTCACTCACTCACTCACTCATATACTCACTCACTCATACACTCACTCATACACTCACTCACACACTCATACACTCACTTACTCACTCACTCACATGCTCACTCACTCATACACTCACTCGCTCGCTCACTCACACACTCACTCACTCATACACTCACTCACACACTCACTCACTCACACACTCATACACTCACTTACTCACTCACTCACATGCTCTCTCACTCACTCACTCACTGCCAGCAGTTACAAATATAAAATCATTTATTCCTCAAGTGACATTACATTATTTTTTAACAGGAGTGATTTATAAACACAACTTAATTGCACTTTTTCCTTCCTAGATATGCTTGTAAATTCCATGATAATAATAATAATAATAATAATAATAATAATAATAATAATAATAATAATTATCATGGAATTATTATTATCATCCAAATTCCAGTGAAATGAGACATTCATGACTGTGCAAATTTATACACATCATCACACAGGAACCTTGATCAAGACATGGGACCTTATGACAGAAATATCAGCTGAGAAAAGTGTTGCCAAAACTCTAGAAACGATCACTGAGTGTTTCATGAAAACAAATGTAAATCCCACTGAAATGATCCCAAGTCTGTAATTGCATTCGGCATGTGAGACCCAGGAAGTCATTTTTCCATGTTCCACAGAGGTATATGAAATGGCAAACATAACACATGAAGTGACATGACATGTGGAGAGGGTGAGTAAAGGCGTAAAAGTACTTCGCAATAATAAATGACCACTTTAGGATCCGTGGATGATTAGTCAAGTCTTTGGTGTAGAGCACAACTATTAAAAAATGTTAAGGCAAGAAAGTGGAGGTCTATTTCTCTGTACGGTCCATACTTCAACAAAATAGTCCTGTCCGTTTACACAAAACAAGTTTGCTTCATGATTGCCCCGAGCGGTCAAGGTGCTTTAAAACGAAAGCACGATTTCAAACAGCCCAGGTGAGGAATCGTCCTTCGTCCATCTGTTAGTGGAGGGCAGGAGGACAGATGTTTAACTTCTGCCTCACTTTCTCGAAGCAGGGAGGAGAGAGATGAAAGAGGGACCGGGAACGTCACAGATGGATAAATGACAAGAGTGGGAGGGGTCACAGAAGTGGGTGTGGTCTCAAAGTGTCTGTGTGAGGACGATGATAATGATGATGACCAAAACCACAGCAACGATCACACCCAAGATGATCATTTTCTACCAGAGAGAGAAGAACAAAGTAGAGTCAGATTTAACAACAATAATACATTAGGGAAAAAAAAACAACAAATAAAGCTTGGCACTGGCAACCCAAGTGAAGGAAAGGAAGACACTACTGCAGTGTGTGAACTAGGCTTGGGTAATTTTTGCATTTCTATCATAGAAATATTTTCTATTATTACTGTGCTGATATGAGGCAGGGGTGTCAAACACATCATTGGATTAAATCTGGCTCACAAAGCACCGATCTAGCATAACATTATGACCACTGACAGGAAAAGTGAATAACACTGATTATCTCATCATGGCACCTGTTAGTAGGTGGGATATATTACGCAGTAAGTCAACATTTTGTCCTCAAAGCGTAAGGATTTGAGCAAAAAAGGGCCAAATTGTGATGTCTAGACGACTGGATCAGAGCATCTCCAAAACTGCAGCTCTTGTGGGGTGTTCCCGGTCTGCAGTGGTCAGTATCTATCAAAAGTGGACCAAGAAAGGAACAGTGGTGAGCGTCCACGACAGGGTCATGGGTGGCCAAGGCTCATGGCTAGCGAAGGCTGGCCCGTGAACAACAGACGAGCTACTGTTGCTCAAATGGCTGAAGAAGTTAATGCTGGTTCTGATAGAAAGGTGTCAGAATACACAGTGCAGGACGGGTCAGGGCTGTTTTGGCAGCAAAAGGGGGACCAATACAATATTAGGCAGGTGGTCATAATGTTATGCCTGATCGGTGTATGTTTTAATTTAAAACCTCTTTTAGACGGTTGATAGATTAAAAAAAATGCGCTATGCTCTAGTTACTCCACTAGGGGGCAAAGCTGAGCAAATAACTCAGAGCCATAGAGTCAGCTAATGACATAACATTTTAAACTTTAAAAATAAATATGACATATAATCCAAATTATGGACGTTTCTTAATAAAGTCCATGAAATCCCAATCCCAAATCTATATAAGTTTTGGACTTAATGTGTAACAGAACAAGGGAGTGGCAATTTACAGGAAAGCCAAAATATTTTCCTGTTAATAAATTAGCTTTAGTCCATTTTTCATTCAGGATATAATTTTGAAAGCTGATAAGTCACGACGTTTTATTGGTCTATTAATCAGACTTTTTGGTCTCGACTGCTTTGATTGATGAGGCTTTGCCTCTAGTAGCTCAGTCCAAAACAGAGCAGGGTTTCATGTGAAAGCTTTCACATGGACCAGGAAGCACAGCGCAGCACTGAACCCGAGACGACCTGTAGGAGGTGGTGTGAGTTCGGCTGCACTGGAACTCCTGTGAACGTGAACGCAACTCGGTATGTAAATTAACCTGGGTGTGTTTTAGCCGATGACGACGTCGTTCTTTTCTGCATCACACGTATAGTACGCTGTGGGACAGGTAAGAGGTGAGCTGCCGTACTGCGCATAATAGCGACAAAATATTAATAAAAAAAAATATGTTGAGTCATGTCGTGTTCTCCATGCGCATTTGTTATGACCTAAGATGAACGAAACGGCTGTTTCCATACATCTAGCCATATTTTACTCCTTACATAAGCACTTAAGACTTACTTAACCACTACGTGTGTCTCAAAATATAAGAATACTGAAGGACAACCAGGAATTGTGATTAGTAATGAGGAAATACACCAATCAGGCATAACATTATGACCACTGACAGGTGAAGTGAATAACACTGATGATCTCCTCATCATGGCACCTGTTAGTGGGTAGGATATATTAGGCAGCAAGTGAACATTTTGTCCTCAAAGTTGATGTGTTAGAACCAGGAAAAATGGGCAAGCGTTAAGATTTGAGCGAGTTTGACGAAGGGACAAATTGTTATGGCTAGACGACTGGATCAGAGCACTGGCCCGTGTGATCCGATCCAACAGACGAGCTACTGTTGCTCAAATTGCTGAAGAAGTTAATGCTGGTTCTGATAGAAAGGTGTCAGAATACACAGTGCAGGACGGGTCAGGGCTGTTTTGCCAGCAAAAGTTGGGAACAACACAATATTAGACAGGTGGTCATAAAGTTATGCCTGATCGGTGTATATGACGCACTTGTTAGAAATGAGGTTGAAGTTTTAACAGTATTAAACACATATAATGTGTTATACACAAACACACACTTGATTAGCAGTAATGTATTAACTGATGGTGTGTGTGTGTGTGTGTGTGTGAGTGAATGAACAGTTACCCAAGCCTAGATTCAACCTAATTTCAGGAGTCGGGTAGAAACCTGGAAAACTAACACCATCACCTAAAACCTTACCCTCATCTAGTACACACCTTAACCCCCCCCCACACACACACAAACATACAATCTGCATGATATCCCACACCCCCACCACACCCTCATTTTTATCTCTCGCTCACAGACAGACACACACACACACACACACTCACCAGCTATAGTGACTTATTTCTTAAGTCCTACAGACAGCCCTATTATCAGGGCAATGATGCCCAGAAGCACCAATACAACACACACTATAATCACCACTTTCTGTAAAAACACACAAACACACAGTTGGCATTAGTTTCAGATCCTCTGATTTCCATAATAACATGTCTGTAGCTGACCACAAAAATACACATTACTGACACATTACTTTAGCCAAAGCGGCATGTGCAGAGTGTGTACAGAGCATGCGCACAGGTGACGCTGAGCCATAACAAAAAGAACAGTTTCACACAAACGTGCACAAAAAAATGCTGGAATTTGTAGTTGAAAAGAGAAACATGGAAAGAGAGGAAAGAAACGGAGCATATATAAAAAGACAATAAGTGTAGAGATTTCCATACAATTAATATATAATTATAATATAATAATAAATATATATTTATATATATTTCCTTCCCAGATGTTCCATAATAATAATAATAATAATAATAATAAAAAGAGGAATAAATAATAATAATAATTATTATTATTATATCAATTATAAAATTATTTATTTTATTTATTAACATATCCTAAGCAATTCTATCACCCCATAGTTAACAAAAAATATTAACACCTGTATTAATTAATGTTTTTATTTAACGCCACATTATGTTTAATTGATCACTGACTAAAATAATCTGTATAAATAATGAACTAAAATTAACTTTAAAACAGCAAATGTCACTAATTAGCATATTTTCCTCATAGCTGGTAGGAATATTTGCCATACTGACATATAACATATGCTGTATTACTGTAGAAGGTTAGAGAAATGTCTGTGCCAGAGCGAAATTCAATCTCAACTGGTGAAAAAGAGACGTGAAATTAACACAAATATTAACACAAAGCAATGGAGTGGCATGTTCAACATTTCATTTAAAAGAAAATGCATTGGAGTGCAATGAAGGCTTTGCTTTTCAGTGTGAATGGTTTTCTGAACCTCCTTCTTCTTTTTCTTCTTTGGGCTTTTCCCTTCAAGGGGTCGCCACAGCGAATCATCTCTCTCCACCTATTCCTATCTCAACTCTTGCACCCACTAGCTTCATATCCTCATTTATTACATCCATATACCTCCTCTTTGCCTCCTGCCTGGCCAACATTCTCCTACCAATATACTCACTCTCCCTCCTCTGGACATGTCCAAACAATCGATTAACAGATCGATTGAACATGTCAACGATTAACAGATCTTAATCTGGCCTCCCTAATTTCGTCCCCCAAACGTCCAACATGAGCCGTCCCTCTGATGTACTCGTTCCTAATCCTGTCCAACGGTGTCACTCCCAAAGAGAACCTCAAGTGTGCACTGTACGTCAAATCTCATCAGTGAGACTGCACTTCTCAGCATCTTCTCCAGTACATAAGGTGATTATTTTAATCATGCTGCGGTTTGAAATCTGATAATCACGCCCTCGTTGGAAACTAGGTGCAAAGTGTGCTGCGTCATTTTCTGCCTTGTGGTTTAATCTCACGCCAAGTCAATAAACATACAGAAAGAACTAAAAAGGCTGCATCCCAAACCACATCCTGCACCCTGAATGTAAAAGGGTGGGTTACATTTCGAAAATAAACCTGTACTGAGGGGGTCAGTGAACACGCCGTGACTACAAAGTGTTTAAGAACTGCCCGCTGTTCTCCAAAATAATGTTCGCCGTGAATAAATAACGTCTGATGCTTTTGTGTTGTTGATCTGTTGCAGGTTTTTGCAGGAAGGCGTGTTCCTCTTACTGAACTCATTGTGTTGATGACATTTCTATAGTAACAGGGTGGAGGAATGTATGCTTCATTTTAAAAAGAAGGCTTGGCTCCAGCGCAATATGACTAATGTGAATTATTCACCAAACACGCGTGTGGAGAAGGGATGAGGAGTTTAAAGGAACGGCCTGGGCAGAGGGGGCGGGGTCAGATATTTCTCGGCCACTCACGCGCCGCGCCTCCTGCTGAAATTTGGCAGCTTTTTTAGTGTCGGCTACTGCCCGCTCCACGAAGCCCACCGATTGGTCCATGTTGCTTTCAATCCTGTCAATTATTCCACCCTGACGGGTGACGAGCCCCAGAATGGAGGAGGGTAAAGAGATAGAGAGAGAGGAGAGGAGAAAGAGAGAGACAGCACGAGCAATCATCATCAGTTATTGTGTGATGAGGGTGTGTGTGTCCATACCTTCCGTGCTTTGCTCTGATACCTGACTGCTTTCTTTGTTTCAATCTTTGCTACTGCAACATGATCCACAGCTTTGGACACATTCGCCTCTATGTTATCGATAATGTCACCCTGAAATACAAACACACACACACAATCAGAGAGAAGTGCATACACACACACACACATTATGTATTTTTCTTTGTTATTAATACACAACGATCTCATTAGGGTTCTGCTAACTTGCAGGTTCTTTCCACTGCACAAAAAAATCAGAACATTTAGCACCACAAAGCACTGGATCAGTACAAAGATTTAAGTTGTAGGTTTTTCTGCTTGATGCTCAAAGTTTTAACAGGATCTAAAGGAATGAAAGACACTCCTTGTTGCTAAATGGCTCCACTTGCCATTTTAATAAAATAAGAATAAGACATGAAATGCAGTAAAAAAAATCTTGAAAATAACCAAAACAGAAAAATTAAATAAAATAAATAATAATAATAAAAAAATAAATAAAAATAAAAATAAAGAAAGAAAGAAAGAAAATACTCTGGTTCGTTGGTACTAATAATATTTAATTAAATATTAATTTATTTTAATTTATTTACAAATGACATTTAATACTTTGAACTGTGTATGTAAGTCTTGGGGGAATAAAACACTCCAGGCAATGCTGTTGAAGGAAAATAAAACATTTTTCCGGTGCTCAGAGAAACTCAGCTTCACTCCATATTTGCTGATGTCACGGTTTGTGCCTCGGTTCTCATGGTGATGAGCTCCATGTGCCATGGTGTTTGTCTTGGTTTCCACGGTCACTGATCTGTTCCTCGAGTGTGATCACCTGTCCTGAGCTTCATTCTGTTTAGTTTGTCTATTTGTACTCTGTTGTGCCAGTGTCTTGTGGTGAAGCCTTATTTGCTCAGGTTTCTTAATTCGCTTTACTGTTTAAAACTTTGAGCATGTTAGTTTTGCAAACACGCATACGCCTATGATATCTGTCTATCTCGGTCTCGATGCTTGTTATGATACCTGTGTGGCCTTAATAAAGATCACGTCAGGCTTGCACGCTAGCGTAGGCGTTGTTATGTGCTGTACTGATGATTCAGCTGCTTTACTGTCTTCATTATCGTTATCACAGTTACGTAAAATAAACAAAGTTCCCAAAGTTCCTCTGGGTCTTGATTAAGCCTTGGTTTTGAATGTGGGATGGAAAAAACATCGCCACGGTTTCATAAAGTCAACTATATTTAAGATACACCAATCGGCCATAACATTATGACCACTGACAGGAGAAGTGAATGACACTGGGCCAAATTGTGATGGCTAGACGACTGGATCGGAGCATGTCCAAAACTGCAGTTCTTGAGGGGTGTTCTCGGTCTGCAGTGGTCAGTATCTATCAAAAGTGGACCAAGGAAGGAACACTGGTGAATCGGCGACAGGGTCATGGGCGGCCAAGGCTCACTGATGTACGTGAGGAGCGAAGGCTGGCCCGTGTGATCCGATCCAACAGACGAGCTACTGTTGCTCAAATTGCTGAAGAAGTTAATGCTGGTTCTGATAGAAAGGTGTCACAATACACAGGGCAGGACGGGTCAGGGCTGTTTTGGTAGCAAAAGGGGGACCGACACAATATTAGGCAGGTGGTCATAATGTTATGCCTGATCGGTGTATATTCACTTGTTAAGAGGCTAATATATTTGTTGCACCTTCTTATACTGATTCTTAAATGTTCCCAAAGTTCCTCTAGGTCTTGTTTAAGCCTTGGTTTTGAATGTGTGATGAAAAAAAAACACTATTAGATACTTTCACATCTTTGACATTCACAAACAGGATGTAGAACATGTCAAAAATACAAACACTTACCTCAGATTTTTCCCCTCAGACAGCATTTAACAAGCAAAATAAAACTCAATCAGCACTAAATTATCTAGACATCTAGACATATATATATATATATCAAATGAATGTGATTCATGTAATTGAGTATTAACCTCTAATACTTACACATAAGGAATGAGAAGAATAGAAAATGATTAAAAAAAAAAAGGTCATGCGAAAGGGATCTGTTATGGAAAACTTGCGTTTAGAAAGCAGCTGAATTTCTGGACAGTGGATCAGGGTTAAATGAGCGAGTGACCGTGAGTGACCGTAATCACAACAAGGAGCCGGAAAGAAATGGAAGATTTGGGACAAAAAAAAAGGCAGGAAGTAGATAAAAATGCCTGAGAAGAGGAAAGAGAGGAAAAGACGAGGAGATAAAGACTAAAGAGAATAAAGACTTTCTGAGGCGGCTGAAGATAAGGAAGTGATCGTAACACGAGTAATGAGTGAGGACACAGAGGGAGTGATGGACGGAGGAATCTACCTGACTCTCTACGAGCATGGCGATGTCCACGAACATGTCGTGTAGTTCCTTTATGCTGCTCTCCAGCCGTACTATGTCTTTGTGACGAGACTCGATCTCGTTTAGTGCCTGCTTGGAGATTCCAGAATCTACAATCTACAACACACACACACACAGAGCAAACGTCAGGCTTAGTTTTAATCCAGAGAAATTCTGAGAAAAGAATATATCTTTGTAAATGGAAATATTTTTAAATATCTAATATTTCTCATCACATATTGCAAAATATGTGACGATCGAACAAAATCGACGCAGTCTCATAATCTCATAAATTCATTATATTCAAGATACACCAATCAGCCATAACATTATGACCACTGACAGGTGAAGTGAATAACACTGGGCCAAATTGTCATATCTAGATGAAATGCAGCTCTTGTGGGGTGTTCCCGGTCTGCAGTGGTCAGTATCTATCAAAAGTGGTCCAAGGAAGGAACAGTGGTGAACCGGCGACAGGGTCATGGGGCAGCCAAGGCTCACTGATGCACATTGGGATGCACGTGTGATCCGATCTAACAGACGAGCTACTGTTGCTCAAATTGTTGAATTGTTGCTGGTTCTGATAGAAAGGTGTCAGAATACACAGTGCATGATGGGTCAGGGCTGTTTCGGCAGCAAAAGGGGGACGAGCACAATATTAGGCAGGTGGTCATAATGTTATGCCTCATCGGTGTATATTCACTTGTTAAGAGGCTAATACATTTGTTTCACCTTTTTATACCGATTCTTAAATCTGTTTGCTCAGAATTTGTATCATTACAGCAACGGTGCATTTACTGGGACTTGTTTGCTGGACGTTGCACGTAATTTGCATGAGAGTCTCCAGTGTCAGTGCATAAATATTGTGATCAGTGATCACAAAGAGGCCCATAGACCTGAAGTCAATTCTTCAGTCAACAAAATGATATGAACACATAAAAAATGTTTTGTTAGAGCCAACATTTGGTGTCATTTATTACGCAACACCGTGCTCCCCATGCTTGGGTGATTTTCAGGATTTCTCTACACACTTGGTTTACTTTGTTTACCTTTTTCCATCATCATGTTTCCACCAATAAATAAAAGGCTTGTATTCAACCTTATCAGCCCTATAATGCTCTGATTTTCATTCAATATGTGAAAATGCTTTAAATACATGACTGCTAGAACTGGAAAAAAAACCCACACACACAGGATAACATTTACAGACAAAAACACACAGTTTACCCCAGCAGTGAAGACCGCTGCATTGCCCCCCTCCAACATTTCCTCCAGCTCCTCATCGGTAGTGACTTTACCAGCTAAAGATGAAAAGACGGGGACAGTGTTATGTTTTGACTCATAAATGATGCTTGCACTTTTATACTTATCATTTCTTACTAAATAACGACAAAAATGCTAAACAAATATGAACCGAATCGAAAAATGCTATAACGTCAACATTATAGGTTAGAGATTAGGTTAGAAAAAGAAGAGGGGGGTTAAAAAACCCCAGAGACTTGTCAGTTTGACACTTTACAACCACAGAGAGCGAGAGAGGAAGCAGTTTGAGGTCGTGTAGAAAGCAGACAGTTGCAAACACACTGAAAGAGAAAGCCCAACTCCGTTATCTCAATAATATTCCTCAGATTGAAATGATTTCTCTGCTAATGCACTTAAGTAATCCAGAGCCTATAATTTTACACACTCATAAAATGACTCTATGACTATACACAGCTCATAATGTTATTATTTAACATTATGTAACAGAGTACATCTTTGGTACATTATCACACACTGCAGTGTTTCAGATTTCACTGATATCTGTCCTCGAGTTGACGGATCTCATGTTAACCCCTGAATGGCAAACTGATCCGTGTGTACGCTGGCCACAAAGGACAGACAGAGAAGATATTCAAGCTGTTGGACGCAAGAAATTTCTGAAGAACAGGAGTAAAACGTTAGATGGAATAGACCATGTGGGAACGTGCCATCCTTTGTGCCTTTACAAAATGGCAGATAATATTGACTGACAGTCTGTGGAACCCCCGCCCCCTTTCTTCCACCTTACACTAGTAATGTTTTCGCCTGGGTTCATGGTACGTCGAGGTAATCTGCGACATATCTATGACATGGGCTTCACGGTTAAAAGGATATAACAATGTCACTGTAAAATTTAATTATAACTGCCACAGGGTATTGGTTGTAAAGATTTCACCAAAGTTGTGTTCATAAAACAAGGGATCTTACACATACGTGATTTTTCACCTCAGTGAACAGACAAACATGCATAAAAATTATAATAGGATTTGAATAGGCAAATAAAAGTCATCTCTAGCCGTGCATAGGGTTTGTAAGTGTGTGGAAGAGCGTGGAAGTGTGTGTGTGTCTCTCACTGATCTCTAACTGTCTCTGAATGCGTCCTTTGCTCTTGTCTCTGAAGTCCACCTGAGCTTCGTTGTATTTTGTCATCACGTCCACGAACTTCCGCGAGAGAACTGCATGCTGGGGGGGGGCAAAAATAAAAAAGACAAGCGATCATAGTTAGCTGTGTGTGTGTGTGTGTGTGTTTATTCATATATATTCATGAGTGTGTGTATATGTTGTTTTGCGAGAGGACTTTTGCTAACCTGTGATTTGCGTATTCTCATATCAGCTGACACTCTTTCCTCTTCACCTGTCTCAAGTTCCCTCTCAATGGCTGAGTGCAAACACACACACACACACACACAATTTATTCACATTTTGCTCCAAGCTGCTGTAGCAGTTCAGTTACAGCTGTCATGCTGATACTCTGGTCTGCTTTTCTGAATCTATATATTTACAGACCAGGTGATTTAATATATATTTATTACTGACGCTCATCATCTTTTTATCCTACAATATCCAGCAGCAGGCTCATATGCTCTCATTTGCCGTGGCGCTGGTCGAATCCTGGCCAGGGCGCTAACCCAGCCACTGAAGAGTTAACTCTTAGTGACGATCCCAAGCCAAGATAAAATGGGAGGGTTGCATCAAGAAGGGCATCCGGAGTGAAACCTGTGCCAAATTGAACCATGCGGCCCAAATGATCCACTGTCGCGACCCCAAACAAGGAGCAGCCGAAAGAACAACCACAACACAGCGCAGACTTACACTTCAGCTTGTTGCGTGCGTTATTGGCCATCTTCTTAATGTCATTGGTAAGAGTCTCCAGGTCATCTTGTGTTTCTGAAATAAAATTAAATAAAATGTAAAGAAAAGGTTATAAGGTAATCCATTACGTTTTGCTCAAGATTTCTCATGATTAGACCCGAGTTAAAGAGGTAACAGGCATCTGTGATTGGAGAAAACCTGATTCAAAAGCCAGTTGTTAATTTATTGAATTTATTTTGGGCAAATTATAACCAGACACTCGCAAGATATTCTCATACATGAACATATAAAGTGATGTAATATCCTCCACTAATACCACATGTAGACAACCAAATGCTGCAGAACGAGCAGAGCAGCGGCTAGGCGGGAAAAAAGCTTCCCTTTAATCTCTTTCATTATGTTCAAAACTAAGAGCAAAGACATTAAGTGCCATGGCAGGGTGTGCTGTTATGGGAAAACAATCAACAACAGGGTGGTGCCAAGCGCAATTAATTTGAAAGCTCTATGGATGAAGATGAAAATAATAGAAGGAGGATGCAATGTGAGCTAGCTAGAGAACTAGCTAAAGTGAGTCTTCGGCATCTATTACCACAGAATAAACTGTTGCGTAAAAGTAATATCACAATATTGCAATTGTGCGGTCTGACTGAATATCCTGATTAGCTGTGGCTACAGTTCATCATAGCGGAACTGATGTTTTGTATAAAAGCAGTCTGTGCCATATTTTGTGCGATACTGCTTACTTTACTACAGTAAAAATGTGATTGATTCATGAATCAATAATGAATCATTAATAAATGATTCATGAATCCTTCATAAATGATTCATGAATCACTCATAATGATTCGTTATTTCGATTGCTTGCCAGTTTATTTTTCCAAACACACACACACGCACACTAAGGTTATACACAATAAATCAAAGGAGCAGTGAAGCGAATATAGGAATGTAGGCCACTCGGAGAGCGGAGCTATCGGATTTCAAAGTTGACACGACTTTTCAGGAACTGACAGTAGCAAGAAACCGAAAAACTGAACTGATATCTGAAAACAGCCATCTGACTGGTGGCCTGAGGTTCTCACACTTACACGCTTTATTTTATTAGTGTCACTTGTCACTAGAATTACTCAGAGTTAAACTATTGTATTATTTATAGTTCGACTGACTGCATCGTCTAATGTGTGAGACCTGATCTCTACAGTGTTACGTAGGAGAGATGTTGTGTGTTCTCTGTGTGTTGATGGTGTTTTGAGTGTAAATACCGGCACGGCTGCACAAATCTAGTGTTAACAGTCTGTCGATTTGGTCGTGACCTTACAGGTTCCTTCAACAGTGAACAGAGGTGAGGTACAGTAAGCTGAAGGAGATATTAGAGTAGAATAGATGACCACGAGCTCCTTGTATCACCGAGTTTTCCTTGTATAAAACCTACAAAATAAACAGTGATCGCTATGATATTTTCGATTGAGTCAAGTATAAGACAATGCTCTTAAATGCAAATGAGTTTGGTAAAGAATGCACTTTAATACAGGCAACTGGTGGCGATGCTTTTACATGCACTCTGTAATCGGATAATGGGAAACTCCCACAAGTCACGTGAGACATTCAGCGCTTTTCTCCCTCTTTTCTTTTCTAGCAAAGCAACCAGTTCAATTACATTTTAGCAGCGAATTAGCTAAAAAAAGTTTAATGTTTGCTGGCCATGGTATGCTATTAGAGTGTGAGAGTTCCCCCCTCTATGTTTCTATACTTCTGTAAAGCTGCTTTAGGACAATGTCCATTGTTAATTTATTTATTTATTGAATTTGAGAAATATATATATATGTTTCTGTAGCTGTATGGGGGCAAAATGATGAATTTTGAAGTCAAATAAATAAATAAACACTAAAGAGTTACAGATATATTTTTAATTATATTTAATTATACTCAATTATATTTTTAAAAAGACTCAATATATTTTTTCTACGACACATTATTTCATACAAAAAAATATCCAGAACGTTTCTCTCTTTCACTAATTAATTCATTTTAATTATTTTAACCTTGCCCAAGGATATCATCCTGCAAACATGACACTGTGTAAAGAGCCACATAATGAACATGTTAGCAACGTAAACATGAGTAAAAGCGTGGTAGATAAGCGTGATTTCCTGATGTCGAGTTGCAGGAAAGATACACTGCGTGTTTAAATGGAGTTCATTCGGTTCATTCAAAACGGCTGTAATGCTCCTACGCTGCAGTAGGAATTACAACTTTAAATGTAATTTACGCTTTTAAGTTGAATTTAATGCTGATACTATATTATTGCAAAATGCCTTTATCTAACAAACACACACACACCATTCCAACCATCAATCCATCCATCTATCTATCACCTATCAATTCAGGGATGTGTTGGCTCAGTGGTCAAGGTGCTGGGTCACTGATTAGAAGGTCGGGGTTCAAGCCTCCAAACTGCCAAGCTGTCAACTTAACCCCACCTGCTCCAGGAGTGCCATAAGATAGCTTGACCCTGTGCTCTGACCCCAGCTGGGATGTGAAACTCAGAGGTGGTGGGAGCTCAGGTGGTTAAGGCATTGACTGTAAGATCAGGGTCCAAGCCCCAGCACCGCCAAGCTGCCACTGTTTGGCCTTTGAGCCTGCTCCAGGGGTGCTGCATCATGGCTGACCCTGTGCTCTGACCCCAACCTCCAAGGATGTGAATTTCACTGTGCAGTAATGTATATGTGACAAATAAACAACACAAATTAGACCGTACAACATGGTCACAATCAGCCTATAAGACATGTCTTTGGTTTAAGGGAGGTGACCGGAGTACCTGGAGGGAACCCCTGAAGCATGGGGAGAACTCCACACACACACACACACACACACAGAAATCTAACCCCGGAGGTACAAAAAACGTTTTAACTTTAACCACAAATATACAACTCATTACATTTCTACAGTTATGTAATTCTCCACTAGTCAAAAGTTAGTGTCTATAACTAGTACAGCGCTCAAACTGCTACACTAGTAAATGTTATTTTGGTATTTCATGTCCATTTGAACGTAATGCTGATGTGAGATAACACAAGATGCGATATATGTGTTTATAACAGTTTCCGGATCTAAAATCTGCTTTTATTCGATTTAAACTTATTGTATTATGAAGCTTACATATGTCACTTGAATAACTGCTCAGACCTGATGCATGTGTGAGAAACTTCTAATCTACTAATCTGCAAAACTGTAAAAAAGGTGGACTGAATGCTTCATTAAATCTATTTACAGTGAGAGACAAAAGAACCAGGAACAAGAGAAAATAAAAAGGAAGCAAATAATCAGAAAAGCAATTTAAATATTTGCAACTGAATTGAATCGACTCAGAAACTGCATTCTGGTTAACAGTTCCCAGTGTGTGTGTGTGTGCGTCTTACTCTGATCAGACGTCGGCGCAGACAGAATAATCGAATAAAGTTTCTTCACTTCTGCTACGTTTTCATCGATCTTATCGATGCTGTTTCGGATCTCTTCGATCTGAAACAGGGATAAAAGAATCAGACCAAAAGTAATGGAACAGACTCGGCGCACACGGGCCGACAGAAAAGGCTTGCCTAGGATGGTCGTGGCTTTACCTGGGTAAAAAAATCGTCCATGAACGCCGCATTATCCACAGCGATCTCGACGTCCTCGTCGTCATGGTCACAAGTCTGTGAAAAGTAAATAAAGGAGGTTTGGCCTGTGAGACATTTTCACACACCACAGACTCTAGAGTTTACACTGAGGGGAATGGAGAGAGGGGTTCGAGCTACGCAAATAATCACTCTTTACAACCACGATGCGCGGAAAAGCATCTCAGAACACACAACATCCTTAAACCTTGTTGTGAGGTGTAGTAACTGAGATGATTGTGATTCATTACATAAACTTCTCTAAGTAGCAGCTCCTTTCAGGTCGCCCTGCAAGTCTTTTCTCGAACCACGTCTTATCATTTGATTGAAACCTGTCCAAAACATGTATTGTTTGCCATTCAAGGGGAAATTTGAGGGACTAGCTCATTGGTTAAGACGTCAGACTACTAATCAAAAGGTTGAGAGTCTCAATCCCAGGACCACCGAACTGCCACTGCTGGGCCCTTGAGCAAGACCCTTAACCCGTAGTTGTATAAATGTAAATCGCTCTGGATTAAGGTCAAGTGCTGCTTTATAATGTTGATGTGTATATATATACACACACATCAGGCATAATATTATGACCACCTGCCTAATATTGTGTTGGTCCCCCTTTTGCTGCCAAAACAGCCCTGACCCATGACGCATGGACTCCACTAGATCCCTCAAGGTGTGCTGTGGTATTTGGCACCGAGATGTTAGCAGCAGTTGCTTTAAGTAAACTTAAAGGATGCTTACAGGTCTTAAAAGACTTACAGGACTTAAAGGATACTTTTGATAGATAATGACCACGGCAGACCAGGAACACCCCACAAGAGCTGCAGTTTTGAAGATGCTCTGATCCAGTGGTCTAGCCATCACAATTTGGCTCTTGTCAAACTCGCTCAAATCCTTACACTTGTCCATTTTTCCTGCTTCTACCACATCAAAATGTTCACTTGTTGCCTAATATATCCCACCCACTAACAGGTGCCATGATGAGGAGATCATCAGTGTTATTCACTTCACCTGTCACTGCTCATAATGTTATGCCTGATCGGTGTACATATAAATGTGTGTGTGGGTGTACTTTCTAGACCTCTTCGTTGTGTGTGCATGTACTTCCTTCTCTTTGTTTATTAAACAAATCTATAAGTGTCATTTGTATATGCAAGTTGCTCCATTACTCATCTTCATACATCCATTTCCTGTACAGGGAGACTATCTCAGAAGACTTGGGGTATAAGGTAGT
Source organism: Hemibagrus wyckioides (assembly GCF_019097595.1). Taxonomy (NCBI): domain Eukaryota; kingdom Metazoa; phylum Chordata; class Actinopteri; order Siluriformes; family Bagridae; genus Hemibagrus; species Hemibagrus wyckioides. The sequence goes on along the minus strand of NC_080717.1, from coordinate 6,172,389 downwards.
GGTACGCGCCATCACAGGGCACAATCACACACACACCTATTCACACACTGGACAATTCAGAGATTAGCCTACGATGCATGTCTTTGGACAGGGGGAGGAAACCCTGGAGTCCCTGGAGGAAACCCATAAAGAACTACACTCAGTAGAATATGTCACACAAAAGGATGTCGGAACCTGACTGTCTTATACCGTAAATGAGACCTTGACTTTCTGCTGAACAAATACTTTGTCTCGAGGCCTTGCTCAGGGGCCCAGCAGAGGTGGCTTATCACTATCACACCTGCATTTACTCCCTCTAAATTGTAAATAATGGACATCTTTGCTATTTTCAACACGTTGTTTTTGCCTCACTGCTCCTGTCCCCAGGGGACACGATGCCTTGGTGGATTGCCTCACACCTCTAAGAGGGGTTCGATTCCCAGCTCCGCCCTGTGGTTGGATAGTTTGTATGCTTCCTCTGTGCTTTGAGGGTTTCCTCAGGGTTCTCTGGTTTCCTCCACCAGTCCACAGACATGCATTGTAGCTGACTGGCATCTCTAAATTGTCTGTAAAGGTGTGGGTGCAACCCTTTCCAGAGAGTCCTCTGTCTTGTGTCCCGAGTCCCCTGGGATAGACTCCAGGTTCCCCTTGAATCTCTGTAGTATAAGCAGTAAAGACAATCTATAGCTGGATGGATGAATGCACAAGTTGTTCTTGAGGACCAGCTCTAAAACATTTCCTGTATAAATTCCCAGCATCCTTTTTTTTTGCTTTTCCTGTCCTCTATCCCGTGTCAGAGGTTCACTTGGTCATACAGAGATCCAGGTTCAGCTCTTATCTAAGATGCAAGTACATGCACAGATTTGGGCTATTTTTGCCCGGGTGTCAGAAATATCTTGGAAGATTTGGTTCAAAAGAGCAGCATACTGAAGTGTGGGAACTCTGAAGGAACTTGTTTTTTATGACGCATGCTGCAAGTCACAAGGTGCTAAGCCCAAAGTCTAAGTAAAATGACACCCAGAATAATGTTTTTCTTGGCGTCATCACATTGGCGGTTCTTACAGCGCTACCGCACACAACTCACACAACTCCACACACACACACACACACACACACACACACAATCAAAAGATGACACATCTACACACTGGGAAAAAATGTGTTTTAAAAGAATAACAAAGACATTAACACTATACCCACAAAAGCATTAAAAAAGAAGATTATTTTATATTTATATAACTTCTTAACACTTTTCCTGATGAAGGCTAAACACTTCAGGTATAAGGTTATGGTGTCAATGTGTCACCGTTTCTATAGTAACAACACACAGGAACTTGTAAAGGGAATGTTAAATATATAAAGGCTAAGAATAAACAGATAAAAAAGACAGATGATTGCTGACACGGTGAAAATCTGTCTCAGTCAGTATGTTTAGTTCACAGGAAGGAATTCATGACGGATGACTTTGAGCGAGAGAGAGAGAGAGAGAAAGAGAAAGAGAGAAAGTGAGAAGAAAAAATAAAAAGAGAGAGAGAGAGAGAGAGAGAGAGAGAGAGAGAAAGTGAGAAGAAAAAATAAAATGAGAGAGAGAGAGAGAGAGAGAGAGAGAGAGAGAGACTCTTTACAGCTGCTGTAACATAAGTGATGACAGGCATTAACTTAACTTAATAACGCTAAATGCAAAAATAAATGATTGGCTCTCTCCCTCTCTCTGACTCTCTCTCTCTCTTTCTGTCTCTCTGTCTCTTTTTGTCTGTCTCTCTCTGTCCCACTCTTTCTCTCTCTCTCTGTCTCTCTCTCTTTCTGTCTGTCTCTCTCTGTTTCTGTCTCTCTCTCTCTTTCTGAATCTCATACCTATTATAATTCAGTTAAACAATTGCACTCTCACTGCACTGTTTTATCTCTGTCTCTGATTTAGAGCGGGCAGAATTCTAGATCTGATGATCGGTATGTAAAATAACTAACAGTAATTAACGTCTAGATAGAGAGGACAGATTGAACTCGTCAATGCTAGCAACTGGCCCTGAAATAAGTGGAATAATCCATGACTCTCATTAATTACATTCCCCACACATATTTGATGTAGGGCAGCGGTCCCCAACCCTTTTTGTACCATTGACCTGTTTGATACTGGACCATTTTACCCCGGCCCAGGGGGCGGGGGGGTTGAGGGGCTGACATTTGTTTTTGGGTCATTTTAGTGTGGGTTAGCTTAGGGACTGATGTATGGAAAAACCCACACCTGAGTCAAATGCGGGAGTGTGGAGTGGTTGGAAGTGGCAATTCTTCAAAATGAAACACATAAAATCTTAAGTTATATATAGAAAATTATAAGTTTATTGTTTCTTTGTGGCCCGGTACCGGTCCGTGGCCCGGTGGTTGGGGACCCCTGATGTAGGGTGTTATGACCACCTGCCTAATATTGTGTTGGTCTCCCTTTTGCTGCCAAAACAGCCCTGACCCGTCCTGCACTGTGTATTCTGACACCTTTCTATCCGAAACCAGCATTAACTTCTTCAGCAATTTGAGCAACAGTAGCTCGTCTGTTGGATCAAACCACACGGGCCAGCCTTCGCTCCCCACGTGCAGCAATGAGCCTTGGCCGCCCATGACCCTGTCGCCGGTTCACCACTGTTCCTTCCTTGGTCCACTTTTGATAGATACTGACCACTGCAGACCTGGAACACCCCACAAGAGCTGCAGTTTTAGAGATGCTCTGATCCAGTCGTCTAGCCATCAAGCTTAACTAACACACATTTGTACACAAGCTTTCTTTTTTAACATTGTTTAAATTAAAGGCAATTCTTCCTTTGACACTCACACATTCATCGTCAGCAGATTCCTCCTGTAATGAAACTCTGAGTTAAACTCTAGTCTGTCTTCATGCAGCGGCACTTTATACTGTCCAGCTTTCTCACAACCTCATCTGTACACTCAGCACAAATCCTGCCATGCTAAGACTGCGGTCAACAACACCTTCTGTGCCAGTAGACCGCTACGCTGATGAGTCGGGGGTTTCTCAGTGCATGTGCGTCGTTGTAGCAGCGTTGCATTCTGGGATGCTCGGTCCAGTAGAATGTAATGAGTGACTTTTTTTTTATACATTTAAGGTGATTTGGGGTGTAGCTTTCCTTTGATAATGACAACAGAGAGAAGCAACACAGGGACATGTGAAGAGTTATAAAGCTGAGAACACAATGTGCTTGTGTGAAGGTTAAAAAGACAGAGCAACACACACACACACACACACACAGCATGCGCTGCTGGAAAAGCTGAGACAGGGAGATAAGCTACATACGACTTCCTGAGGAGCGCCTCTGTGTGTGTGTGTGTGTGTGTGTGTGTGTGTGTGTGTAAGTGAGAGACGTGTCTGTTTAACACTAGCTCAGCACAAAACTCCACCACCTGGGTAACGAGACCCAGATCAAAGGTGTGTGTGTGCTGAGCGAATAAAAATGACAAGTGTATGGAGGAAAGCAGATACACCCACACACACATATACGAAAACACACAGCTGCTGGGTGTCCCACGGTTAACTCACAGAGCCTGCCAGAGGACTTGCGTGTGCGTGTGTGTGTCTGCGTGTGTGTGTGTTCATTCAAAATAAGCTTGTGCGCACACAACAGAAGACTAAAGCAGCCACACCAGCAAGTTAAACATTACAGAAGGACAGATCACTCAAACCGGAGGCCAACGTTAATACATCCAAGATTCTAATGAGACAAGACGACAACACACACTCCGCCCGGTTAGTCCTGTTAGCAGTGATCTTATCTCTCCCTGACTTCAGAGAGACCGGAGGCAAGATAAGTCAGGAGAGCTTATTTTTGTATCTCAGCTCTCAACAGTTGGCAAATATATCTAAATAAGTTTCTAAGGCTAGCATTAAAGTGCACAAATAAACACACACACACTTATCCTTCTCAGTATGCTTCTTTTTTATTCGTGGATTTGTGCCAGGCATTTTCCGGGAACACGGACACTCCGGAAAATATTTGACTGACAGAAACGTCGCCACAGCAACAAATCCTGCTTCAGTTTCTCTGGATTTCATTTTGTCACACTCTCTTCCTTTCACTGTGTGTGTGTTATAGGGTCTTCATTTCCTTCCTGCTGTCTGTCTTTCTGTTGTTCTGTCTGTCTCTCTGTTTATCTGTCGGTCATTCTGATGTCCGCTCTGTCATTTGGTCTGACATTCAGACTTTCTGTCTGTCGAATTTCTTCTTGTCTGTCCACCTGTTTGTCTGCCAGTCTGTGTGTGTGTGTGTGTGTGTTGTTCTCTCTTTCTGTCTGTCTGACACTGACCTGTCTCTCTGATTGTCTTTTGGTCTGTTGTTCTGTCTGTCTGTCACTCATTATTCCTTTTGGTCTGTCTTTCTGTATACCATTCTGTCTGACAGATCACCTGTCTGTCTCTTGGTTGTTCTGCCTGTCTCTCTGTTTGTCTGTCGGTCATTCTGATGTCTGCTCTGTCATTGGGTCAGACAGTCTGTCTGACACTGACCTGTCTTTTGTCTGTTGCTCAGAATTTCTTTTGGTCTGTCTTTCTGTATACCATTCTATAGCATCTGTCTGTCTGTCAGTTCATCAATTGGTCAGTCCATCTGTTTGTCTGTCAGTTCATCAGTTGGTCAGTCCATCTGTCTGTCTGTCGATTCATCAGTTGGTCAGTCCATCTGTCAGTTCATCAGTTGGTCAGTCTATCAGTCTGTGTGTCAGTTCATCAGTTGATCAGTCCACCTGTCTGTCTGTCAGTTCATCAGTTGATCAGTCCATCTGTCTGTCTGTCAGTTCATCAGTTGATCAGTCCATCTGTCTGTCTGTCAGTTTATCAGTTAGTCAGTCTATTTGTCTGTCAGTCAATTCATCAGTTGGTCAATCCATCTGTCTGTCTGTCTGTCAGTTCATCAGTTGGTCAGTCCATCAGTCTGTGTGTCAGTCTGTCTCTCAGGTGTCAGTGTGGCTGATTTTGTCTGTCTCTCTGTCTGTTAGCCCTTCCCTCTATGAGTCTTTCTACATCTTCTTTTCCTCCTATCTCTCTCTCTCTCTCTCTCTGTTTTTCTATGTATCTGTCTCTCTCTCTCTCTCTCTGTTTCTCTCTCTCTCTCTGTCCAGCAGATCACAGTTAAACTCTTACTAGTGCACTCATTTATTAGTGTTACACAAACATGACAAATCAGAAGTCCGCTCTGTCTCTCTTCCTCTCATGACCTCAACCCACTGAGTCAGCTGACCACATCATCCGCTCCCTTAATCAGACATCCAATAACATCACGACGTCTAATAATACATCTATTACAACCTTTATTACACTTTTTTTTCATAATATCTAACATTTGCCTCTGGGTACTTCTTCTTCATATTATATTAATTCACCTTTAGACATTACAATAACAATAAGAGCGTTTATGTAGTGTATTAAAGATATATATATATATATAATGACTTCTTCATCCTATAGAGTGCACTTTATATGCTATTTAGGATGCAGCCATTGACATTAAGGTCTTGTTTATAGGTTTATTTCTGTTTAAGGTGGGATATTACCCTGTTATGTTAAGTTTAAAAGCTTCGGGAGGAAAAATAGCAGCTTAAATGAAAAACATTTTTTCCCCGTAAAGAAATGAGGTTTAATCTCAACTCGGCACTCACCGCCTTCAGCTGCTCCAGTCTGTCCTTCATTGTTGTTTATTTTGCGATGTGAATGTCACGAATATGAAATAAAATAAGTCAGTAAATCGATAAATATAGCGGAAAGACTAAAAGCAGGCAGATCAGCAGCTGGGAAGTGAAAAGCCGAGGCCAAAAAAATAGAAAAAAGTTTTCCTCTAGTCTTCCTCAGGCTGCCGTCTTCCTCCTCCAAGTCCACTTTTTCCCCAAACGGTCCATAAAAATGGCTGCTCTGCTCCAAACCAGTAGTGTTTTTTCGTCTAAATCTATCCGCTCAGAGGATTAAAACAACAGTTGGTTACGCTTAATCTCTCTCTCTCTCTCTCTCTCTCTCTCTCGTTTTCTCTAATCACAAAACTCTATAAACCCTCTAACTCCGCGCATGCGCACTGGCGCACCTATGCAAACCGTTTGGTTAAAGGTGGACACGCCCTGTTTGTTGTAGCCTACCTGTGTGTGTGTGTGTGTGTGTGTGTGTGTGTGTGACGTTACTCGTTCTAACAGGTGACACACGTATGAAAATTTTGCTGACCTTTCTTTACGATCAACTTGCTCACTCTGTGTGTGTGTGTGTGTGTCTGTGTGTGAGCGAGAGAGAGAGAGCGAGAGAGAGAGAGAGAGAGAGAGTGTGTGTGTGGGAACTACTGAAATATAATTCCTCTTGCTCTCTTTCTTTTCCTCAAACAGTGAACAGAGTGTGTGTGTGTGTGTGTGTGTGTGAGAGAGAGAGAGAGAGAGAGAGAGAGAGAGAGAGTGTGTGTGTGGGAACTACTGAAATATAATTCCTCTTGCTCTCTTTCTTTTCCTCAAACAGTGAACAGAGTGTGTGTGTGTGTGTGTGTGTGTGTGTGTGTGTGTGTGTGAGAGAGAGAGAGAGATGTAATAAACATGGAGAAAACCTGTTCACACCTGACACACTGTTCAACACAAATAAATACGTCACTTTCATTTAACCATTTTACCAGAATTGTGGACTGGATAAACAAGATAATTATTTCTAATCATTACCAATTAGCTGACTTCTGTCACTGTAAACAAATTTCTTCGTCAGTCTTATTTACCTGTTTTACACTTACAATTATATACATAAGGTAAAAGACATTCTAAACATATGTAAAAATTCATCAGATCTGGCATAACATTATGAGCACTGAGAGGTGAAGAGAATAAGACTGATGATCTCCTCATCATGGCACCTGTTAGTGGGTGGGATATATTAGACAGCAAGTGAACATTTTGTCCTCAAAGTTGATGTTAGAAGCAGGAAAAATGGGCAAGCGTAAGGATTTGAGAGAGTTTGACGCATTGTGATGGCTAGACGACTGGATCAGAGCATCTCCAAAACTGCAGCTCTTGTGGAGTGTTCCCGGTCTGCAGTGGTCAGTATCTATCAAAAATGGACCAAGGAAGGAACAGTGGTGAACCAGGGACAGGGTCATGGGCGGCCAAGGCTCATTGATGTACATGGGGAGTGAAGGCTGGCCCGTGTGATCCGATCCAACAGACGAGCTACTGTTGCTCAAATGGCTGAAGAAGTTAATGCAGGTTCTGATAGAAAGGTGTCAGAATACACAGTGCAGGACGGGTCAGGGCTGTTTTGGCAGCAAAAGGGAGACCAACACAATATTAGGCAGTTGGTCATAATGTTATGTCTGATCGGTGTATATGTAATGTTCCACAAGTCACAAATCAACAGGAAGTTGAATCATCTGAAATTTCTTTAGAACATGAGAAGAAGAAAACTGAGTGTTCAGTACTTTTTAAAAAGTACAAACCAGTTACCTTGAAATGATAGTTGTTGATTAAAGGAAAAAAACTATTATCATCAGCAACTGTGGATGATTTTATGCAACAAAAATATATAAAATAAAATAAAATACAATTAATTTAAATAAAAATGAATGAATGAATGAATGAATGAATGAATGAATGAATGAATGAAGAGAGAAATATGCAGTCATTGCTAGCATAGCATAAAATATTACATGCTATTACAAGTTATAAGAGTTATAAATGGTACAACAAAATAAAACACTACATATATGCTACAAATATTTGAACTCTGGTTCAAGGTTCAAGGTTCAAATAGGCAAGGTGCACTGGCAAGGAAGTAGACATAAAAAAGCAATAAATTACAGATCATTTTAATACACATGTAATTGTAACAGAAACATAAATATATTACACAAAGCACTCAAACGGAAGATCAGTATAAATCGACTTAATTCATATAATATTTATAGTAATAGGGTGATAAATGTGAACCATGACACTGTTGACTGTTAGACCTGTGAGAGTTTTGGGTGTTTCTCGCCCCCTAGTGGTACAATTTCATACAACAGTTTACATTTATATTTACATTACTAGCATTCAGTCCCTAAAAAGAACTGCTTTTTAGTCTCTATCCTAAACACATCCTCATGCTCGTACAAATATATCTTGATCGTCGTGGGATCGTCGTGATCATGATCTAGCCCCAACTTAATGCTAAATCCTTTTAGCAGGAGTTGATAAGCGAAGTCAAAACACATCATGGATTCTAAGGGCCCAAACACCAAAGGTATGGAGGATGCCCTTATCAGGTTCAGACAAAATTTGTTCAGCATGATGCCAAAATCTCCACACAGGAATTTATGATAAACAGATTTCAAAAGAAGTTAGAAGGTTGACAAATCAATTTTTTGACAGGCTACTCCTACGAAAATAATTACACAATTTCCCCCTACGTATACAAAATGGGCTTCCGTATCTAGTGAAGGCATTTCTAATGTTTCAGAATCTAAAATAAATCATCTGAGTCATTGGAAAAACAGCGACTCAAGTTGCCAAACAGGTAAGACATGATTCTGCCAATTACATACACTATATTGCCAAAGGTTTTAGGACATCACTCCAAATCCATGAATTATTGTTCAGGGGTTGGGCTCGGCCCCTTAGTTCCAGTGAAAGGAACTCTTAATGCTTCAGCTACATACCAAGACATTTTGGACAATTTCATGCTCCCAACTTTGTGGGAACAGTTTGGGGATGACCCCTTCCTGTTCCAACATGACTGCACACCAGTGACCAAAGCAAGGTCCATAAAGACATGGATGAGTGAGTTTGGTGTGGAGGAACTTCACAGAGTCCTGACCTCAACCTGATAGAACACCTTTGGGATGAATTAGAGTGGAGACCTTCTCGTCCAACATCAGTGCCTGACCTCACAAATTGCGCTTCTGGAGGAATGGTCAAAAATTCCCATAAACACACTCCTAAACCTTGTGGAAAGCCTTCCCAGAAGAGTTGAGGCTGTTCCAGCTGCAAAGGGCGGGAGACAACTCCATATTACATTCATGTACATGTAAAGGCAGGTGTCCCAAAACTTTTGGCAATATAGTGTAACTGCAGTAAGATTTAAGTTCAGGTTTTTCTCCTTACATGTCTTAAGCACTTCAGCAGATTAGAAAAAGGCGAGAAGTTGTCGAACTTCTGATTCTTTCAAGTTCTACATGGAAGATTTATGATGGTCAAAAAGTACTTCCTGGTTTCTTCTTCAGTTAGAACTATTGAAACAAACCAAAGGTTTTTTTTTTGGTTGGTTGGTGGTTTTTGCTTCTTTTCTTTTCTTTGTTTTCCTTTTAGACACAATAAGCAAATTAAACCATGCATGTATCCCATGCTCATCCATGTCTTTATGGACCTTGCTTTGTGCACTGGTGTGCAGTCATGTTTGGACAGGAAGCGGTCATCCCCTAACTGTTCCCACAAAGCATGAAATTGTCCAAAATGTCTTGGTATGTAGCTGAAGCACGAATCCTTTCACTGGAACTAAGGGGCCGAGATCAACCCCTGAAAAGCAACATCAGAATTCAACGAGTTGGAGGGGTGTCCCAAAACTTTTGCCAATAGACTACATCTGCAAGTAAATGCAGACATCCTTTTTCCAGTACATTTACAGCTCAAAGGCACTAACAGAGCATTAAATCCTTAGAATATAACCTTGCATTTTTATGGGATTTACTTGGGATCAAGTTCAGAGATCATTGTGGTGCTGGATCACATACTTCCTTCGTTAACCTGTTTATTATTTGACTTCATTAATAACATTCAGAGACTTTAATCCAAAGGATTTACAGGCAGGTAGAATACGTTTTGAGCCGATCGAGGTTCTTTTGTTTAACCAAGAGTGACTCCATCATTGTTCCAAGAGTTATAACATAACTTTTAACCAATAACCTATCACTATTATGACAGACACAACACATCACTACACACACACATTGACCTCACTAAAACAAACAAAAATATTAAAACCACTTTGGGTGCCGTTCCTAATGCACCACACAGGAAGCCTGCTACATTCATTAACATGCAATTCTAATTTGCATAAGCTCTACGGTTGCTCATGTAGCATTATCAGTAGCAGGCCCCGGTATAAAGACCGTCCTGGTTTCCAGTGAAATGTAAAGCATCTATCAGAAGTTTGCAAATAAACTAGATCACTTCCCATTAAAACACATTTAAAAAGACTCTTCTCAAAGCACACACACATTTCCACATTTTAATGTATGCAACTCTATGACAAGAAGCAGATACTCCCACATGAACAGAAATCCAGCAAAACCTTAAGACAATACTTAAGACAGTTTTAATTCGAACAGTGTAAGTGTTTCACAACTAAAAGTGTCGGATGAAAAGGAAAGGGTCCAGCCACAAGGTATACTGAGAATGTTTTTATTCAAAGTTGTTCTCTAAGTGCTTAAAGCCACACAGAGAAGGAGAATAAGCACTGGGACACTCCATCTCATGCCGATGAGTGTATATATGCATGTCTGTAAGTGAACGCACATGTGTCCTAAAGTGAGTCTTAATGGTGGCGTCAACATGAGCATGTCTACAATGAAAACAATCACTTCAGTTTTATTCAGTCTGAAACACAAAATGAAAATTTGAAAAATAAAAATATCTGCGCAGTAGAGGGGGGGGGTTTACAGTAAAAGGGGAACTGTGAGCAGAGGGTCAGGGGGGTTGAGGGGAGGGGACAACTCCAATTGCTGAGGAAACCCAGCAAACACCATAAGGAAAAGATCAGAAGGTAACAGGTTAGAGGTCGTCGTCCTCGTCTGGGAGAGCCGTTTCTGATGCCACCTAAGAGACGAGAAAGATTTATAAATTATTATTCAGTGCTAATTAAGTGATAAAGTGTGTAGCCCTGTAATACTTCAGAAGGGCATACTTACTTTCAGGTCATGCTCGTACTGTGCAGCAAGTGATGGGTCCATGGCGATTTCGGGTGGGGCAAGGGCAGGCATCTCCACGAACTCCAAGTTGGGATCTCCGATCAGCTTTCGTGCAAGCCACAGGAACGGCTTCTCGAAGTTATAATTACTCTTGGCGGAGATGTCGTAGTACTGAAACGAAACGGACGATACAACCCAGCGTCTTTAAAAATGCTCAACGATTCAGAAATGAGAGTTCCAGTAACAAATGGAAAATGACAAAAGCTGACTAAAACAGTGGTGTGGTGAGGAAGCTGCTGATCAGGACACACCATACCTGTAGGTTCTTCTTGCGGTGGAACACGATGCTCTTAGCCTTCACCTTCCTGTCCTTGATGTCCACTTTGTTGCCGCACAGCACTATGGGAATGTTCTCGCACACGCGCACCAGGTCACGATGCCAGTTAGGAACATTCTTGTAGGTCACCCGAGAGGTCACGTCGAACATGATGATCGCACACTGAGCTGGAGACGAGGAAAGAGTAAAACCTTGCTCATTAGAGCGCGCACACACACGAACACTAGGTGACGCTCCGATAATGACGTATGAACAGAAGCGTACCTTGAATGTAGTATCCGTCTCGCAGGCCTCCGAACTTCTCCTGTCCGGCTGTGTCCCATACGTTGTACTTGATGGCGCCCCTGTTAGTGTGGAAAACCAAGGGATGCACTTCGACACCCAGAGTTGCTGCAAGAAAACACAGGATTTAGTTATAAGCAGAGTCTAAGCAACTAAATGCTTATATAACATGTACAACACACCACACAGTCCACCGAGGTTGTATTTCAACGCCCAATATTTCCACACACTTACCAACATATTTCTTTTCAAACTCTCCTGTCAAGTGTCTCTTCACAAAGGTGGTCTTTCCCGTGCCTCCGTCTCCTACAAGAACCAGCTGCGGACGGAAGAAACTGTTAAAATACCCGCCAAAACAACTGCGAGTACATTTCACAAAATGACACTGTTCTCGCAGGGCATCTACACCATCCATCAGGAAACAGGGGGGAAATAAAATGACTTTAGAAACCATGTTGGTGGAGAATATTAAGAAATGCCTCAAGATTTCAGACTGTATTAAGTCATCATACATGAATACATGACATGGATTATGGGGCAGAGGAAAACAAATGCCTTTTGAAACTGATGCGTTTCTAGATCTGGAGAACAAACTCTTATCTTCTTAAACTTTTATATTACTTCCATAAAGAGACAGGAACACAATAATGTCACATTTACCTTAAACTGAACCTGTGGGTCGTTTTCTGCCATGGTGAGTGTGTTAATTTGTGACTCAGCAGCGGGACTCTGTGAGAGAGGGAGGGAGGGAGGGAGGGAGGGAGAGAGAGAGAGAGAGAGAGAGAGAGAGAGACACACAGAGAGAGAGAGAGGGAGGAAGGGAGAGATAGATATATAGAGAGATAGACAGAAAGAGAGGGAGAGCGAGAGATAGAGAGAGGGAGGGGGAAAGAGAGATGGCGGGATGGTTATGAAGAGCACACAAAAGGGCCGGAACAAATTACACGCACTTTTCTAAAACTCCTGAATGGCCCCAAAAAATTAAAAAACACACAAAATAAGACTGACTAAAATGGCGCAGCGATCAGCGCGTGCACAAACATACTAGCACAGACACACACACACACTCGCTCTCTCTCACACAAAACTGTTAAAGTATTGCGTGTTAAAGTCAGGAAACACGCCGGATTAAAAAGGCCTTTAACGCTAAAAAAAAAAAAACATTTTACCACCTTAATTCAAAAAAACGACTTAATATTGTAAAGAGTTTAGCCTCGTTGTCATGCTAACGATGACGCTTTGCCGCGTTGCCGCACTTTTCTAGTTTCAGCTGGAACAAAACCCGCTTCCCCAATGCTAACGCTAATGCTAAAGCTACTACGGGCTGTGCCCTAAAAAAAAACACACACACTAGGCCTCAAAAGATTCGGTTCGTCCCAAAAAACGAGGCACGACCATTGAGAGATAATACACAACCGCTAAAATTATAAGCTAAAACGCGTTACTGAATTAAAAAAAAGGGTGCTATTTACTAAATAGGCTAAGCTACATCCATGCTAACAGCACTGCTAGCAGATAGAACGCCTAGCGTGTGAGGAAAAATACAGCAAACAACTAAAATACAAATACGTCATCGGAGTAATCTAACGTCTCGGTTGGAATGTTAAAGTGAATATAATCCGCGTCAAAGCTCGGGTTTAGTGCGGAGAGAAAACGTTAAATGAGATAGGAAAAAATAAAAACAAGCCAGTCTTACATCTTAGCACTTTGTGCTCCGCGCAGCGCGATATGAAGAAAAGAGCAAATGGCAGCGCCCGCGCGGGATTCAGCGTGCGCCGGTCACATAAACGCTTCCGCCCGCGCCACGTGACACTGCTGAAACGTGTGGGGGTAAGAAAAAGGGGGAAAAAACGCGCGAGCTCTTAATACCGCCGTGCTGTGGCCCGTGTTTCTACTGCGAGCAACCCACGAGCGCTTCATACTGCCCGAGTTTTTATTTTTTCCTCCTTCATGAGAATATTTTTTACCTCTCGTGTCCGTCCTCAGATGAGTGATTGTGCTCATTAGTTTTCAGGAGAAAGTCGTTAACGCGTGCATACACAAATGTTTTGGGACACCCTTTCCAAATTCAGGGGTTGAGCTTGGTCCCTTAGTTCCTGTAAAAAGCAGCTCTTAATGCTTCAGCTCCATACCAAGACATTTTGGACAATTTCATGCTCCCAACTTTGTGGGAAACAGTTTGACCCCTTCCTGTTCCAACATGACCGCACACAACATGACTTGCACAAAGCAAGGTCCATAAAGACATAGATGAGCGAGTTTGGTGTGGAGGAACTTCTGACCTCAACCTGATAGAACACCTTTGGGATGAATTTAGAGCGGAGACCTTCTCGTCCGACATCGGTGCCTGACCTCACAAATGTGCTTTTAGATGAACGGTCATAAACACACTCCTACACCTTGTGGAAAAACCTTCCCAGAAGAGTTGAAGCTGTTCTAGCTGTAAAGAGCGGGACAACTCCATATTATCTTCGTTTGCACATAAAGGCAGACGTCTTCAAACGTTCGGCGATATAGTGTACGTTAAAATAGGTGTCGAACTAATTCGCATATTTATCAGATTTATCAGTTTGCTCCAGACACACATTATGTTGTTCACATGAGTGATGAACAAAGCGACAAAAAGCTGTTCAATCTTTCTAATACCGAGTTTTGTGTCTTATTTATTGGTACTTTCTTACCTTCACTGTAGTCTCTGTGTGATGAGCCACACGGTCTTGTGCTTTAAAGGTGTTCCCCAACATTAAATCTAACAGAATAATCTCTTGTATTCCTGAAACTGGAAATCTCGAAGAGATTATGATCAGTCCTCAAGCCTGGTGTGCACAAAATGATCATTTTATATAATCTCCAGTGGATTAGCAGATCCAATCTGGTGTCAGGGGAGAAAACCCAACCGGCCTGGCCACGGAGGATATTTTTTCTCAACAATACTAGACAGACAGATAGGGAGATATAGATGAGTTCTCATCATTACAGTCTACACTGTCAAATCCTCTTTGAATGAAGGGACGGATTAACCCCCGAAGAGTGCCGGCAGTGAACGGAGTTAAAGAAACAATGAAATGCTGAAAAGGAAAAAGATTGCACAATGCAAAGGGATGACGGCGTTCCCTGCTATTCATCAGGCTGGTCATATTCAGTGCAGTCACAGGCAGAGTAGAGAGGACTTCATTTAGTTTCAGCTTGTTAGCAGTGGCATGTAAACAGGATTTTATAGGACAAATCTGCATTGAAATTATTCCTATCATAGTCAGTCCATGGAAAGCTGGGTGTAATGCGGTAATGCACAGACGTGGAATGGGACAGCATTTCATCACAGAGCACCAGACATACACTCATTCACATCTAAGAGCAATTTAGTGTAGCCAGTCCACCTACTGCCATGTTTTAGAAAACCAGGCATTCATTTGGACCTCTAGAGAACACTTTCAATTCAATTTGATGTAATTTTATTTGTATAGCGCTTTTAACAATGGACATTGTCTCAAAGCAGCTTCACAGAACAGAAGAAACAGTACAAAAGTCCTAGATGTTAGACAAAATGATCCCTAGTGAGCAAGCATGAGGCGACTGTGGCAGGGAAAAACTCCCTTAGATGGTATGAGGAAGAAACCTTGAAAGGAACCAGACTCAAAAGGGAACCTCATCCTCATTTGGGTGACACCGGAGGGTGTGATTAGAAATTATTATAAACACTGGAGAGTGTGATTATGACACAGTCGCAGTTGTGTGATGCAACACGGACATCAACCCGAGCTCAAGATCGAACCAAGAATCATTGTAACGCTACCTGATGCTGCTCTGAAATTATCAAGAAATTTTGAAGTTACAAACCTTGCAGAGCTATCCTTCTTTGTGACTGATAAGGAGCCACAGATGTTTATTACTTTCCTGATTCATTTGTCAGGAATAGTACAGCCAACACAAGACATCGTACTCCTAGACATCCCAATAATATACAGAGAAACAGACACATTATAAAGAACGTTAAAAATCAGTTCACCACAGTCAATGACATTTGAAGGGGATCTTGGATAGTAAGTGTAAAAGCTTTCCACTAGTCTTCAAACACACATTTTCCACACCTACACAAACTGCCTAGCATTTAATCTTAAACTCTTGCTACAGGTTTAACACTCCATGATTTGGATTAGCAATCCCATTAAATCTACTACCTTTAGTCTGGTCACTTTCTTTAATTTTTCTAAATCAAGGCTTGTTTGTGAACTTTCCTGAAGCATGTGCACAAGCTCACACACACACACACACACACACACACAACCACTACAGCGGAAGTGTTTTTTTCACTTCTGTCTTCCCTCCCATAATAGCACAATTGCATCTTATAGTTAGAAGTACATCCGAAGGTAAGTGCTTGATGCTCTTCCTCTTAAACTTTTCGTAGTTTTTCACAGTTCCATTTCCCCAAAAAAACCTGAGCTGTACAACTGACACCCAAACACACATGCTTGAGCAAGAGAAATGATGCAGAGGATGTGAGGATTAGGTGTGTCGAAACAACTCAGCTATCACTGTGAGAAAAATAATGAATATCTGAATTCGAGCTGATTTTCTTGCTCCGGAATTTAACTCTCTCTCTCTCTCTCTCTCTCTCTCTCTCTCTCTCTCTCTCTCTCTCTCTCTCTCTCTCTTTTCAAGGTGATGTCTCTCCGTTCGGACCAGATAGAGGACGGAGAGAGCACCTCCGGCTCCTCGGAAGCTAAAACAGACCGTTATGGATTCTTGCTTGTTAATGGAGACACGAACAATGACAGGTCAGTGTTAGCAAACAAACACACACCACCACACACACACACATATTATGTAAGAGCTGTGTTTTTAGCTAAGTGTGTGTATTTTATAAGCTTAACATTTTCTCAACCGTCACCTACAATTACCTTCTCTGTTGCGCTCAACATCCTGCCACATTACCATGGTGATATTGGCCCTGACAGAATGTGGTTTCCTGTTGTGTGTGCATGTATGTGTGTGTTAGGGTGTTTATTATGGCAGTTGTGCTATGTAATCTCAGAAACTTACATTTAAAGGCAGTATGTTGCAATCAATAACTTCTAAACTGTTTTTAGTTTAGAAGTTATAGCATACAAATCTGTACTGATGGCCCTTATAAAGCCTGAATATATTGAAATATACTGGGTAACATATTGACCCATATATAGGTGAGTGCAAAAGTTTGCATACCTTTCGGGTTTTGGGTGTACAGTATACATGGTAGTAATCTTACAGCAACTGAGTCATCAGTTATCTGTATTTGATATATTTACTAGAAACATTGCAGCTCTATTGACATGCTCTAGTTCATTTATTTGATTGTGATCTATTGGAATATTTCAATACAGCTAATGATTTGAAAGAAGCAACACGTTTACTTTAAACTAAATAATTCAACTAAAGTGATGAGATGGGTGGTTAAGGCTCTGGGTTGTTGACTGGGGTTCAAGCCCCAGCACCGCCAAGCTGCCCCTTTTGGGCCCTTAAGCAAGGCCCCCAACCCACCCTGCTCCACGGGCGCTGTATCATGGCTGACCCTGCGCTCTGACCCCAACCCCTGAGGATGGGATATGTGAAGAAAACATTTCACTGTGCAGTAATGTATATGTGAAAAATAAAGGCTAATTAACTTAATCAGAGAGCATAGAGGAAACCCAGAAGGACAATTACCTGAGGTCAGGATAGATCCAGAGACCCTGGAGCTGTGGAGCAGCAATGCTACCTGCTGTAAAAAGTGCACTAGAAAACAAAAAACAAACAGTAGGAGACCTGAACAAGTCATATCAAATCTTTGGATGAATTCATGAGTTTGTGGAATGCAAACATCTGCACTGTTTATATAACTACTCTATATGTACAGTACATACTGCTTTATTACTAATATATACATATACTAATATAATATAAATATAAATATAAATACATCTAACATTTTGTTTCACTATATTTTGCTTTCTAAAATTTTATTGGTGTGTGTATCTTTCTTCTTTTCTTACAGAAGAGAAAGAAATATTGTATTGAAATGGTCAGTAATGTCAGTATTGTCATGTATTTGTTAGTATTCACATATTTCAAGGATCAAGGAAGGTTTATTGTCATTCCAGAAAATGTGGTACATGAAAGGGAAGTACTGAGGTTCCTTTGATAGCAGCCGAAAAAAAAATACAACTTAGAAAAAACTATAAATATCAAACTATATAAAAATATAAGTTAGGAAGACTAGACAGAGTAATGGTGAATGGCAACAGTGCAATGTAAACAGTAACAGTACAATGAGTGGATAACAAAGTGTAACATTCCTGTCTTATTGCACATGAGAGGTCTGTAGTGTGGCAGTTATTGAGTTTATGCACATGAGAAATCACAGTGTAAGGGTATTATTGCGGTCAGTCATTTGTCATTAATGTCCGTATTGTCGTATATTTGTCAGTAACGACTATATTGTTGTATATTCGTTCGTAACGTCAGTATTGTCATATATTTGTCAGTAACGTCAGTATTGTAGTATATTTGTCTGTAATGTCAGTATAGTTGTATATCTATTTGTAATGTCAATATTGTAGAATATTTGTCAGTAATGTCAGTATTATCGTCAGTAATGTCAGTATTGTAGTATATTTGTCTGTAATGTCAGTATAGTTGTATATGTATTTGTAATGTCAATATTGTAGAATATTTGTCAGTAATGTCAGTATTATCATCAGTAATGTCAGTATTGTAGTATATTTGTCTGTAAAGTCAGTATAGTTGTATATGTATTTGTAATGTCAGTATTGTCATATATTTGTCAGTAATGTCAGTATTATCGTCAGTAATGTCAGTATTACTGTCAGTAATGTCAGTACTGTAGTATATTTGTCAGCAACATCAGTATTGTCGTATATTTGTAAGTAACATCTATATTGTAGTATTTTTGTCAGTAATGTCAGTATTGTATATTTGTCAGTAATGTCAGTGGTGTCGTGCATTTGTCAGTAACAACAGTATTGTAGTATATTTGCCTGTATTGTCGAATATTTTAGTCAGTAATGTCAGTATTGTCGAATATTTGTCAGTGATGTCAGTATTGTCATATATTTGTCAGTAATGTCAGTATTGTCATATATTTGTCAGTAATGTCAGTATTGTATATTTATCAGTAATGTCAGTATTGTCGTATATTTTTCAGTAACATCAATATTGTATATTTGTCAGTAATGTCAGTATCGACGTATATTTTTAGTAATGTCAGTATTGTCACATATTTGTCATTAATGTCAGTAGTGTCGTGTATTTGTCAGTAACAACAGTATTGTCGTATTTTTCAGTAACGACAGTATTGTCATATGTTTGTCAGTAATATCAGTATTATCGTATATTTGTCCCTAACGTCAATATTGTTGTATATTTGTCAGTAACGACAATGTTGTTGTATATTTGTCTGTAATGTCAGTATTGTCATATATTTGTCAGTGATGTTAGTACTGTATATATTGTCGTGTAACAACAGAATTGTTGAATATTTGTCAGATTTGTCAGTAATGTCAGTGTTGTCATATATTTGTCAGATTTGTCAGTAATGTCAGTGTTGTCGTATATTTGTCAGATTTGTCAGTAATGTCAGTGTTGTCGTATATTTGTCAGATTTGTCAGTAATGTCAGTGTTGTCATATATTTGTCAGATTTGTCAGTAATGTCAGTGTTGTCGTATATTTGTCAGATTTGTCAGTAATGTCAGTGTTGTCGTATATTTGTCAGATTTGTCAGTAATGTCAGTGTTGTCGTATATTTGTCAGATTTGTCAGTAATGTCAGTGTTGTCGTATATTTGTCAGATTTGTCAGTAATGTCAGTGTTGTCATATTTGTCAGATTTGTCAGTAATGTCAGTGTTGTCGTATATTTGTCAGTAACGTCAGTATTGTTGTATATTTTTCAGTAATGTCATTATTTGTCAGCAATATCAGTATTGTTGTATATTTTTTAGTAACACCAGTATTGTAGTATATTTGCCCATAATGTCAGTATTGTCATATATTTGACAGTAATGTCTTTATTGCCAGAGATTTTCATAACGTCAGTATTCTCATAGATTTCCATTTTTTCCAATTATTGTATTGTCCTATGTTTTTATAATGTCATTACTGTTATATATTTGTCAGTAATGTCATCAGTGTCATCGTTTTTCATAATTTCAGTATTGTCCTAAATTTTTGTCACAATGTCATAGATTTGTTTTGTGTAATGCTGTTACATGCATGTGTGTCCATTCTTTTAGTAAGAATCAATCTGTCTTGTAAGAAATTGGGTATTATTCAACATTTTTATACTGCATATGTCACCTAGTTTTAACAGAGAACGTTTATCTGTAATATTCATGTCAGACCTTATATAAGCAAAATATCTTTCCAGTAATGTCTCAAAGAGAGGTAATAGGTATATTACTACCTTACAACAGTATGGTTTACATGCTGAACTTCTCACCAGCAGTGATGACCCCTGTCCTGAGTTGGTGAGACACCGTGAAATGAAATGGATCAACCTTATGAGCCAGTGGGATCAGGTACTTGAGAAGAAGCATAGTAAGGTATGTTTGTGACAAAAAGACATTGCTCTGACAGAAACCCCAAATCTCCTACATCATCATCATCCTCCTCCTCCTCCTCTCTTGAATACAGATCAAAGCTCAGTGTCAGAAGGGAATCCCAGCGTCTGTCAGGTCCAAGTGCTGGCCCCTGCTGTGTGGAGCGACACAGAGGAAAGAGAATAACAAAGATCTCTACAATGTGAGTGCATATGTTAATGAGCAGTAGAGGAAAGAAAAGAAAAGAAAGTAATCACTGGCAGTCTATACAACTTTCCAGACATTTTATTATCACTATTTTAGAAAAAAAAAAACTTTGATCAAGATTATCACATTATCCTGACTTTCATTTAATTACCTGTACTTACATTTCACTGCTAAAGGCTAGTAGAGCAACATCCATCCATTCATCCAATCATCCAACTATCCATCCATCCATCCATTTCATTAACTGCTTCGTCCTGGACAGGGTTGTTGAGGATCCAGAGTTTATTCCAGGAACAATACTAGCAAGAAAGGATGGCAGGAAGGCATGTCAGTCCATCTCACACACACACACACACACACACATTCACACTAGGGGTAATATAAATGTGTCAACCCACCTAACAGTGAGCATGGTAGGTGTCAGTAAACCTGTGAAACTGAAAGAGACTTGTGTAACTTGCTCACTTGACCATGTTACTGATAGTCATGAGTCTGGATTTCTTTTCGAGCATCACTGCCCCAAAAGAGATAGATCTCTTTGGGGGTACCTTTAAATGTTCTCCAGCCTTTAGCACACACCCTTATCCAGAGCGACTTACATTTATCTTATTAATACCACACAGCAGTTAAGGTTTAAGGGCCTTACTCAAGGGCCCAGCAGTGGCAGTTTGGTGGTGCTAGGATTTGATTTTATGTAGACCAACCCAACATCTTACCTACTTATCTACCACTATTCCCATAAGAACCCCATTAGCATTGTACTATCCAAAGTACCCTAGGTGTTCATCAACTTGTTGCATGTGATAGCAAAACATCTGTTTCCTCCTCTGTCCAATAACCCTAATTTGAGTTTATATTTCGTAAACAAAATGGCACTACCCCCAAATCCCTGACGCCAATAGTAGTTGGTACTGGAACAAAACCAGTTCTGCCAGTGGAGAACTCTCACTTTTGGCCTGGAAACAAGTGAAATGATTCCAGATGGATAGTCAGAGGAAATCAGCTATCGGATTAGAGAAACACTATCTTTCCCATGACCTGATCTGACCTGTCCTTTTTTGTGTTTCATTCCTCTCTTCATTTCTCTCTGTAAGACTCTGGAGTCGTCCCCGGGTCAGCAAAGCTGGATTGATGTCATCAAGAGAGACACAGACAGGCAGTTTCCTTTCCATGAGATGTTTCAATCCGAAGACAGCCCTGGGTAAAAACCACTCTTATTCTTTGTCCCTCTCCTTAATGATCATTAATGTCCCTGCTGATTAATCCAGCTTGTTTTGACAAGCCATCAACTGCCAAAATACAGGCCGTACTGGTGAAACTGGTTTACCACTACTAAATTGTTCCAAGAAAAAGAAGTAAGATGGACAGTCTAGGATTTGTTGTTGTCCTTGTGTCCGATTATATATTTCACTGCATTGTCCTTGTGTCCGATTATATGATTCACACTGCATTGAACACATCCTGATTTAGAAACACTTCCCAGCCTGTGTTTTCACGGCTTGGATTTTGTTTTCAGCAGTGGTTACAGCAAAGCTAATACAAATTTCTGTTTTTCTATTTCTTTCTCCTTTTATGTGAGAAGTCAGCAGGGCTTGTTGCAGGTTCTAAAGGCTTACACTCAGTTTCGGCCTGATGAAGGATACTGCCAGGCGCAGGGTCCAGTGGCGGCAGTGCTACTAATGCACATGCCCATGGAGGTACATATCTGCAGTCAGAAACATGGACATATATCCTAATTTGGTGGGAATTATGGCTTTCATATAATGGGGGCATTTATTTTTGCTGGTTCGGTTGGAGTTAGATGAAAGCACCACTGCAAATCAGTGCAAATGTATTTATTGAAGTGATCTCCATTATCCATACTAATAGGGGTGGTACCTTCCAGGATGACTCCACCCCTTTCTACAGGGCATGAGAGTTCACTGAATGGGTTTAGTGAGGATAAAAATCATGGAAAGCATATACTATGGTAAAAATACAACTGAGGGAAATCTTGTGGAAGAACAGTGTTCATTCCACCAGTTAGACTCCAGATACTTGTAGAACCTATATTAAAGTGCATTGAAGCTGTTCCTTTGGACCAAAACCTTACCTTGCTTTAATTTATCATCTATTTGTATGCCAATGGTTATGTTAAAAAGCCTAGCTAGTCATTTTATATCATTAATATCAATACAATCCTTAATGTCAAAACAACTGTTTAATGTCTAAACTGTGTATTCCATGACAGGAAGCATTCTGGTGTTTGGTACAGATCAGCGAACTTTACCTCCCTGGATACTACAGTCCCCTGCTGGTAGGGCAGAATTACACCAATCTACAGCACACATGGTGGAGAATGTGCCATTGTTTTTATAGCCCATTGCACTTTCTGTCTGTACAGGAGGGTGTGTTGTTCGATGCTGCAATTCTCTTCAGCGTGCTAAAAAGGACGTGTCCGGCTGCATACAAACACATGAAGAAACAAGGGGTGGAGCCTCTCATGTTTGCCACCGATTGGCTGATGTGTCTGTATAGCCGCCACCTGCCATTCAACACTTTACTCCGAGTCTGGGATCTCTTCTTCTGCAATGGTGAGGGATGATTTGTGCAGGTTTGTCTGTATGCCTTTACAGACTCATAAGCATGCAACTGATTCGTGTGTGTGTTGCAGGTGTTCGTGTGCTGTTTCAGGTGGCCGTGGTTTTAGTGCGACGTTGCTTAGGGGAGGCTCGACATCGGAAAGAGTGTGAGGGCCAGGTGGAGACTCTGGAGAGACTGCGGTCAGTTAAGTGCCATGTCCAACACGAGCAGGCCGACGCCTTTATTCAAGAGGTGAGTCATTTGAATCGCTGCTCAAACTAAATTAACCATACTGGTCCGGCTGCAGGATCCCGTGCTCTCATTTCCGCGGCCCGGGTCAGATTCCCAGGCAGGGTGCTAACCCAGCCACTGAAGAGTTAACTCTCAGTGCCAGTCCTAAGCCTAGAATAAATGGGAGGGTTGCATCAGGAAGGCAACCTGGCGTAAAAACCTGTGCCAAAATCGAAACATGCGGTCCAAATGATCTACTGAGGTGACCCCAAAGAACACCACCAGAACCTTTTTTAATAATATTTGGTGAAGTCTTCCTCACATTCTAGCAGATGTCAATAGAATATCTGCATCGAGGAGAAACTCTAGCCTCTCTGAACAAGAGAATAAAACTAATAAAACAACTAATGAGCACAGGAAGTGTTAGGGGCTGGATTTCTGTACTTTTTCACAACAGCCAACTTCACTAAACTTTCACCAGAATCTCTAAGAATATTTTTAACACCATGTTAAAGCTATTTATTTTTTTTGACACGGACACGATGTGGTGCATTACCTATATATTGAATGGAACATTTTGGATGTCCATTGGTTTCTGTGTTAAATGAAGTACTTTTAAATTATTGGTGTTTTCTTTGTGCAAAAGCCTGCTACATGGCGATCATTATTTAGCAATTAAAAAGCTTGCATTCCCTATTAGCATGCTCAGTTTTTTAGTATCATATTTAAAGCATGGCATGTTTAAACAGGGTTCGTTTTGCCTGTATTGCATTGCCTGTGGGTGTGATTGAGTGTGTGAAGGTGTGTGTGCACATGGTGCCCTGTCATGGACCGCCATCCACTCCTCCCAGGAGAGGCTCTGGATCCACCACAAGCCTGCATCCAGAATGAAGCTGAATAAATTTATATGAGGTTTAAGCAGGATTAAACTTTTTTTTAATGGGAAATCAGGAAAGCACCCTTCATAAACCCTAAAGCAGAAATGATTCAGATTTAACAGAGCAGGGATCTAAGAAATCATGATGAATCCAGAGCGTCTCCTAAAAACCGTATGCCTGCCTCCACAGGAAAGCTCTAGCAACCAGGAGTAATTTTGTAGTATATATGGAAATTATTCTCATTCTCTCCTTTATCTTCCTTTATAGGTGTGTTCAGTACCCCTGTCCTTGGCAGATCTCCAGCGACAGACTGAAAAGGAGTTAGGGAAATGGAGGAAAGAGCGCCCGGGCTCGACGTTTGACCCCCGAGATCGTTGCCACGGATACTATATGATATGGGAAAAAGGGAAAGAAAGGGTGAAGGAGAACGAAAAGAAGGAGAGACAGAGCGGGAACCTAAGGGCTCCCGTGATGCGTTCGCACTCGTCCCTCTCTCCGGCAATCCTTCGTAAAAAATGGAGGAAGAGAGGAAGTAAAACAGAGAATGAGGAGTGGGAAGGAAGAGGGTTTACGAAACAGGACAGTGATGATGAAGAGAAAAGGAGGGCGAGCGTGTGCGGTGTAGCCGGCGAGCTACGAGTAAAGACACAGAAGACACCACCGGAGTTTAGCAAACAGTTTCAGAAAGAGAGTAACACGAGCCTGAACACGCCACGTACATCGGCGACAGAAACACTGCTGGGTTCCGAGCTGTTAGATCTCGATGCCACTGTGTTTGAGGAGGATGAGAACGATATGGTGGTCATCCCCATACCGTTGCACATAGTTCGAGGTGACCGTAAAGAAGAAACAAAGCCGCCTACCACCCTGAAAGAAGACGATTCAGAGGCAGGTGACATTCAACAGGAAATAGAAAAGCAGCAAGGCACAGAGACATGGCAAGATGAAGAAAAGAAAGAGCAGGATCCCAGAGATGAAGAAATTTCATCACATCAAGACCAGGCTGAACCACAGCAAGAGCAATCACAACCTTCCCAACTAGAGGAAGTGGAGGATGCAAGAAACAAACCCGAACAGGAAACACAAGAAAACACAAGTAAACAGGAAGAGGAAACTGAAATTCAGACCTGTGAACCTGTAGAGGAGGTACAACTTAATATCAACACACAAGAAGAGGATGTGCAAATCCAAGTAAATACTGACAAACAGGAGGAAGAGGAACAGGAAAATGGAGCCGAGAAAGAACATGAAGAGATGGATAGTAGTAAACAGGAAGAGGAAATAGGGACAAAGAGCCAAGAACCAGAAGTAGTAATACATCTAGGTAGCACTGAAGAGGAAGCAATATGTAACAGCAATATACAAGAGGGGGAAATAGAGACAAAGGGCAATGAACAAGAAGGAGAAATAGAGGAAGAAAAGGAAATACAGGCACAGAGCTGCGAACAGGAAGTGGAAATTCAGGAAGAAAAGGAAATACAGCCACAGAGCTGCGAACAGGAAGTGGAAATTCAGGAAGAAAAGGAAATACAGGCACAGAGCTGCGAAAAGGAAGTGGAAATTCAGGAAGAAAAGGAAATACAGGCACAGAGCTGCGAAAAGGAAGTGGAAATTCAGGAAGAAAAGGAAATACAGGCACAGAGCTGCGAAAAGGAAGTGGAAATTCAGGAAGAAAAGGAAATACAGGCACAGAGCTGCGAAAAGGAAGTGGAAATTCAGGATGAAAAGGAAATACAGGCACAGAGCTGCGAAAAGGAAGTGGAAATTCAGGATGAAAAGGAAATACAGGCACAGAGCTGCAAACAGGAAGTGGAAATTCAGGAAGAAAAGGAAATTAAGGCACAGAGCAGTGATCAGGAAGTGGAAATAGAGAATGCAAATAGTGCTAATGAAGAGGAGATGCTACAAATATGTCTCATAGACATAAAAGATGAGCAGCAGCAACAGGAAGACAGAGAACAAAAAAATGAAGTTGGACATATTTTGGAAACGGAAGAGGAAATGCATTCAAATGTGCTCCAAACTCCAGAGGATCAGAAGGATGCAGAGGATCAAGCACCTTCCGTTCAAGAGGAAGAGCATGAATGCTGTGAAAGTGGAAGCAGTACAGATGTGGAAAAGACACGGCAAGAGCCGGAAGGCGAGAGAGAGGAGGCAAGGACTGGTGATGCACCTGAAGAGGAAACAGAAGGAACTGTGATGGATGGAGAAAAGGGAGAACCAGAAACTGTAACATCTTCACCTTGTGTTCAACCAGAAATGGTGACAGAACATTCTGGAGAATCAGAGACTCCACAGGACTCTAACCAAACCCAGGATGAAAACATAGAAGTTAACAAAACGTCCACACCTGAGCAGGAGGAACCTGACAAAACCGGTGGATCTAGCATCCCAGAGTCTCCACATCCAGTGAAAAAGGAAGAGGAAGTAGAAAGAGAGATTACAGCTGAGTCAAACCCGGTAAAACCAGCTCCCTCTGGTGCAAACCAACACCCTCAGCTCCGTCTTCGCAGGTCCTCCAGCTCCCACACCTCCTATCCCACCATCCTCTCCGAGGACACTTTCAGGGACCCGCAACAAAACGTCAAACGAGATTCATGCTCCCAAAACACAGAGGCGGAAGAGTCAGACATCGCCCAACCAAAACAAACACAAAGCTCCAAACAGGAAGATCTACAGAAACCCAAAGCTCAAACCAAGTCAGACAAACCCAAACGCAAGGGTCTGTTTCAACGCCTCAGGGCTGACATGCCTTCCAAATCCACCATCCCCAAAATCGTCATCCAGGACTTCAGTGAAGGGGAGGAGAAGCTGAGCTCTAAGGAGAGAAGGCGGCGCAGAAGGATGCAGGAGAGGAAAGAGAAGGAGGAAGAGAAGGAGAGGAAAAAGCTAGAGAAAGAGCTGGAGAAGGAAAAGGAAAGGGAAAGGAAAAAGCCACAGACCAGAGGAAAGAGCTTTCAGGTTCTCAGTAAAAAGCACGACGATTACGATGACGTTTTCTCCGAAAAGAGCGACTCGCAGGAGGTGGGACATAAAAGGACCTCTTACTCCGAGAGTTATTTCTGACTCAAGGACACACTGACATATCTTATCTTAGATAAACGGATTGTAGTACGATACGTTCATTTCGCAGCAGAGCATGCACTGCTTTAACAAAAAAAAAATGCTTGTAAGACTCATTCTTTTCAAACCCGTAACGTCTTTGTATATATATATTTTCACATGACCATTAAAGCAAATTTTGCTATTTTAATTCCTTACTCTATCAAATTACTGTGAGTAGAAATGAATCAACATCTTCTGACCAATCAGATGAAGAATCCAGCAACACAGTGGTATAAATTATTTTATTATTTTCAGGAAATTTCATTGGGATTTGAATGTTGTGATTTCCTAAATCAGAATTGAACCCCAGTTGTTAAACACCAGTGATGCTTTTTGGAGGTAATGGCAGGTTGGTTTGCTAAATAAAATCCGCCGTGTGAAGACGACTCACCTGTAATAAGCATCTGATTTACGGCAGCTCCATGGTTAGGAATGAAATTTGAGGTGATTTAGATTACCACAGGATGTCAGAGATGACTATTCCTAACACACTTTAAGTGAGTATTATGAATGTTCTCCATTGTGCTCAAACAAAGGCAGTAAAAGTTTGACCTGTACAATCGTGCGGGTGTCTTGTATCGACCGCTTCACAACTGATTCAACTTTTTCAAAATTTTCCATTATGCAGTCTGTGTGTGTAAATTGTTCATTTTGCTCTCTGGTGCGACGTTCAATCCGACTGTCTCTCGTCCTCGCTGTCGCTGGCCAGCACTTCCTGCGTTGTCTGGTTGCTTGTCTGAGTCGAAGCCGGCTGCACGGAGCCGAAGAAAAGCGAGCAGAACTGAAGACGACAGGATGAAAATGTGATGAACGAACGGCTGATCAGAAATGTACAGCTTGTTAAAATACAAAACCGGGTTTAAAACCTTTTTATTGGGTGGTCCCAGCACTGACTG
This sequence comes from Hemibagrus wyckioides, assembly GCF_019097595.1. NCBI lineage: Eukaryota > Metazoa > Chordata > Actinopteri > Siluriformes > Bagridae > Hemibagrus > Hemibagrus wyckioides. The sequence goes on along the minus strand of NC_080717.1, from coordinate 6,144,444 downwards.
CTCCTCCGCCTCCTCGTCCTCGTTTTCCTCTTCGCTAAGTGGCCGGCTTTTGCGGTTGGTGGAGGAAGTCTGAGGTTGAAGTTCGTAGGACGGGCCGGCGAGGTCACTGGTTTCCATGGCGATAAGATACGAGTCGATGTCGTCGCACATGAAGTCGTCGGGTGGGAGTTCGGCTTGGGGTCTGGGAGACGGTGAGGAACAGTGCATTAGACAGAAGTAATTAATTAAAGGAAACATGGTCCTTAGCACGTCTGCTCATTAACGTCTCTTTACCCGTTAGCTTTGTTGTTATTGTGGTTGCGCTGGTGTGCGTCTTCAGACAGAGTAGCTAGTACGAAGTTCGCCTCGAGGACACTGTCGGATACGCTCAGGACAACAGGACTAACACACACACACACACACACACAAAAAGGAAATTAATTTTAGGACAAAAACTCTGTCATTAATTACAGGCATTAAGCAGTTTACCTGCCAGGCTCTTGAAAGTACATGGAGATGGGAAGACCTGCTGTCTCAGCAAACACCAACAAACCCTGCGAGTCAGAGAGAAGGTTATAAACTAACATACGACTTTAACGCAATAAAATGAAAAGACGACGGCGGTGACTGTAAACAGGAAGGAGATGAATAACAGCTATACGCTGACACTCCTAAGTCTTGGGAACTTTGTACAAACCGCCTATTTATTATTTATACATTAAATATCCTCAGCATGTTTATTCCAAAAACAAAATCTGCATTTTTCCAGCATTTGAAGCATATGAATCCTGAACACTTACTATATGACAGTGCTGTATAGAGAACTGTGACAAATTAAAGGAAAAACTGCGGTAATACTGTGTGTGGGTGTGTGTGTGTGTGTTTGGGGGGGGGGTATTTACTTTTGCATCTACTTGTCTTTTAGGGTTAAGAGTCATAGCACCACTGAAAATACGTGCAAAGTTCATTTGACTGATCAAGCTATATTTGAGAAGAAACATTTCTCCGAATGGGTCTCTTAAGATGACCCCGCCCCCATTTACCAGCCATAAGGATTCACTGAATGATTTGATTAGGATGGAAACGATGTAAACTATTTGCTTTGGCTTTTTACAAACCACAGTTGAGAGAATATCTCGAAGGAAGACTAGTTCAGGTACAACATAAACAACGTTTTTCCCCCTTTGTCTCCTTTCTGTAGCTCAACATAGAGAGATAAATATACGAGACTGTTAATGCGTGTATGTTTACTCGGAGCTCTTTGAGGCAGAAGGTGATGCTGGTCTCGGAGCCGATAGCAAAGTGATCGAACTCTTCGGCGCTCAAACACAACTCGGTCATCATGGCTTTCGACGGGTCTGGGGGGGGGACGAAAAGGTAGAAAGAGACTATTTAAATACAGCAAGAAACACAGAATAGGAATAAAAGTCAAATATAGGTGTGAGTGCTACGGTTTAAGAGCTACAGCCTCTATTCATTTTGGACATTAGCTTCATTAAGCTCATATGTTTAACACATCCTTCATTAGTCAATTATTCATAATAGTTGAATTTTTACATTCCCGCTTAATGCTTTTTACCAGCACACTTACGTGATCGACTTATCAGACCTTTTCAGTCCATATAAACAATCAATTATTTTCTCTCCAGTTACAAGCCTGATTATAAAATGAGTCTGGACGCTGCTGACTTTGTGTGTTTTTAGAAAAGAGGCCCAAGTGGTTAGGGCTCTGGGTTTTTGATCAGAAGATCAGGGTGCAAGCCCTGTCACCCCTGAGCAAAGCTTTTTGCTATGCTGTACCATAGCTGACCCTATTCTCTGACCCCTACCTCTATGCAAAGAAGGAATTTCACTGTGCTGTAATGTATATGTGACAACAATAAAGGTTTCTTCATCTGAAATGAGTCAGGACTCTGAAGGCTTTCAGCGCGAGACGTGTGTTTTTCCTTATGCTTATGCACAAACAAGCACTTGGTGCGTCTCAGAGAGCAGAAATGGGTTTGATATCAACCTTTACTTTGAAGACAGAAGCATTTTTGAAAATTTCCATGAATTTATTGCCTCTAGTAGACTAGGGAAAATCAGAAATACTTATTACACTACAAATTTACTATTAACACTACAAATTCTTAAAGTCCTGATTGTCTACTTTCATATGAGCTTCATAATAACCACCAATGTGGAGTGAGACATGACAAAGACATTCAATACTGAACATGGACACAACAAAACAGGCACATTTTTGGCCCTCTGTGAAAGAGTTGAGATATAGAAATGTAATCCTAACTCAGAAAGTAACAGAAAAGAACCTGCACACTGAGGCCAGAGTGTATAAAAGTGAAAAATAAAGAGGTAAGAGATCGAGAGAACTCGAGGAATGATTGCAGATGTGGGCTTGCGCTTGTACAGAGTTCAGAGAGGTGAACTTTAAGCCACCTGATGCAGCTGAAAAGTGTTGCACGGTGGAAAATTACCACAGCCCAGTAAAGCAGGAACAGTGTATCGTTCTCTTGAAGACATTTTACAGAACAGAAAATAATAAGGAAACCTGGCACTTCATCACCTGCATCATCTTCCACGTGGTTCCTGAGCCAAACCCGATCGCTGCTCACCGAAACACTCACTTCCTCCAGAGAGGGCGGGAAATGCAGTACTGTATCCACCCACAACCTGCACGTAGAAAACCGGGAAAGAAGGAAGTGAGACAGAGACTGAAGTAGAGATGAAGGAAAAGAGGGGGGGAGGAAGGAAGGAAGGAGGACCTGGGTTGAGCTCGGAGCACGTTGCTGCAGTTGTCCTTGTCAAAAACTGCTTGCAAACACTCACAGTCCTGAAAGGACAGGTTGTGTGTCTTTAAAAGCCCTGAAAAACACACACACACACACACATACATACATACATACATACATACACACACACACACACACACACACACACACACACACACACACACACACACACACACACACACACACTAGTCTCATTAGCAGTGTGATTAGTCAGGTAATTTGTTCACCTTTCCCTTCTACTCTTCATCTCTCAGTCTGTTTTCTTTCCCAATCACCATCTCTTCCATTTTCCCCGTCTGGTCACCTTATATCCTCATTTCTTTCAACCTTCAATATTTGATGTATTTAATGTATGTTCTCTCTCTTCCTCTTTCTTATCAACTTCATCTTCTCTTCATCCCTTCTTCTTTCACTTCCTAACTTTTCACTCGTCTTACATCTCTCACTTTTTCTCTCTTTCAACTCCCTTCTTCTCCTCCATCAAATTCACCTTCATCTTCCTCCCTATCCTTTTCCATTGTCTCTACCTTTCTGCCCCATCGAGTTGCTGCTCTTACCAGGTAAAACATAATGCATGGTAAACATTAGAGAAGGAAAGAATGGGACGCTCGGGGGCATACTGTAATGGGAAAATAATCAGCGTCTGGGTTGTGTAACGCAGCTGATAATCTTACCATCCTAAGTTCATCATTTTACAAATACAGTATGTCCCTGAGACGTGTTTTGTTCCTTTTATACCACAGTAAATGGCAAGAATCAATTGTATTTCTTTCCTCATGTCTCTTGAAAAAAAAAAAAAACACAGCATATCATGTTACTAAGAAACCAAAAAAAGTTGTTCTCCATCCTGTAGACAGTGTTCACTGACACTGGAGACTCCTTCCATAAATGTTAAAAAAAACAGTTTCCTTAGTCAAAACTCGGCTATGTCTAAGATCAAGCTTGTTTTCTTTACCATGTTTGCAGTGCAGCGTGATTCTCAGACGACTCTTTTCAGTGTTCATCTCAATGCGGCACTTTTCCACAGAGCGCTCGAGAGATGAGAGAGACCTGAATACTGTCTGTATGCTCTGTGTGTGTATGAGAGAGAGAGAGAGAGAGAGAGAGAGAGAGAGAGAGGGGGAAGAAAACTGTTTACAGCTGCTGTAACTTAAGTGATGACAGGTACTAACTTATCTTATGAACATTCTACAACATAAAATACAACAATAAATGGTTTAAAAGAGTAATTAGAGGGAGAGGGGGAGACAAGGAGGGGAAGAGAGAGAGAGAGAGAGAGAGAGAGAGAGAGAGAGCGAGAGAGAGAGAGAGAGCAAGAGAGAGCGAGAGCGAGACAGACAAAGAGCAACAGAGAGAGCGAGTGAAAGAGAGAGAGAGACAGACAGACAGACAGTGAGTAAGAGAGAGAGTGAGTGAAAGAGAGAGAGAACGACAGAAAGAGAGAGAGAAATAGAGGGGGAGAGACAGAGAGCGAAGGGGGGGTGGACAGACAGAGAAAGACAAAGACAGAGAGCGAGAGAGAGATAGAGGCAGAGAGACAGAGACAGAGAGAGAGAGAGAGAGAGATTAATATCAGATTTATTTTGTGAAAAAGTTTGCGAGAAGAGACTGGTAACTTGGGAAGACTGTGCCTGTTACCTTAATAGGCATTTTACAGCGGAAGGCTTGGTCTGGAGGATACTGGAACTTCTGGAAGAAGAGCCGAGACATCAGGAAACATGCGAACGCTGAGCGGGATGAGTTCACTGCACGCAGGGTTAGCTGCAAAACATGATGACATGATATGAAACATAATGCCTCTTACTCCAGTAATATTAATGGGGATATTTTGACCATACAGGCAAAGACACACAGACACTAACCCCATCCTCAATGGGCTCCAAGTAAAGCTCTTCTCCAATCCTTGAAAGGGAGTGTATTGCTTTGGCCAGCACTATAAAATACAATGTACATGTAATAACAGATTATAGATAATATACTAATAACATCCCAGAGAGAGAGAGAGAGAGAGAATAACACATTGAAACACTGAACCTGGGAATAATATCCCAATAAACACAAAACATTTCCATAACATGGTTCCTTTTCGATAGATCCTCCTGATAGAACACCTTTGGGATGAATTAGAGCGGAGACTGCAATACATTCTCGTCCAACATCAGTGCCTGACCTCACAAATGCTCTTCTAGAGGAATGGTCAAAAAATTCCCATAAACACACTCCTAAACCTTGTGGAAAGCCTTCCCAGAACAGTTGAAGGTGTTATAGCTGCAAAGGGTGGGACAACTCCAAATTACATTCATGTGCATGTAAAGGCAGACATTCCAGTTTTGGCCTGGCTCGCAGTCTCCGCTCTAATTCATCCCAAAGGTGTTCTATCAGGTTGAGGTCAGGACTCTGTGAAGTTCCTCCACACCAAACTCACTCATCCATGTCTTTATGGACCTTGCTTTGGTCACTGGTGCACAGTCATGTTGGAACAGGAAGGGGTCAACCCCAAACTGTTCCCACAAAGTTGGGAGCATGAAATTGTCCAAAATGTCTTGGTATGAAACTGAAGCATTAAGAGTTCCTTTCACTGGAACTAAGGGGTCAAGCCCAAACCCCTGAAAAACAACACCTGAATTCAATGATTTGGAGGGGTGTCCCAAAACTTTTGACAGTATAGTGATTCGTCCTTGTTTATTAAATACTGATTAGATAACAAGCAGCCAGGATTGTCAGAGAATAGTAAAAGCTTTATATAGGGATGGTTCAGAGATTGCTCCCCTGAAGTTAGAAGAAAGTTTTAAACATCCAGGAATAAGTTATAATAATTTTATATTATTTTAAAGGTTATATGAGCATTAAGGGAAACTTTTCTGAACTATAATGCACAAAGAGACCTATATTTCTGTAAAGAACCCTTCCCAGTAAAACAAAACAGGAGCTAAAACCGTTCTATAAACATGATCATGTTAGTTTGGGATAAAAAATGCGGTACAATAAAGAGAAATAAGAGTATTATTATGTAGTATTTATGATAGTATGATTAATTATTCCTTAATTTATCCAGATATCTAACTCACCTTTAACGTTTCCTCCGGTTGCTACGCAATCCATCCTCCTGCTCTCGCGCACACAATATATTTATTATCAAACTAACTAACTAGACGCATTATTTCCAAAACCATTATTGTTGTTTTCGTGTACGGTTCAGTGCACAGGCTGGTGCAAAACACTCTTATTTATGTAAACAAATCAGAAAAACACTTCGAAACTGTTTACTTCTCGTCACTTCGCCATGTCGCGCGCGTATAAGTTCAACCCGTCAAGTCGCACTACGTCATATAAACGCGCCCGGGATTTCTGTCGCCTGCTGAAGGCGGAGGAATCTCAAATGGCGATACGTGTGTTACTTCATTCCCTATCTAGGGCACTTATGTAGGAATTAGGACGCTATTTGAGACTCAAGCAGAGTCTATTGTGCATACAAGAAACATTATGAACCGAGTTCCAAGCAAACGCTTACTGTTTCTGGTGCTATTTATATGTGCTTCATGTTCAAAACATTAATGGGAATGAGGAAGGTGTGGAATGCACTGGATAAACCTTTCCCCCAAAGTGTTTGGCCCTTTAGTATAAAAAGTATTCGAGACTGCATAATCCACAATTTTTCATGTTTCGATCACGCCACAGACCGATTTTGTGTTTAATATAGTTATCCAATTGATAACAGACACTTTCCCAAACGTTAACATTTAGATATTTTTTCTAGGACGGGTCTATTTAGGTAACAGAAAGTCAGCACTCAAATATAAGATGATATTTTAATGTGTATCAGATACTGGTCTTAAGATCACACATTAGCCTATGTGACGTATTTATTTATTCAAGAGAGCAGTTAATGAGGTATATATATATATATATATATATATATATATATATATATATATATATATATATATATATATATATATATGCAGTCATTCATTCATCTTCAGTAACCTCTTTGTCCTTGTCTGGGTTGCAACCAGGAACCTATCCCAGGAACACTGGGTGTGAGACATTTAAAAACCAGAGCAATTTAGATCAGCCCTGCCTAGCTGTCATGTTTTTGGGAGATGGGAGGAGTCTGGAGAACCCATACAGACAGTAACCTGAGTGCAGGATTGCACCAGGAATGCTGGAGCTGTGGGACATCAGTATTACCTTCTGTACTGCCCTGAACTTATATTAATAAACTAAGTAGTTCATAGTGATCTTTACGGTCACAGGGACAAAAGTCGTCTTTCAAATTTATTTTGTTAATGTATTTAGGGTTTTTTTTGTACACTTTTGTTTAGTATCACCACTGTGACCACAGTTGCACAATTTGACCGTGATGGCAAATAAAATAGTTAAACACACCTGTTGACACAAGTGTGAGAGTGGACAGAGAGAATGAGGAGAAGACTTTCTTCCTAGGGAAGATGTCAACTTGACACACTTGTCTTTCTTGTCTGTCTGGGTCTGTGTCATAGCTGAACACACCTCTGTGCCGCTCCTGGGCCACCATCGGACGTGTTCATATCGTTCGAGTGGAAATAAAATCACCACTTTCTGGGACTCTGAATCAAAATGGATGGATTTGTATGATATGGAAGTGTCATCATTTCGGAGTGGAATATAAACAACAGTGAAATTTTAAACTCACTTTAAACAGTGACATGCTTGGAGATTAACCCCGAAGACTTTGAGAATTGGAAGATGTTGAGCCACGATACTTGATGGAATTTTACTTTGGGCTTTGGACAAAAATTGAATGTTGTGTTGTTTGTGTGTATATGTGCGCTAATGCCGTGAGTACTCTGTGTGGCGTGCGTCACATGTAACCTAATCTTTCACTTTCAATGTGTGTAAATGGCGGACGCAAACTCCGTATCCGACACTCAGTTCTTGTTGCAGTCCATGCTTCAAAGGCTGAAGCTTCAACCAAGACCTGACACCAACAGCACACACACACAAGTACAGTTTGGTACAACGGTGAGCGAGCAAAATGGAGGCATTGCTGAAAGCCCACCTCAAACCCCACCGATGTACAATTTTGATTTTACTCTGGACAACAAATCTGTTGTGACCAATCTGACCGGATTACCGAGTCCTGGTTCGACTGGAGTAGCGACGTCCCTTTCCCAAGAATTTGCCAAAGGAATTGATGTTCGCAACTCACAAATGTCATCTACACCAAAACAGGGAATACAAAGTTGGGAGTTTATGAGCAACCACTCTGTATCAGAAGGGAACAGTAGCATCAGTAGACATGCAGATCATGGCATGATGCCCAACCAGCAGAAATTCACTCTGACAAAAATGAATGATAGCAGTATCTCTTCTCTGCAAAGCACAGGCCAGGTGGAATCGAACATCCAGGGCCAGGGAGTTGGTCAGAAAAGATGGACGCAAATGGTGAAGGAAAAATGGAAGGAGAGATACAAAAGTACATCCAGAAGAGAACCAGATGAGAGAGAGAAACAAGAACAGAGCAAAAATGTAAGTTTTATGTTTTCATATTAGGTCTCAATCTTATTCATCTCAGTCTGTCAAAGAGTTCACTTTCTTTCTATACTCCATGTAGAGCATCCTGTCTCCAATTCCTGTTCAAACTTTGCCCCAAGAAAACAACACAAATATAACATTCAATGAGGAAGTGAGTGTCCAGCACCAGCCAATCAACAACGGTTCCATTGAAAACAATTCCAGTCTACTCGATCACATGAGGTACATGAAACGTGAGCTATGTAGTTATCATAGCATATCTTTCATTTTTGAGAATGTTGTCCCGCTCATTTGCTGAACTAACACGCCTTCAGAGTAGGAGAAAATGAAAATGTGACTAATGTTGAGGAATTACAAATAAGCAGTGGCTGAGGAAATATGACGGTGTTTATAATGTGCCATGAATTTGGTCGAAGCTTAAGTAAAGATAAGGTTGGGTTTCCTTATCCATTTTTATAAATCTAATTATAATCACTCTAATTTTTATTGATTTTAATATTTCTTTCACAGTGAGACCTTATTTTCACCTGGTTCTTTTAACCTAATGGAAGAGATTTTCACTGGTCAGGAGTGGGCCAAGTTCCTTCCATCCAGCCCCATCAGCCAATCACAATCCAGTTCCATCACACAACACCAAGAAATGGGATTAACAAGCAGTATTAGCCAATCTCCTCAAAATATGCAATCCATGCTCAGCCAATGGGATAACAGAGAGACCACAAGCCCTAATGGAGCAATAACACAATCACAAATGACCTCTGGAGGTTTTCACACTGAAAACATGTTTAACCAAAGAAAGACTCCAAGTTTCGGTCAACTTTCTCACAACGGTCAGTATGGACTGTATGATCCAGGATCAAACCATTTAGAGAACATGGATCTGAGTGCCAGCCCATTAGGGAACAATCATTCGATCAAAGAACAAGCGCATGTTTATCTGTATAATCAATCGAACAACACAGATCTAACTGTAAACTCATCATTATCCAGTGAGCAAATGATGGAAATAAACCAGAACCAACATGGAAGTGTGCATGAGGTTCTCCCTGTATTGGATTTATCATATCTCCAGGTAAGAACACTAAGTGATAATGAGACATGGGTGTGTTAGTAATTGTTAGACAGATTAAAAGAACATAAATTGTTTGTGTAAGGTGTTGGGTGAGAGCTGCTAGTGATCCTTGGTGAAGATTCTTCATGTCTCTTAAAAATGTAAAGGAACATGAACACCATTTCTCTCAGATAGTGTTTTGATGATGCCGTCTAACACGCCAATGATGTTTGGTTAAGATTAGATTTGGTTCATGTGAAGAGCACTGCACTGATGATTAATGAGTTAAATCATTTCCATTCTCATAAAACCATTCAGTGAAACTTTCTGCTCTTTGGATGGGGGCGGAGTCATACTGGAAGAGACCACTCCCATCATTGGATAGGAAGGCGATCAGCTAGAAGAATCCATCCATCCATTGTCTATACCCACTTTATTCCTAATTAGAGTCACAGGGATCTGCTGGAGCCTATCCCCGCACACACTGGCAGGGGTACACCCTGGACAGGTCACGAGTCCATCACAGGGCCACACATAGACAGACAACCACACACTCACTCACTCCTATGGGCAATTTAGAATTACCAATCAACCTAATGTACATGTTTTTGGGCTGTGGGAGGAAACCGGAGTACCCAGAGTAAACCCACACAGGCACGGGGAGAACATGCAAACTCTGCCCAGGGCCGAACCCAGGATTCGAACCCAGGACCTTCTTGCCAGTGTGCTGCCCTAGCTAGAAAAATCATGCCATGAAAATAAAATAAATAAATAAATATATGCCCCCCTTTTCCTTGAATTTATAATTTTCTTTAATACCAGGCAGATTCAGCAATCAGTCTCTCCTCTCCTCAAAACCCCCCTGGTCATCACAGTTCAGTTTTATTTAATAAAAATAATCCTGATTCTTCAAATTGTAAACACATTAGGTAAACATGTGTCATTATAAGTTATGTTTTCCAAACACTAATATTAAATTACAAATAGATTTAAGGTGACTTGTATAGATTATATATTTATTTACATCTGTCTTCATTTATTCATCTTTGAGAAGAAATTAAATATCGCTTTATTAGCTTTAATCTAAATAACTATACCATCCAGAAGACATATTCAAGTGCATAATAATAAAAGTCCCTACTTTGTGGTCTGTCAGAAGAATCTTGCAGATTTTGATCACATGACTGAGCTCCAGGTATGAATAAACAAATAAAACTTCTAGCATGAAGTATAACCACATTCTTAAAGCTGGATCTGTTGGCCCAGGCAATAACAATGTTTTTGTGTGATGCACATGAGCTCTCATCATATATTTTTTTATCCCTTCTCAGTCCAAAGACGGCTCCTCTCTGAAGAAACAAGTACCTCTGAACCGTAAGCGAAGCCACTGTACCGAGAGAAGGGGTTCAAATGAACGATGGAGATCGGAAACAGGAGACATGCACGAGTGGAGGAATAATTCCTCTCCTTCAGATACAGTACCGAGTCTTTCCCCTGCTTCCTCCACTTCCTCTCTCCAGCACTCTATTTCACAGGATTCAGAGTCATCGGTGTCTATAGAAACTGTCATCAAAAGGGTAAGTCTAAAGTCTTCATCAAAACCTTGAACAGTGTAACATGATTCTAGGAAAATTTGGGTGGGGTTTAGGATTACTTTAGTGTTATCAGACTGAACAAAACCCAAGCACGTCAAAAATTCTCAGTGGATAACGCTGGAACTGGTGGAAGGAATTAGTGTTATTATAGGAAAATAATCAGTGGAATTATGGGACTCACCTTGACATAAAGCAAGGTTACATCTGTATTTTAATCTGTATTTAAAGTTAAGCCTTTTCCAGTAATTACACAGCCATAAGTGTGTTTTGCTTACTAGAAACCACAATGTGAAATTTGAAACTTAACAAGTTTGCACAGTTAGTAGGTCAAAAAAAAAGTGCTGATGCTGAAGACAGCTTCCATAAATGGTATCTCCTTACAGAAAGCTTCACTGTATCAGTGATTATATGCTTGCCTTTATTAATTTAAAGATTTGGGCTTAGATCATATGGCATGTGCTCAATAAATCCCTGTGAATATTAGAGAAACAATGACATAATAGAATAATCACATTCATATAAACCTGTGAATCATTCTCCTTCTGGCCAGTCAGATATAGTTATTCAGCAGGGATGTGGAATAATGTACACCAACCAGGCATAACATTATGACCACCTGCCTAATATCGTTTTGGTCCCCTTTTTGCTGCCAAAACAGCCCTGAGCCGTCATGCACTGTGTATTCTGACACCTTTCTATCAGAACCAGCATTAACTTCTTCAGCAATTTGAGCAACAGTAGCTCGTCTGTTGGATCGGATCACACGGTCCAGCCTTCTCTCCCCACGTGCATCAATGAGCCTTGGCCACCCATGACCCTGTTGCCGGGTTCACCACTGTTCCTTCCTTGGACCACTTTTGATAGATACTGACCACTGCAGACCGGGAACACCCCACAAGAGCTGCAGTTTTGGAGACGCTCTGATCCAGTCGTCTAGCCATCACAATTTGGCCCTTGGTCGTCAAACTCGCTCAAATCCTTACGCTTGCCCGTTTTTCCTGCTTCTAACACATCAACTTTGAGGACAAAATGTTGACTTGCTGCCTAATATATCCCACCCACTAACAGGAGCCATGATGAGGAGATCATCAGTGTTATTCACTTCACCTCTCAGTGCTCATATTGTTATGCCTGATCGGTGTATATTCTTGATGTTCTGAGCAATCGATACTATTGCTTTTGTGTCTAATGTTCATCTTATTTATTTTTCTGAATGATTAGAGGCGGGTGGAGAACACGCGTCATGTGCGATTTTCAGAAAATGTTACCATCGTACCGCCCCTTGTTTTCTCTGACGATGACGGCGATGCTGATGATGAGTATTACGATCATAACGTCAACGAGGGCAACGATGACGTTGGAGAAGAGTCACCGCCTCGTCCGTCTCTTCCCCGATGGATTGAGGCACTCAGGAATAAGACTAAGACTAAGAGTAAGCCTAAACTTAAACTTCCACGCATGAGGACTAAAAAATATCGTTTTGTGTGACAAAACGAGTGACCTGAATAGCTTTTTTATTACAAGATATTTCTGAAACATGTGGTCATTTATGTAAAGAAAACAATGTAAAGTAATACGCTTCATGTTGTTTGTAATTCTATCCATAACTTATGAGCTAATGAGATTTTTACACCTGGAAGATTCATAAAAATTATCCAGCCAGACGATCATGCAGCTTTAGCACCTCCTCACATCAAATATCAGAACGAGGAAAAAATGTCACAATGTCTGTCTTTCTTTTACAACCGTGTTGAGCTGAAAAGCAACCCAGAAAGCTAAATACGGCATCATGGTCCGCTCACGTCTGCCGAGAACGGGAATCCGGGGCTATACTGGAAACAGGCTCACTGTCAAACTGGACAGTTTAAGGCTGGACAAATGTCACATGAACAAAGTCAGTGACATCACAGTTTTCTCCATTCTGATGGGCGACAAGAAAATTCTGTATCTGCATGATTGACGGCATAATTACATGAATAACTGCATGAACAGGGTTCATACCCTAGGCCACACCTACAGGAGTCACAGAAGTTTAATACGTTTTGTTCCTGCACTTAGCTTTTTATTACAGTAATGACCTTTATATTGAAATAACCGAATTTCAACACATTTCTTTGCAAAAATGAATCGCGGCATAACAACACCAAGAGAGAAAACAGTTTATTAACTAACACTGATTTCTTACTGATTACAATGAAAATCACACAATTTTTAACTGCTATAACCTTCCATGTAAGAATAATAAACATGTTTTTTTTTATTTTAGACATCTTTAAAATGTATTATTCAGGGTTATTATTATTATTATTATTATTATTATTATTATTATTTTTACACAGATATTGTGTTTACAGTGTGTTCTATATGTATCTGGTAAATGTGGTTGGATATATATATATATATATATATATATATATATATATATATATATATATACATATATATATATATATATATATATATATTTGTATTATTTAGTCTATAGTCTTCAATAAAACCTAAAGGTTTAAATATCAACATGACTGGATGTGTAAATATACCAAATATACCACAGTGCAGTACAACATGCAGTAATTTTGCATTGTGATATGTTAGTGAGAAAAGAAATAAACTTTATGCTATAATACAGTGAGATGAGAGATCCTACTATATGTAATAGTAGTATAAGGCTGATGTGTTATAAATAAAGAAGCAGCCTGGGTCATTTTTTTGTGATTTGTTATGAAAGAAGTGGAAAGAGCCCGTGGAAAGCACTAGAAGGTAAAAGTACATGTGCTTACGTCTTCCTCCTTGTTATCTGAGTAATAATTTTAGCGTCATACCAGTTTCAGAACGCTGAAAATATGGCTTTGTTTCCTGACCTCATTTGCCATTAATTCTTACTCGTACTGAAATTACTCATACGTTGAGAGGAAATTGGTGATAGCTATAATCCTGATATCCTCTGTGGTGTCGAGGAACTGAATCTCACTTTTCAGGCCTTGCTCCTCCTTCCAGCCTGGACGCCCCGTCTCTCACACATGATGTCCAATGGAATACGCCCCTGAATCATCTGAGCTCTTCTCTTCCCGTTTTATCGTCATCTGGCTGCCATGATGGAGGTCGAAACTTGGAGACCTGCTGGCAGTACCTGAAACCTGAATGCGAGAGAGAGAGAGAGAGAGAGAGAGGAGAGCTTTATCAGTCCTGGGAATTGTCATGCAATATACAGTCATGTGATAGGAGAGGTCAGAGGAGAACCGAGCTGAGAAGAAGGCTATAATACCTCAAATCTCTACTCTATTGTGAATAATTTCTTGCAGAAATGTGGGCTGTACTGTTTTCTTTTTGTTTTTCTTTTTGTATCGCCAGTAATATATATTTAATAGGCAGACGTGATAATTATGAGTCATTTCTGATGCATTGTTTGCATGTTAGATTTCAACCAGTGGCTCCAGACTGCATGCTTCTGTATACCTACAAAACTATCCTATTAGTCTGACTGTACTTACGGAGTAATTTAATTGTGTAATTATAATGGACGCTTGCAGAAGGCAGAACATAATGAAAAATTTGGCCTAGATTTTTGTATATAAGATAAAACGTTTGCTTTGCCTCATATGCAGTGAGTTAGACAAGAAATGAAGCCAGATACTGTAGTTTGCTTCAGATTTGAGCTGGAGCTGTGAGGTTATTGTGGCTCTTGAGATTAACAATATCTCTTTTTTTCAAGAGAGTCCTGGCTAAAATGTCCGGGATAGTGAGTCTGTATTTTAAAATAAGTCTGTATTTCTAAAGAATTGTCCACTTTCCACTAAGTTTGGGCCACGCTTCCTACCATTTCTGATATAAGCAATTTCATTGCTACAATTTCATTTCTTTATTTTTAGCTCTGCATCCAGAGAATTGTCGTTCAGATAAGTAATGATTTAGAGTAGAAGGCTTCCACGATGCTAAACTGCTAGTCTTGCTAAACTAAACAAGCAAACTTATTCACACAGACACCTAACGCATGTGTTGACTGGGATAATGGAGAAGGCGTGTGCAGTTACGAGTAATAAAAAAGACGTCACCTCTTCAAACTTCTTCGCCTTGTATTGTTTAGCTCCTTTCAGGAAGTTTAACAGGATGATGTCACAGAGAACCGTTGCCTGTGGTCAGTGAGAATTCATTAATAATTAGTGGTGTATAGTGTGTGTATATGTGTGTGTGTGTATGCTCTCGATCTTACCAGGCCGACTGAGGTGCAAGCTGCAACTACATTAATTACTGTTGGAATTAAGTGAAATTTTCCAGCCTGGAAAAAAATACCCATAGATTAGAACATACACACATTATTTCCTTATCATACCTACATCTACACATACACACACACATTATACTCACGTTGCCGGATACAATTATGTCAAAGCGTATAGCGAAAGCTTTATGAAGTGTGCGGTAGTCTTCTCCATCTGCCGACTTAAAGTATTTTGCAAACCTGAAATAAAGAAACAAGGATGGACATTATTGTGTGTGTGTGTGTGTGTGTGTGTATTCATCTAGTGTAGAGTATTCAGAGCTGCTACCTGAAGTTGTATCCTTTTGTGGCTGAACTGCCTTTAAATGCAGAGTCCAACCGTGTGAATGTGTAGTTGGGTTTACAGTTGTTCACATGCAGGTCCAGATTGCATATCCAGGCTATATTAATTCCAATCTCTCCTCCCTAACACACACAAACACACACATACACACAAAAAACACACATACACAGTGACTGTTGACCATGTCGGACTACTTCCACTTAAGTTACAATAGCTACCAAATTATGGAAATCTATCTAGGGTAGAAAAAACATTTTCCGTGAGCACATCCCCAGCGTTTCAGTGACACAGGGACTGGAATAGTATCAAATTGATTTAACAGGATTTCCAGCTGCTCAAGACGGCTGCCCAGATAAAGACAGTAAGTTCAGCTACTTGGGGAAGTTTTGTACGTGCTTATAGAAAACAGTAAGTCATATAGTATCCTAAAGGACATTTACATACACCGACCAGCCATAACATTATGACCACCTGCCTCATATTGCGTTGGACCCCATTTTGCCGCCAAAACAGCCCTGAACCATCGAGGCATGGACTCCACTAGATCCCTGAAGGTGTGCTGTGGTATCTGGCACCAAGATGTTAGCAAAAGTCCCTTACCGGTCTTAAAGGATACTTTTGATAGATACTGACCACTGCAGAACACCCCACAAGAGCTGCAGTTTTGAAGATGCTCTCATCCAGTCGTCTAGCCATCACAATTTGGCCCTAGTCAAGCTCGCTCAAATCTTTGTCCATTTTTCCTGCTTCTAACACATCAACTTTGAGGACAAAATGTTGACTTGCTGCCTAAGATACCCCACCCACTAACAGGTGCCATGATGAGGAGATCATCAGTGTTATCCACTTCACCTGTCACTGCTCATAATGTTATGCCTGATCGGTGTATCTGGTGTGTGCATGGAGAAGCAATCAGCCAGATATGAAGCAGTATAACAGTCAATAAAACTCCATTTTCTAATGACACGGTGACGATGATATCAAGCAAGTTAGAAAATACTACAAAGATTAGTAAATAATGGACTCAGTTCAGGTACCTCATTTGTTCACTCATTCATCTTCAGCTATGACTTTATCAGGAATGGAAATAATTGAGGGATTGCGCGGGATTGGGGTTTTAAAAATGGGGATTAAAAGCAATCCTGTGCAGTCCCTCTAACAGGCAGCAAACATTTTATTCCAAAAAAAAAATGTTTGGCTGACTGTCATTGCCAATTCATTGTTGGCAGCATTATTATAGAAGGCCACCACATACATAGCCTCAGTGCAAAGTCTTGCCAGCTTTTGAGTCCTCAGCCCTATATGAGTCCTGCGTTCTATCCTTTGTTGTGACTTAGGGCAGAGGTTTTCAAACCCTGGATTAATTCAAATATTAATTAACACAATTTTAATAATAATAAAACAACAACAACAATAACTTATACTCGAAAAACATTAAAATAAATGCAAAATAAACACTTCCATCACCTGACCCACGTGCATGCAATCACGCTTTTGAACATTGTGCACAGTGTTGTTGACGCAGCCATTTTCTTTCCCCACTGCGACGATGCAAAGGCTTTAGTAGAGTCATATTAGTAGTCTTTAATTTATTTTATGCTGAATATGAGCAGGCCGAAGTCAAAAAGTACCATTTATGATTTATTTTACAAAAGCTTCGTTCTGGATTAGCCTCTCCATCGAGTATCTGATGCTGAGCGAAACAAGCATTTCATTGCTACTGCCTTTTATAACTTCCTACATGTGCGAAACTGGAACCTCGGTTTCAACCAAGATGAAGATGAAAGAACAAAACAAGTTGAATGCTTCTCCGGACATGAATGTCGTTCTGCGAACCGGCTTGGGACCAGATTCAGCAAAATAAGCAGGCCCATCCTTATCATTAAAATAAGTTATGTATACCCCCCACACATGCTTATATTTATATATAAAACCACTCACTTAGGGAGTGGCTATGAATATTGCAAACATGAAAACAAAACAAAAAACAGATACGGGACTCACGTCGTCTGAGATCTTTGTGAAATTCTCTCCGGCGTACCTTAGCACATCGGACACTCGGAAGATGGGACAGTCTAAGTTATTAACGGGATCATAGGTACAACTCAGTGACATGTTTTCAGGGACATTCCCCCTGAAACACGGATAGAGACAGACAAGAAAAGAAGGAGAGAGAGAGAGAATTATGGTATGGAAGCGAATCATAGCCTTGCTCTAGTGAAAGTGTATTCATGTCTCACCTTGTGACATTAAAGCGAGGGAAGCGAATGCTGTTCTTTATAAAGATTGTGAAGTCCTCGACCTGCTCCATAGGTTTTCTGTGAAAGGTGTAAAGAGCAGGGAAAAACTGTGTTTACAGAGTTTATTCCTAGGTGGAAGTGTGCATGTTTTTAAAACCAAATGTCCTCAGGAATATTCGTCAGTTTTGAACTTGTGGAGACATTAAGCACGTCCCCCACAAGGAAAACTGCTTATTTAAATGATTTTTATTTAAAAAATACAAAAAGAGCCAAAAAGGTTTCCTTACGCTTCCTGGGTTTAGGATTAAGTGTAGCATATAGTAATTAGCAACATTAAAAATGGTAATTATGGATAGTAAGACAAACGCGCGTGTGTGTGTGTGTGTTTCCTACGAATACACGCTGTCGTTCTCTGCTGGACACCAGCCTATAATCTCACACTGTTTAGCCTCAGTGATACAATTCCCCGTTATCTTCCCTACAAAGTGAAATCAGGGAGAATAAAAATGACTCCGAGGTGACACAAGATGAAGACAAATGACAAAAATATGAGAAAGAACGAGAAGAAAGTAGAAAAAGGGAGGAAGGAAGGAACAATGGAGACACACACCACTTGCCAAGTTTGAGGACATGTGTTTTTTACAGTCAACATCAGTGCTGCAATTAAATTTCTTGTCAGCCTGAGAAAGAGAGAAAGAGAGAAGAAAAGGAGGTGTGAGGGCACGGATACAACCGTGTAGGTCTGTGTACATTCAACAGGTTTATAAAGACCGACCTCGGGACACTTCATCTGCCTCTGATTGGGTGTTACGACCATTCTGGTGATGATGCAGAACACTGCGGAACCCTGGGAAATGTCACACAGCTTTAGGTTCTCGCTCTGAAACACTTAATCATGTGGGATATTTTGTAGTGACCATATGTTGCATAGCTGACCTGCTTGGGCATCACATAGTCTGCTACGTCCATCAGACTGTTGTTGTAGAAGCCGAAGCCCTTTACTTTAGTCATGACTGCAGTCTCCATCCCGGTGTCATTGACCTGATATGCCTTCTCATGGATAAACACCCAGCTTTAAACAACACACACACACACACACAACAGAAAGCAAAAGCATTTATTCCTCCAGCTATTTCATTTGTAATTGCAGCTCTTGTCCTTTTTCCTCAAATTGCAGAAAAAGCTAGCTGCCTAATTAAATTAGAGAAACAAAGTCATTATGTCCTTCGGAGACAGAAAGCATTTATCTCGCACTAAGCAGAATTATTTGTGACCGGATTTCTCTGCATTCGTTAACAAGACGTTTCTTCGTCCTATCTAGGACACAAAAATCCCCAAAATACGAGAAGAATTTTTTGAGAAGAATTATTATTTTTGCATTGATCTCAAATGGCTTGTCACCGAAGGGACGCCTTTAACTATGAACTCATAAACAATGAATAAATATTAAATAATAAATAATATCCTCAACCAAGAATTATTTCATAAACATTATTTACATGTGTACGGTATCTTGGCTATTTATTACATGGGGAAAAAAAGCTTGAAATTTCCATAAATTAGATCCAACCTAATAATTATTTTTAAATTAATGACTAATAAAATTTGTAAAAATTATTTATAATTTATTGACGTATTGATCAAGTCAAGGGACCAATCATGTAGTGTAATAACCATAAAAAGTGAAAAATAAATATAATATTTATATATAGTATAAGGACAGGTTGTGATTTCCGCCACTGCAGATTAAAAATAAAGATTATTAATTAATGTACATTAAAATGTCACACAAAACTTTGAGACGCAGTGCTTAATGAAAGGATAATTGATTATAATTAGAGCATACCTAATAATTAGTTCTCTCTCTCTCTCTCTCGTTACACATTCACACCTGCTGCCTGATGCCTGATTCCTCCTAACGTTCTACTCCTGCTTGGTGTTTTCTACACTTTCAGCTGTTTTGGATGGACAAGATTTTCTATTCTTCAGTAGCTATTCTACACCTAGATACTGAAACTATGAACTGCTGCTGTAGTCATAAAGCCTCGCCAGTGTCACCTCAGAAGTGCTCATGAAGGATCTACATCCATTGAGACACTTTCTATTGTAAAAAGGACCATATGTTAATTAACACATAAACCTTTCTTTCAACAGATTTTCTCTCTTCATAAGCTATTTATAAACTATATTGCATTCACTAGATCTGTTTGCATGAACTATCCATGATAGTTGCACAATTCACAGCAGTTTTTTGAAAACACACACACTCATCATTTCAACCACATGTACAACACAAGCATGTAATCCTTCTTAAGCTCTTACCCAACAAAGTAAATGATAATCAGGAGCTGAGCTACACGGTTGATGATTCCCACCGACCAGCTCTTGACCACCACGGACTTGGTCGTCTCATAGGTGAAGAAACCGGAGACCCAGCTGGACATGATGAGGTCAGCTGTCAGATCTGTGTGCTTACAAGCGTATGATAATCTCCTGTTTGCGTCCGCAGGGCTAGAGGAGAAGGCCGCAACACGTGAGCTCCAGCCAAGCTTCTCTCGTTCCCTCAGCCTCCTCTGAATGAAGTTTAGTGCCTTCTCCTTCCAGCACTAAATGCAGAGAAGAGAAAAAAAAAAGAAAGACGGCTAAATGACCATTAACGCTCTTCTCTCTCCCCTCCCACTTTCAACTCTTCCTCTCTTGTGTCTCTGGGGTCTGCTACGTTTCCTTAATGATCCGTTCATTTGCTAACCTCTCAGGCTCTTCTAAACAAAGTGTGTGTGTGTGTGAGAGCATCACCACAGTGAGAACATCAGCTGCTAAACTCAGCCATTAATCTGACACTGCGCTACATGAAAGCATGCTGTTACTTAACACACCTAATAAATGAGGCAATTAGCACTTAAAATGTTGACATCACCTGAAAGAAAATTATATTTGATTTATTATTATTATTATTATTATTATTATTATCATTATTATTATTTAATCACAGGCAGATGCAGATCACACGCATACAGTAGGATGAAATATCATCCTTAGGCCTCCTGGATCTTACGTCTTTTCCGTTCACCTGAATGGACTGACTCATTCCTGACTCTGCTCAATTTTAATTCTATAGCACATTTAAAAAAGTGCTGCACAATTAGAACATTAAAAAATGGTAAATTGACAAACACCATCAACACACACATATACACACAGATCAGGCATAACATTATGAGCAGTGAGAGGTGAAGTGAATAAGACTGATGATCTCCTCATCATGGCCCCTGTTAGTGGGTGGGATATATTAGGCAGAAAGTGAATATTTTGTCCTCAAAGTTGATGCTTTAGAAGCAGGAAAAATGGACAGGCGTAAGGATTTGAGCGAGTTTGACAACAAGGGTCAAATTGTGACGGCTAGACGACTGGATCAGAGCATCTCCAAAACTGCAGCTCTTGTGGGGTGTTCCCGGTCTGCAGTGGTCAGTATCTATCAAAAGTGGACAGTGGAGAACCGGTGACAGGGTCATGGGCGGCCAAGTCTCATTGATGCACGTGAGGAGCGAAGGCTGACCCGATCCAACAGACGAGCTACTGTTGCTTAGATGGCTGAAGAAGTTAATGCTGGTTCTGATAGAAAGGTGTCAGAATACACAGTGCATGATGGGTCAGGGCTGTTTTGACAGCAAAAGGGGGGACCAACACAATATTAGGCAGGGGGTCATAATGTTATGCCTGGTCAGTGTATAAACTTAAACATTATAAACTTCAAGCAAAACTGCATACTGTATACTGCATCAGAACAAATGTCTCCAGTACTCAAGATTCCTCTAATTAAACGTTAATTAATAATTCAAACGTAATTAAAGGGGAAAAATCTTTGCACAGCCTTTATTAGCAAGATTTGTACGTACAGGGATAATGAGAAATTACAGGCCACTGCTTCGAATAAATGATAGATCACAGTATAATCAGGAGGTGCGTGTTCAATTTCTATAAGAGGAGGGCTTGTTCTAGTACATTACATACTATTACTACATTATACTATATCATATTAACAGCTATGGCTTGTATAGTGTGTGTGTGTGTGTGTTACAGAATATAATCCTAACAAGTATATGATTTTAAAATGCGGTGCTATTTAACAAGAAAATACTCATTATTAAGAAAATTATATATTGCTTGATATGGTGAGGGTTTCTGTTAGGAGACGTGTGTAATATTCGTGTAAGGTGTCTCCAGTGTCAGTAGGGATTCCGCTCACAGTGGGGACCACAATGAATATATGAGATTTTTGTTGCTTTGAGTTTAAGCTATATTGCCAAAAGTTTTGGGACACCCCTCTAAATCATTGAATTCAGGTGTTGTTTTTCAGGGGTTGGGCTCAGCCCCTTAGTTCCAGTGAAAGGAACTCTTAATGCTTCAGCTTCATACCAAGACATTTTGGACAATTTCATGCTCCCAACTTTGTGGGAACAGTTTGGGGATGACCCCTTCCTGTTCCACCATGACCACACACCAGTGCACAAAGCAAGGTCCATAAAGTCATGGATGAGTGAGTTTAGTGTGGAGGAACTTCACAGAGTCCTGACCTCAACCCCTTTGGATAGAACACCTTTGGGATGAATTAGAGCGGAGACTGTGAGCCAGACCTTCTCGTCCAACATCAGTGCCTGACCTCACAAATGCGCTTCTAGTGAATTTGGTCAAAAATTCCCATAAACCTTGTGGAAAGCCTTCCCAGAAGAGTTGAAGCTGTTATAGCTGTAAAGGGCGGGCCAACTCCATATCACACTCACGTGCATGTAAAGACAGACGTCCCAGTTTTGGTCTGGCTCACAGTCTCCGCTCTAATTCATCCCAAAGGTAGTGTATAGTTTATTTTAAATATTTACACCAAATACTTTAATGATCAAGATTTTCTGCATCTCTATTCAAATGTAATGAATGTGTGATGATCATGTAAACTGCTTTGTACAAAACAATCAGATTGTCCACATGTCTTATCTCTTCTACTGAAGCATGTGGACACCCTGATGGATTCGATCTAAAACGGATCATTAAATTTTGCCCAAACTTTATGCCATCTTCATGCCAGATCACGTGAACGTCATCATTAAAGCAAAACATTTCAAAGATTCTAGTTTTGAAATTTTCTGCTTTAGTACTACATTTGTAAAGAAAATAGTTCAGCTAAAAAAGAATGTGAATTAGAAGTGTTTTCCCAAGTGGTTTCAGACTGTTTTATATTTTTCCTATCATTATTAGTAAATTTACTGTTATTCTGTAATTTTACTCATTTTATCTTTCTTTTTTCAATTATTCTGTATATACACTGATCAAGCATAACATTATGACCACTGACAGGTAAAGTGAGTAACACTGATGATCTCCTCATCATGGCACCTGTTAGTGGGTGGGATATATTAGGCAGCAAGTGAACATTTTGTCCTCAAAGCTGATGTGTTAGAAGCAGAAATGGACAAGCGTAAGGATTCGAGCGAGTTTGATGAAGGGCCAGATTGTGATGGCTAGACGACTGGATCAGGGCATCTCCAAAACTGCAGCTCTTGTGGGGTGTTTCTGGTCTGCAGTGGTCAGTATCTATCAAAAGTATCTATCAAAAGTACTGTAAGTCCTTTAAGTAAGTTGTGAGGTGGGGCCTCCATGGGGCAACTTACAGGACTTAAAGGATCTGCTGCTAACATCTTGGTGTCAGATACCACAGCACACCTTCAGGGATCTAGTGGAGTCCATGCCTCGACAGGTCAGGGCTGTTTTGGCAGCAAAAGGGGGACCAACACAATATTAGACAGGTGGTCATAATGTTATGCTTGATCAGTGTAGCACCTTTAAATACACCTGTAATGTATTCACTTTTTTTCTCTATCTGTATTTCATTTAAAAAAAATGTTTTTCTCCTTTTATTTTTAATTGCAAATTTACAATTCATGCCAGTAGAACACATGAAAACTTAAAACATCTGGACCTCACTTTAGGTGACACATATATTTATACACTGTTGTATTATTATTGAACTTTTGTATGTATTTTATATTTGATTTATTTCAGCAAAAAGAAATTCCTTGAGAAATATAGTATGTTGAAAAAAAAATTTCAGAGCACAATATAATAAATAAAAAAATTAAAAAATAAATAAATTAATTTAAATTAAATAAATAAATAAGTAAATAAATAAACAGATGAATGAATAAATAAATAAATAAATAAATAAATAAATAAATAAATAAATAAATAAATAAATAAATAAATAAATCAATCAATCAATCAATCAATCAATCAGGTCAGGACATTGACTCATTCATGTTTAAGTACTCTATATCCTGGTCAGATATGTAGAGGATCTGGAACATTCCCTTCTCAGGATATGATGTCAGCTCATCTATTTCTCATCACTGTGCACACAGACAGTAGCTACTCGACCTACTGGCATATTTTTGGCTTAGGATCAATCCGAGGAGTGTGTTTTCAGTTAGACGGTGTCTCATTCCTGCACTTTAATATTCAACACCTCAGAGAATACCTTCTACCCTACTGGGACTACAGTAATGTACAAATTGTGTACTTCTTGAGGAGGGGGGAATGCACTTCCGGCTTATACTGAATAAGTGGCCCATTATAATTGTGGTTATTTATTGAGCCAATTACATGTCAAAAATGCTTTCAAGTTATTGGGGAAAGGGAGTTTCCTGTAAATGATAGAGCACGGTTAGTGCCATACGTTCAGTACATTATTGACGGAAATAATGTAGAAGTGCTGCACAAGTCAATGACATTCAACAACGTCCACCATGCAAATGGACGTATAGTCGGACGGAGGAACATTAACATGCACTCGTTGGGTTAATGGCATTATTTTTGAAATCCCACACCACGAGAGCTGAAAACAGGCAAAGAGGTGGAACACTCCCTCGACGTCCTCCGATTAGATCAGCTCTGTGGAAAGCAAAAGGAAATGGCTCCATTTGTCTATTTCCATCATTTTATAAAAAAACAAAAAACAAAAACCACACTCACTCTTACCATCCCATTTCCCTGTGAATTATTAAAGACCACACCGGCTAATTTGGTCAGAGCATAGATTAAAAACCACACATTCACTCCTACAAACTATCATCTCTGTCTGTGAGGCAGGAATTTTATTTTGGTACACTGACATCTCTCTCTCTCTCTCTCTCTCTCTCACACACACACACACACGCACACAATATTTCTCAAACTTTTTGTTGCCAGGTATGACTTTTTTAAACAACATAATAAATTCCACAGACCCTCGGAGTACAGATTGAACTCATGATCCGAATGATTTAAACATCTACAATATCAAACTGCTCCTATTTATTAGAGCCAGAGAGCTTTTTAATCCTTGATCTTTCCATCAGCAAACCACATTAGGATCTATTGATTCATTATTTATACAGCATTTACACAGCCAAATTGGGGTTTTTTTCTGTTATTGAAGTTTGGAATTAAACCAAGAAAAATCAGAGAGACGAATTAAATCAGCTATTAAGCATCTAAGTACTGAATAACCAGAGAGAAATACTCATACTGACTGCCACTTTCTGCCTAGAGCATGACCTCTCCTGTCTAATATTTTTAATCTTGGTTTTCTCTTACCTTTAAACACTCCTACATGCCAGTGTACTTGCACTTACGTCCTCCAATATGGAAGGTCACTTTGTGTCTTAACACCCAGACTTTTGGACTTTCTTTCCCCCCTGCTTCCCCTTTAAAGCCGAGCTGAAAGACTTTCCTGATCCCTCAACACTTTCACCCTCGTTCTTCCGCTTAACATTCCCTTGTATGTGATTGTCCTTTGTTTGGGTTTTACTGGCACTTGCTCCAGAAGATTTTTCTCCCCCCCATCATTAACACATTATTTATTCATATTATTTATTAGTTAATCTGTTTTTGCTGAAACATCAGTAAGAGTTTGCTGGTGGAAGTTAGCTGAAGTATAATAAATCTAGCTTCTTTCCAGTGTTTCCTTCAAAGCAACACACTCAAATCACCAAGCCATGCACTCACGACGATGTGTGGTGAACTTTTGGAAAACATTATTATAGACCAGCTAAAATGTAGGTTTTATTTATTTTATCATTTTCAATTCTAACAAAAAAGGCTAAACTAAAAAAGGGATATTCTATAAGGCTAAATTTACAGGCATAACATTATGACCACCTGCCTAATATTGTGTTGGTCCTCCTTTTGCTGCCAAAACAACCCTGACCCGTCCTGCACTGTGTATTCTGACACCTTTCTATCAGAACCAGCATTAACTTCTTCAGCAATCTGAGCAACACGGGCCGGCCTTCGCTCCCCACGTGCATCAATGAGCCTTGACCGCCCATGACCTTGTCGCCGGTTCACCACTGTTCCTTCCTTGGACCACTTTTGATAGATACTGACCACTGCAGACCGGGAACACCCCACAAGAGCTGCAGTTTTGGAGATGCTCTGATCCAGTCGTATCACAATCTGTCCCTTCGTCAAACTCGCTCAAATCCTTACGCTTGCCCATTTTTCCTGCTTCTAACACATCAACTCTGAGGACAAAATGTTCACTTGCTGCCTAATATATCCCACCCACTAACAGGTGCCATGATGAGGAGATCATCCGTGTTATTCACTTCACCTCTGAGTAGTCATAATGTTATGCCTGATCACATACACTGCTGCTATATTCCTTGCATTTCTAGTGTTTTCAGTATAAACAGATCCATTTCCCCTACAATTATTTAAATAATTCATTAAAACAAACCTCTTCCTGATTTGTTTCCCTGAATAATTTATAACCTATTGACAAAACGATCCAGCAACACATTTATTTAAAAATTAATTGTTTCTCAAACACTTAATATCACCCATGTTAAAACTGAGCTCCTTGGTTACTCAAGCAATCAATCACATTATAGTTAACTGACTCTGATTCAGCTCTGGCAGCTGTGTTTGTAGCTACTGAACCTCAATCATTCCCAATCACCTTGCTATTGTTGTGTAACAGCTAAACAAAATTTATCATCATGTATACATCTTGGTGGTCCAGGGGCAGGATCCTGCGCTCTCACCGACCAAGGCCTGGGTTTGATTCCCAGGCAGAGAACCAACCCAGTGACTGAGGGATTAACTCTCAAAATAAAATGGGAGGATCGTGTCAGGAAGGGCATCCGGCATTAAAACCTGTGCCAAATGATCGGATGATCTGCTCTAGTGACCCTGAACAGGGAGCAGCCGCAAGACCAACAACAACATCCTAAAGTTGTACATCTGTAAAGCTGTGCTGTGACAACGTCCATTGTTAAAAGTGCTATAGAAGTAAAATTGAACTGAATTTCATTCATGTAAGTTCATACACTACAATTCTTTTTACATGATACATTTTTATTTTGTTCAGCGAAATTTGACACTGCATATACAGATCAGGCGTAACATTGCCTAATATTGTGTTGATCCCCCTTTTGCTGCCAAAACAGCCCTGACCCTTTAAGGCATGGACTCCATTAGATCCCTGAAGGTGTGCTGTGGTATCTGGCACCAAGATGTTAGTAGCAGATCCTTTAAATCCTGTAAGTTGCGAGGAGGGACCTTCATGGATAGGACTTGTTTGTTTAGAACATCCCACAGATGCTCAATTGGATTGAGATCTGGGGAATTTGGAGGTCAACACCTCAATTCACTGTTGTGCTCCTCAAACCATTCCTGAACCATTTTTGCTTTGTGGCACAGTGCATTATCCTGCTGAAAGAGGCCACAGCCGGCCTTCGCTCACCACGTGCATCAATGAGCCTTGACCGTCCATGACCCTGTTGCCGGTTCACCACTGTTCCTTCCATGGTCCACTTTTGATAGATACTGACCACTGCAGACCGGGAACACCCCACAAGAGCTGCAGTTTTGGAGATGCTCTGATCCAGTGGTCTAGCCATCACAATTTGGCCCTTGGTCAAACTCGCTCAAATCCTTACACTTGCCCATTTTTCCTGCTTCTAACATCAACTTTGAGGACCAAATGTTGACTTGCTGCCTAATATATCCCACCCACTAACAGGTGCCATGATGAGGAGATCATCAGTGTTATTCACTTCACCTCTCACTGCACATAATGTTACGCCTGATCAGTGTATATTTAGCTTCTTATTCGGATTTGTGTTAACTCAAAAGCTCTTCATCTCTCTCACACACACACACACACAAAGTTCAATTTTTATTACAAAACATTTATTGATATTATGACAGGACAAAAACATGACATCCATATATTCAAATCAAGCTGTAGTACAGGATTTTCACTTTAATGTGGGACGAAAAAGAAAGCACACAATAGGAGAAAGCTAACAATCCCTGATTTATTTATTCTTCTTAAATCAAGTTTACCTACAAGTAAGAAAAAGATAATAAAGAGTTGTTGCTTTCAGACAACAGGATTTAGAAAAACAGTACCCGCCTCACCGTGGTCTCGGTTTCCCAAATATAGCGAATGTACACCAGTGCTCGAGTAGGCTGGAAAACTTGGTCCGAAGATGTCAGTGTGTGTACGTGTGTGTATTATCCGTGACTGCAATGCCTGAGAGAGTATGTGTAAAGGAAAAAAAGATAGAAAAGTAACAGTGGTGTTCTGAAAACCTGAACGCTGATCAGTATGAGCCACCGAAATACACCGTTTTCCCTGAACGTGAACAAACATATATTGATGTAATGAAATTATAAATAGCAAAAATCTCTCATTGGAAGAGCAATTAATACACCAAAAACAAGTTGTGTTAAAAATTAGTTTGTAATGCTAACTAATGGCTATTTATTTGGTTAGCTTTCGACCTGAGCCAAAGCTTAAAACAAATATTTTTACAAATATATAGGTTTTTTTTTTTAAAGCTATTTATAATTCGTTTGCTTAAATGAACTGTAAATGACGTTCAGAGAAAACATGGTGTGCGGGTTGGTGGTTTATTCTTTGCGCCAGCTCGCGGTCTCAGGACACTAGCACACATGCGCGACCTCAATCAGAGCCGGACTCTTCTTCTGAGCTTGGGGGTGTAGAGGCAACTTCTTCCTCATCCTCATCGTCGTCTTTATCAGCCTGTGAGGGAGAAAGGCAAACTATTACTTCTTGTTTCATCCAAAATAAATAAATTACAAATTAAATGAATTAAATAAATTAAATGAATTAATTAAATTGAAATAATAAAAATAATTAAATTAATACAAATAAATAAATAAAATAATTATAATAAATAAATTAAAAAATAAATAAGTAAATAAGTAAGTAAATAAATATTAATCTTCTGGTATTATGGCCATGTTTTTACCTTGCGCTTTTTGGCTTTTCCGTGATCACTATCGGATGAGCTCTCCTCGCTCGAAATGAACTCTTTGCTCTTAAAGCTTTCGTTTCCTCCTTTGTCTCGCTCCTTCTCTCCACTGCTCTTCCTTTTCTTCTCATCCGCTTTCCCGCCTTTCTTCTTCTTTTCACTGTTTCACAGCAGACAGAGGGGTAAAACCTTATTTCCGATTAAAACTCATTAGGACATTAGCTTAATGGGGTTTCCTGCACTAGCTGAACATAGACTTATGCCATCAAATGACTACGGCTTTACAAAGCTATGTAAGGTTTCCACTGAAAGCTTTTGGTAAATCCTCCCAACTTCCAGAACATTCCAGGAGGCATGAATAAATGCATGTGTACGTCGCATTATGGTCTGTGATGGACAGGAAAAAAAAAAAAAAGAAAGAAATCCAAGAATAGAGAAGTTTCTTGAAGAAACTTCTTGAAGTAGTTACACCACCACACACTGACAAATACAGGTGGAAAACATTTCATAGATGAACTAATCTATGCTTTTAATCCCTTTGGTTCTTTTGTCAAGATTTCTGTCATCTAAAGCGATCAAAATTATTCCGTGTGACAAGCAGGAAGGTGTGGGTGCTAATACTTTTGCACACTGCTGTATAAATCTAAGCAGAAAGATTTTATGGACATATAGCTTACTGTGCAGATGATACAGCAATAAAGTGTGTGTGTGAAGTCAGCTCACTTGACTGCAGATGACGAAGCTCCTCCCCCACTTTCTTTATATTCTTTCATTGCTCGGTCATATTGTTTTTT
Source organism: Hemibagrus wyckioides (assembly GCF_019097595.1). Classification (NCBI taxonomy): domain Eukaryota; kingdom Metazoa; phylum Chordata; class Actinopteri; order Siluriformes; family Bagridae; genus Hemibagrus; species Hemibagrus wyckioides. Next base: position 6,114,602 of record NC_080717.1, on the reverse strand, counting down.
AGCTTCTTCGGCCTTCTTCTCCCATTCCTACACAGACCGAGAGAAAGCCCAGGTTCAGTAAAGTGTGTTCAGGTTAGAAGATAAGAGATTTGTCAGTCATTTGATATTTAACAAAAGACATTTAGAGACAGTATTAGTGGAGTTTATGTGAAGCCGTTTTGTTACAGGAAGGGATAACGGACAGGGCGGAACCCGGTGTGGTTGTGGGTTTCGGTATCAGGAGGTACATTACAAGTATTGTAAAATATTTATTTGTTATTAGGGTTGTACGAGGATAACTTATTGCTGATTGGAAATGACTATCGAAGTATCATTATCAGACCAACCTCTCTGCGGCTTTTGTCAATCTGCTTCCACATCTCGCCGGCTTTCTTCGAGATGTCCGTGACCGAGATTCCGGGATACTCGGATTTGATCCGCTCTCTGTTCGCATTCAACCATAGCATGTAGGCGCTCATGGGTCTTTTAGGGGCGCCGGCGTCTTTCACCTTCTTCTGTTAGTAAAAGATAGAGCAGATATTTGAGTTAATTTTTGCTTCTGTTTGCTCAGTCAGTTAAAATTCGGGCTAAGGCGTGATCACAGCGTGCACTGAGCGTCAAACATGAGTACAGCGATCATAGAATTCATTACATGCGTGTCTTCATGTAATGAAGTGGGGGGTATTTGCTTGTTCGTTCTCTTTATTTCTTTTATTATTATTATTATTATTATTATTATTTATTATTATTATTATTGTCAGATTATTCTTATTATTTTTATTATTGTTATATTTATTTTACTACGTTTTCATGTAAAACCAAACTGGGATTCTGTAATGTTAATTATGGGACTCATGTATGCTACCAATAAAAAGACTTAGCAAAACTAAAAGAAAAATAAATAAATAAAACTAAATAAATTGTGTACTTCAGGAAGTTTACCTAATGATATTTTTTGTCGTGTCAGCAAAACCTTACGACCCACACTCTATGAGAAGAGCGTTCATAGTGAATAGCAAAGATTTTAAATTTTTATGCGGATTTTTATGCAAAATATAAAATCTAGCCCCAGAGTTAAGAATAAACGAATGGGAAATGTGCTTTGTGTTGTTTCCCTTTGCCTACGAAGCAGACGAATCGCGCCTTCTGTAGTTTACACGATACGACCCCCGGGGTCACAGACAGATGACAGCCGTGTTTATTGTCTGTAGAGGGATAAAATATAGTCTCGTTTATATTTACACGCACGTGTCCGGTCACTAAAACTTCGAATCTAATGTTAAAGAAATCTGACTGCCCCTAATATAAACAGCACAGTGGTCAGTTTCTGGGCCCAGGAACGTGTGCGCTCATCTGTGCATCACTAAGAACTGCACACACCAGGAAGTCATTATGCTGCACACATGGATCGTATTAATTGCATTTTTATTTATTCCCTCGGACACATGCGGGGTTGTGTGCCCAGCAAAAGAAAAAAAAAAAATGGGAACGGACCTTTTTTCTCTCCAGCTCTGTGGGATTTTGGTGTCTGTGCATCATCAATGCAAGGCTAAAAAAAAAAATGACTTGCGAACACACGCATATTGGGACGAGTGCTGTAGGTTAAACGCTTGCAGATTTTCTTCTCTTTCATTGAGCGTTCAGTGGTAAGGCCACCATGTCTGATCACAGCCAAATGACTGATGCACCCAAAAAAAAACCCCCAGCTAAAAACCATGACCATATATGGAGGCGGTTTAAAGAGGATACAAGACTAGATCGTAGAATTTTACCTCTTTGCGTGGTTTCCTCTCCTTCTTCTCCTTCGCTGGTTTCTTGGGCTTCTTCTCCACTTTTTTCTTCTTCCCTTTTTCTTCGTCCTCGCTGTCCTCGTTCTCTCCCTCGCTGTCACTCGCCGAGGCATTGCTGTCGTACCTGTTTTTAAAAAACTTTTAATCAAACTATCAAAAGTAATAAAAAAAAGAAAAAGCTGCCCCCCCCCCATATAGAAAATTTCAAAGAAACAAAGAAACTCACTCTTCAGCAACATCATCATCTTCCTCACCAGGATTGAAGGACTCGTCTACGGAAGAGATTATTATACAAAAAGCTAGTCTGATACGAAGCAATGAAAAGATGAATATATTCAAAATGTGCAAGGATCAATTAAATGCTTTAAGCTGCGTCACTCACCACTGTCACCCTCTGACTCGTCACCTTCCTCTCTGATTTTACCCTCCTCCTTCATCCTCTCCAAATAAGCGTCATGCTCATCCTCGTCCGAATCGCTGTAGCCTCCGGACGCCTTTATGTCCTAAACACACACACATACAGCTTCAGCGACTGCAGTACACCTCCCTGTCCATAAGACGGCGATAAAGAACTACATCTATTTACATTTACAAGTACATCAAGTCCAAAAAGAGAAAGAAAGAAAAAAAAGAATTCCAACCCCTGGGGTGGTTAGATGGTTAAGTTCAGCTTTTATTGTCTCTAATGAGGCCAGGTCACGCACACACACACGGGCTACATCTGTTTATATATTACATGATTACCTCCTTTAAGCCTCTGTTCTTGATGCTCAGCTTCTTGGCATTAACAAAGTCAAACAGCTTGCCATATTCCTCCCTGAAAATGTGGTTGAAGTTATAGTTAATGCTTGTACTAGTTAAAAAAAACAACAGTGTAGATACTCAGCATGCTGTAGTGTAACGTGGTGTACCTCTCGATGCTGCTGAAGGTGTACTGGTTGCCTTGCTTGGTCTCGATCTCGAAGTCGAAGGAGCGCGTGGTGGTGGTGCCTCGGGCGAAGTTCACGCAGGAGATCTCCTCGAAGCGCAGGTGCACCGGGGGTTTGTGCACGTAAATAAAGCCCCTCTCTAGAGGATACAGCAGCCCTGAGGTAGCTTTGTATGAGCATGTGATGCACTGAGCACCTGAATGACTGCACAGAGATAGAAAAAGATACTAGCGTCCAAATGCTTTAATTCTGCAGTTTTATTAAATACCCGAAGCGTTAGATTAGATTCCTGACTGGCCTAGTCCCGGGTCCGTCACGTAATTTAACAAAGAACACAAAAGACAACGTTTATTTATCTGGGGATAAGTTTTCAGGATGAAGGATGCTGCACTTTGTGGTTGCTAGGTAACAAGACAAGCCATTTTTTCCCCCTTTTGTCTTCATGAGACACGAGAGAGAGAGAAATTTTTAATACAAGTGATCATCAATCTAACTATAAAGAGATTAAAAGTAATTCTTGGCAATCCACTGTGGTATTAGAAGAATAAAACACTTCAGGGTGTGCTTTTACAGAACAATCACTGTTTGTTTCTTTTTGCTTGTGCATCAGCTGTCCAGTATTAAGCTAAATAATTAAATCTTTTTTCATTTATTACTTTCAGGGAGGTTTTGGGTATCTGATTGGGTGCGGTAACTGGAGGGGGAGGGGCGTATGGTCTAAGATTCTGTATACATGACATTCCAGAGTCTAAGACTTCAGACTTTTCCTGCAGATGAAACCGGGAAAAAATAAATTTCAACATAAAATATAAGACTTGATTAATACTCTGTGTTTTTTTGAGGGCAAACATGATGAGCGCTGCAAGGTCAAACCTCTTCCTCTCCCTCCCCAGGGATTCTCACTCAATTAACCCAGATGACCAAATATTCTCATCCCTACTATTTTCCTGGACTTTGGGTTGGAATCAAAGCGGCTTTAAAGTTTTTATAGCGTGGTTCTTCCTAAAAAATAGCAAAACAGCACACAGCTGACGGAGCAAAGCCAACATGAACTTATTTGCCCACTTCCTAAAGATCACAACTGAAGCCATTAAAGAAAGCGTCTGTTCGCATCAACACCCCAAAACCACAGCTAATGCTCTTCTAACAGCTCTGTGACGTGTGCACGAGTGTGGGAGCGGACGCATGCGTGGTCTCACCCCTGGAAGTTTCCGGGCACCGTGATCTTTCTGTTGACCAGAGCCTTCATGACCCTGCTGACCATCTCGTACAGAGAGCCGGACATGTGCTTGTTCAGCTTTCCCTCAAAGCGCCTCTCCACCTCCTCCCTGCCGAGAGCAAGAGAGAGAGAGAGAGAGAGGTTAAAAAGAAACAAATGTTGTGCGTTAGAGTCTGATGGAGCTAAGGTTTTCAGTATAGCTGACAAAATCAGTTTAACTGTAACCAGGGGCCAGGGGGCCTTCCCCCACCCACAGAGAGAGACAGACACACATAAAAGCTGGGTTAAAAAAGAAAGAAGGAAAGAAAAAAAAAAAAAAAAAAGAGAAAAAGGGCAAGCTACTCACTCGCTCATGCTGAGAGTGAGGTTAACGTCTTCGTCTTTGGAGAAGAGGAGGATGAGGAAATGATAGCGTGTCTGGCCCTGCTTAATGGGTGGATCCAAGCTGATCTGAAAAAGAGAGAATCAAAAGGACACAACACAGTAAGAACAATTGTGTGTGTGTTTGGGGGGTGTATCTCTCTCACACACAAACAAAACAAAAATGCTGAGATGCCATAACACACCATTTACTAATCTCCTACTGACTCTCAGGTATCACTTTCCACACCATTGTACATAACATCATATAACAAACATCACCTCGTCTCAGTTCAGCTTAATGAACCCTTACAGACAGGCACAATGTTTTTTAGCTAATTGATCCGCCGCTCTTGTTCAATTTCCCTCCAGATAAACGTTACTTCTCTTTATATTGCTCTACAAAATCCGGGTAAATCATATCACACATCTGAAATAAGTAAGTATCTGAACATGTTAGTGGCGTGAAGAATAAACCTCTGGTGTCAAAATAAGAAATAACAAAACTGTGGTTTTAAGCAGACAAGAAATCATTTTATAAGAATTTAAGTGCAAATAATTTAATAAACTCCTTTTAAACACTTTTTAAATGAAACAGCAAGAGCTGCAAAATGAATAATGCGACAAAAATCATGGAGTTTTATCTAAATAAAATGTGGGGGGGAAAAAAATTAAATTAAATAAAAATTAAGTAAAAAGAAAAAAAATTTAAAATCACAAGGAAATTGAGTAAAAGCAAACGTTTTAAAAACAGTTTCTATTATCGTGAGGATTTTATTCACAGCCATTTAAAAAGGAACGATTAATATTTTTAATTTCTTCTTTTAAGTGAAAAAAGTGGGAATTTATATACAAATTATAATTAAAAATAAATAAATAAATGTTTAAGCTAAAGTGTGTTATGTAGGTCCAACAAAACAGTTTGGAAACTTATGATTCAGATCGCTTGTTTATATTTCGAATGTTAGACTTCTCCGACATTAAAATAAAAAAATAAAATAAATAAATAAATAAATAAATAAATAAATATTGGGGGTGGAGCTTTGTGTACACTAGTGAAAATGGGGGCAGGTCCTCATTACACAATGAATATAATTTTAATTTTTTTTTTTATTAATTATTTATTCAACTTCTGCGATTTAGCCATTAGAGACCATTATCATCTCCACAGATTTTATCTAATGGAGTTTCACCTAACTTTCACATCAATAAACTGATTATTAAATGTGCTTCATTAAATATATACATATTTGCAAACATTTCTTTTTTACTAATAGTTACACAGCTTATCAATTAAAAAAAAAAAGAGATGAGTTCTGGGCATTAAACGAAGCCAAAAACCCCAAATCAACCCAGAATAAGTATAAAGAAATAAGTTAGAGCAAACAGTGAGACAAGTCCAGTAATGGAATCATGGACTGTTTCTACTTAGTGCCAGCAGGGGGCAGTAACACCACAAATACATGCTGGCTTCCTGTAGACACTCAGTCTTCATTACGCTATAAATCATTCTGCTGGTTAATTAAAAAAACATTTTCTTCAGTATTCTAGGATGTTTTTAATCAGTCTTACCACAAAGAACATCTGCCGCTGGTCCTTATGCGGCAGCAGGAAGAGGCGCAGGACGGTCGTGTAGGGGATCTTGTAGTCAAACGTCTTACCATGCAGGTGTAGGAATGTGGGATAGATACGAATATCGTACCTGAAGGAGAGGAGAAAGGAAAACACAGAAGGTGGGTAGTTAGTAGTGTGTGGGATACGGGAAAGGAAGAAAAACAGATTAGTCAATGGACAATGCGAGTACTTCACATATTGCAAGGAAACAGTTAAATAAGATCTTTACAGCATTTACAGAAAGTTGGAGATAATGATTTTTTTGAAAATATTACTGGAAAAGTCTGTTTCTTTTAATTTCTAAGTGAATAAATACAATTGTGAAAGGATAGACACAATAAGAATGCAGTAAGGAAAGGCCAGGTAGGTGAGAGGGAGTGTATGCGTGTGTTCTTTTACCTTCCTCTGGGTGTAAGGCACTGCAGTTCTTTGAAGATACACACAGCATCTCCAGTAGCCTGAATAACATCTGCCTGAGAGAGAACATTCTGGGCAAAGACCTGCATGAGAGAGAGAGAGAGAGACACAGAAAGAAAGAAAGAAAAAGAAAGAGGGAGAGAAAGAGAGAGACAGAGAGAAAGAGCGAGAGAGCGAAGGAAAGGGGGGGGGGATGTGTGAGAGAAAGACCAAGAGCGAGAAAGAACGAGAGAGAGAGATAGAGAGAGAGAGAGAGAGAGAGAGAGCGCGCGAAAGAGATCCTATAACCACTTTAAATGAGGATTTATTTCTCTGTGCTTTGTGTCAATGGCCTCTTCTCACAAGTTCATCTAAAGACAAATGAGCATGTGGTAATGTAGAAGAAAATACAGCAGGCAGGAGCGGAGGCCTCTTTCCACTTTCTGAAGGTTTCTACCAGGGATTTGGAGAAACTAAAGATTTACAAGTGCCCTGAATTGGACTTGGCGATCTTCCTGATTTACGTTTTGAACCACCATCAGTAAAATATCACCAGTAATGATCACACTAACAGAACGTGGCAAAGAATCCTGTGCTTTGCTTCACTGTATGAAATGACGCTAACCGTAATTAATTCCCCAACGTAAAACTGTCGTACCTCTACAGGGTCCGTCCCTTCGTCTCCGGTGGAGGGCGGGACGTAAAAGCGGACCTCCATGAGCGACACTTCGGTGTCGTCGTTCTGATGGAACTCCACCGTGACCTCGTTCTTTCCCGTGGTGCACTGGGACACGTTGGCCAGCGGGATCTCGAACGCCGGGTTGTCGTTGACGTCGAACGACAGCAACGGACCTGAACGCAAGACATACAGACGATATCTTTCTGTTTAAAAATTTGTGTTAGATATTCAGTAGAGTTGTTGTTTGTCTCTTAGGCGTGTGCTGTTTGTCGCAGGTGCTACAGCTGTGACATGCTCAACATGTGGCTGCAACACAACATGAATGTTATAATAATAATGCAAAAAAAAAAAACTGTTCAAGAAAGCATAATGTCACGGTCGTTAAAGATTCCTGACATTCGGACCATGTGTGGAGAAAACCTCCGAGACGGAGACGCGTACTGTGAGAGCGCCCCGATGTCTGGACCTCCCCGGTGACTGCAGTAACCACCCAGGTTTGGTGGTTTTTCGGCTGTGACGAGGTTCGACGTGCCTATAAACTTCAGTTAAGCCTCATTTTAGACACTGTATTAAGGATTGCTCATTTCCAGCCCCCAAAAATATCCTATTATTTTTTACTTTATTTCATTGTGATCCGACTTCTTTTAAAGTGCATTAGATATCGACATTATCAGCTTCTCTTTTACGTTTAGACGGACTTTTAAAATACTCTCCTGCAGCCAAAACCTCCGATTTGCGTACCTTTTGCTAAATGATTAAATATTTTTGTTTTAAAATTTCCAATTCGATGCTCAGACCATGACGACAGTCACGACAACGGCAAAAGGTTTTAAAGAGAAATAGAGCTGCTGTGTGTTTAACGTCTCTGTGAACGAACTTGCTAAACGTTTTACAGATCGAAATGGAAACCAGATGTGGACAGGAACGCTCTAGGTCAGATGCACCATCTACTTTAGATAGCAGTGAATGCTAGAGATGTATATAAAGTGTGCAGGCTTGAAACGTTACAGCTGTATATAAAGTACACAGGCTTTGAACGCTAGTGATGTGTATAAAGTACGCAGGCTTGGAACAATAGAGATGTATATAAAAGTACACATGCTTTGAATGCTAGAGATGTATAAAGTACTCAGACTTGGAACACTACAGATGTATATAAAGTATGCAAGCTTGGAACACTAGAGATGTATATAAAGTACGCAGGCTTGGAATGCTAGAAATGCATATAATGTACGCATGCTTGGAATGCTAGAGATGTATAAAGTACACAGACTTGGAACGCTACAGATGTATATAAAGTATGCAGGCTTGGAATGCTAGAAATGTATATAAAGTGTGCAGGCTTGAAACGTTACAGCTGTATATAAAGTACACAGGCTTTGAACGCTAGTGATGTGTATAAAGTACGCAGGCTTGGAACACTAGTGATGTATATAAGGTAAAGTACACAGGCTTGGAACAATAGAGATGTATATAAAGTACACAGGCTTGGAACAATAGAGATGTATATAAAGTACACAGGCTTGGAACAATAGAGATGTATATAAAGTACACAGGCTTGGAACAATAGAGATGTATATAAAGTACACAGGCTTGGAACAATAGAGATGTATATAAAGTACACAGGCTTGGAACAATAGAGATGTATATAAAGTACACAGGCTTTGAACGCTAGTGATGTGTATAAAGTACGCAGGCTTGGAACGCTAGTGATGTATATAAGGTAAAGTACGCAGGCTTAGAATGCTAGAGATGTATATAAAGTACACAGGCTTTGTATGCTAGAGATGTATAAAGTACACAGGCTTGGAACACTAGAGATGTATATAAAGTATGCAAGCTTGGAATGCTAGAAATGCATATAAAGTAAGCATGCATGGAATGCTAGAGATGTATATAAAGTACGCAGGCTTGGAACGCTACAGATGTATATAAAGTATGCAAGCTTGGAACACTAGAGATGTATATAAAACACACAGGCTTGGAATGCAGTATTGCTTCTTTGTTAGCTGCTGAATTTTAGGTTTTATCCGTTTCCTCGCGTTTAACCGATGCTGTACTTCCTTGCAGATGCGATCTGGTTTACTGTTCCTCTATGTAAATCGTGAAATAAATCCAGATCACTGGACACACCATTTTGTGTTGGTATTCAATCCTTTTCCTCCCCCCCCCCCGTTTGCGACTAAATGAACAAATTACCCTGGGATTCCTTCGATGCATCCCGAATATTCAACCCATTTGTTTGCACTTGAACAGAAGTCTGGCGCGCATTCTGCGGCTCGGGGAGTATTGAACATTTTATTTAGAACATTCGGTAAACATGGGACTATATTTACCTGAGAATTTAGCGGTTCCCCAGTTCCAGCCTTTCACACACATGTCCTTTTCTGTCAGCTCCACTTTGTAGTTGGCCTTAAAAAATGCGGAGATTTTCTCAAAGTCCTGTCGAGCAAAGAGAGCGTAGAGAGAAGCGGTAAACAAAATTAATTCTTCACTTCCAACATCCCCTCCACCTCCCCCCTCACTGAACTAACAACCCCACCCCCGCCTAATCCCAGCACCCCACCACCACCACCCCACCCACACAATCCCTAACTGGCTTCATTAATAAGAGGTCGGCTGACGGCACTGCGCCCTGCGGCCCTCTGGGATGGTGGAGGTGTGCGTAATCCGGCCACAGGCTCATACTGAGCGCGTCCAATCAGACTGTTTATTTATCCAGCACCGCACAATCGCTTCCACATGTCACACTAGCGTTGTGCATGTGTGTCTGAGCAAGACAAGAGGAGGAAAAAAAAGAACAAGAGAGAGAGGGAGAGAGAGAGTGAGAGAAAGGCAGAGACACACATCTGCACACTCAGCGTTGCTAGCGCTCAAAGAAAAATGTTGCTTACACCAACCACCAAACACACACCTAACCCACCTCCTCTCCCACTTTTATACACAAACCTCAACTTTCATTACAACGCTCCTTTTCCGTTCTTAAATTAGCACCCCCCCCATTGTAAACTAGCATAAACATCAGGATTCAGCTGAGCCATATATTTAAGTGCAACACACACACACACACGTGTATAACAGTAACAGAGGACAGATCACATCGTGTTAGTTTGTCACGAAATGTTGTGCGTTTTCCCGGAATGATGGTGCACCAGGAAACTAATAAAACACACTCCCACTAGGGGAGACACGCATACACACACACACACACACACACATTAGCTGAAGCCACTGATTAATTCCGGAGAGACTCGACTCATCCTTTTTTTTCCCCCTGTAGCATCTTGAATTACACAGACGTAAACACTGAATGAGTTTCACACACACACACACACACACACACAGAGAGAGAGAGAGAAAGACTGAACATTTTTGTTTTAAACATGTCTATTTAGCACTAAGGCTGAACATTACATCAGATCTTCTGTAGTCCAACTTAAACATGATGTGTGTTTAATTGGGGAAGTCGCCAGACTGATTCAACTCACCACCATTTTTGGAGAGTGCACACACTCGCAAACACACACACACACACACGCAAACACACACACTCGCTCGCTCACACACACAGTGTCAGTGCTGACACTATTCTCTGTCCTGGACTGTACAACAAACTATACACTACACACTCACGAACGCACACTCTCTCTCTCTCGCACACACGCTCGCGCTCACGCACACGCTCACACACGCTCGCGCACACGCTCACACACACACGCGCCGGTGTCCATCTATCCGGTCCACATCTATCCATCAACCTAGTGCAATTGTTTGCTTGTGAAATTATTTTTTTTGTTCTTTTATTTTTATTCTGTATTTATATAGATTTCTATATCTCTGCTTCATATTTGCACATTTTTCTTTTTCTCTTGCTGCTGTAACATGGAAATTTCCCCACTGTGGGAGGAATAAAAGTTTTTATATCTTATTTAGTGAAAGAATACTGTAAACTTTCATCTTCCCCACTGTGCACAAACAGAGAGACAAGAAGTGGGGTGAAGTAGAACTTGAAATGATTTAGAAATCATTCACATAGCAAAGAAATATATATATATTTTTTTTTTACCAGTAAACAACTTCCTGTTCACGGATTGACCGACTCATGTGGATAAATATTCACTTCAGCTCCTAAACACTATGGGTGAACTGCTATCAGATTCTGTAGACAAACAAAGTTTATTCAGACATCCTCAGGTCTTTACCGTGTCTTTGAAGCCGTCGTATTTGTAGACGTGACCGTTGCTCGTGGCCAGTTTGATCCCGTGGCCAAGACAGACGCGACGCCACTGTGCGAGACACAGGTCAGGGGCATGGATGCTGTCCACTTTACCCGTTTTACTGCTTTTGTAGACCACTGACTGTTTGCTGAACCTCAACCTGCCGTCATTCTGTAAAGGACAGACACACATCATGTAGACAATTTTTTAAAAAGAACATATTGCTGGATGCTTTAGTGGTTAGAAGTTTGTGTGTGTGTGAGAGAGAGAGAGGGAAAGAAAGAGAACGAGAGAGAGAAAAGTGTAAGAGAGAGAACGCAAGAATGAGAGAGAGAGGGAGAGAGAGAACAAGAGCAAGAAAAAATGAGAGAACAAGGAGAGAGAGAACAAGGGGAGAACGAGAGAGAGATAGAGAGAGAACAAGAGCAAGAGAAAATGAGAGAGAACAAGGAGAGAGAGAACAAGAGCAAGAGAAAATGAGAGAGAACAAGGAGAGAGAGAGAGAGAGAGAGAGAGAGAGAGAGAGAGAGAGAGAGAGAGAAAGAATTAGAGACAGACCAAGAGAAAAAGAGAACAAGAGAAAGAGCAAAAGAGGATGAGAGTGAGAGAGACAGGTGTGAGTGAGTGAGTGAGTGAGTGTGTGTGTGTGTGTGTGAGTGTCTCACCCAGCATCCTTTCACCTCCTGATAAATCTCGTTGAACTCCAGTGTGTCTCCCATCTCTGCTTCCTGATCAACACACACACACACACACACACACACACACACACACACACACACACACCTCTTCAGTTCCCTGCACGGTGTATGTAGATGTGTATCACCCTGTAGTGTTTACCTCCCCCGATAATCCCTTCCTAACATCAGCTCCTGTTATTAGCATAGAGACAGTGACACATGCTAACACCACTGAGCTAGCTGTATAACGGTGCTCGCCTGTTTATCACAGATCTAATAACAACGGCTTAAATATGACATTATTCCAAGATCGAGAGATACACGTCATCAAATTATCTTTGCACTAAAGTGGTTAGATTGGTTTATATCTCAGTATTACGTCACTAAAACGCAAAAATAAAGACGAAACTCTAACCATACCTCTGCTCCCCCTTTTCCCGCGTGAAACGTCCGGGAACAGCGAACAACGGCCCGGAACAAGATCGTGCTATTTCCGGTTTTATGACGTAAAGCGATGCTAGCGTATAAAGCGCATAGAGAACATAAATAATAAAAGTTTTTGATAGATTTTTCTTCGCTAAAAAAAGTTCCTTCAAGCTGAAGAATATTAAGATTTTAAAATCTATAACGCTTTTAACGTAGTAACTCTTCAAAAAATAAATTAATGGATAAATTATTAGCTCATGTATTACGATTGAGGCAAGGTTTAAAAAAGTACACTATATTGCCAAAAGTTTTGGGACACCTCTCTAAATCATTAAATTCAGGTGTTGTTTTTCAGGGGTTGGGCTCGGCCCCTTAGTTCCAGCGAAAGGAACTCTTAATGCTTCTGTATACCAAGACATTTTGGACAACTTCATGCTTTGTGGGAATAGTTTTGGGGATGACCCCTTCCTGTTCCAACATGACCGCACACCAGTGCACAAAGCAAGGTCCATAAAGACATGGATGAGTGAGTTTGGTGTGGAGGAACTTCACAGAGTCCTGACCTCAACCTGATAGAACACCTTTAGGATGAATTAGAGCGGAGACTGTGACCCAGACCTTCTCGTCCAACATCAGTGCCTGACCTCACAAATGCACTTATAGAGGAATGGTCAAAAATTCCCATAGACACACTCCTAAACCTTGTGGAAAGCCTTCCCAGAAGAGTTAAAGCTGTTATAGCTGTAAAGGGCGGGATCAACTCCATATTACATTCATGTGCATGGAAAGGCAGACGTCCCAGTTTTGACCTGGCTCACAGTCTCCACTCTAATTCATCCCAAAGGTGTTCTATCCAAAGGGGTTGAGGTCAGGACTGTGTGAAGTTCCTCCACATCAAACTCTCTCATCCATGACTTTATGGACCTTGCTTTGTGCACTGGTGTGCGGTCATGTTGGAACAGGAAGGGGTCATCCCCAAAATGTTCCCACAAAGTTGGGAGCATGAAATTGTCCAAAATGTCTTGATATCCTGAAGCATTAAGAGTTCCTTTCACTGGAACTAAGGGGCCAAGCCCAACCCCTGAAAAACAATTCAATGATTTGGAGGGGTGTCCCAAAACTTTTGGCAATATAATGTACATTATTATGCTACACTATATGGCCAAAAAATTTGTGCAAAACTGATCATCACACCTGTATATGTTGTTCTTCCTCAAACTGTTGCTACGAATTTGGAATCACATAATTGAATAGAATGGTTTTGCATGATGTAGCTTTTACTAGAACGACGAGACCCAAACCGGTTCCAGCATGACGATGTCCCTGTGCACAAAGCAAAGTCTATAAAGGCATGATTTGAGTAGAACTCAGACACCGAGCCCTGACCTCAACCCCTCTGAACACCTTAGGGATGAACTGGAACACTGACTGAACCCCAGACCTCCTCACCATCCTCACATAAGCACCTACAGTCACTAATGGAAAGCCTTCACAGAAGAGTAGAGGTTATTATAATGCCAAACACTGTGTTATAGTGCTTAGTTTTTAATGGGCACATATGGGTGTGATGGTCAGGTATCCGTGCACTTTCAGTATTTGCAAATTATTTTGAAATGTGAGGAATTTATCTTCATTTAAAATGTTTATATAATAGTTTTATATGCAGTATGCACCCTTGGTAACTCTCAGTGCCGGTCCCAAGCCTGGATTAAATGGGAGGGTTGTATACCCTTCGTATATGTCGTCTTGTTCATTTTTTTTGTTATTAATGTATAAGTAATGAATTATAAATAGATATAGATAGAAGGACAGACAGACAGACAAACAAGCCAATAAATAAATCACATTAAAATATACCTATATAAAATAATGTACAGTATACATCACATTAAATAACCATGCAGATACAGGTCAAGGTCTTTTTTTGACCCAATTTTTGACTTCCATTCCTGCTCACTACGAATCTAGGCATGGGGGTTCACAGTCCAGAGACTTCTGTGCCGGTCCCAAGCCCGGATAAATAGAGAGGGTTGCTTCAGGAAGGGAATCCGGCATAAAACATTGCCAAATTTAATCATGCAAATATTTTTGCGGATGCAGAAGATGGAGCGAGATGATTCACTGTGGTGACCCCTGAAGGGAAAAGAAGAAGAAGAAGAAGACGAAGAAGAAGAAGAAGAAGAAGAAGAAGAAGAAGAAGATTCCTGCTCACTACGGATGTAAAAATCAGGCCATTTGAGTTGAGGAGGCAAATCCTTCCGGTCAGCTCAAATCAGTCTGATTATATATATCATTAGATTAGATAATAATATGAAATAAATCATTAGATTAGATAATAATATGAATGAGAGAGTGTCCAGGTACAAAGACATCTCTAAGAAGTTCTACGTGAATGAAGGTAGCACGAGTCCTTGCTGTAAACACTGAAGACCACCAGAGGGCGACAAAGTTCTGAAAAGATGTCCGTTTACAACGCAATCACAATATCAATTATATTCAGTCACGTGATTCGCGATGGGCCTACTGAAAATAAAAGGGAAACCTCATGAAGACAACACGATCCGTAAGTGTGTGTGTGTGTGTGTGTGTGTGTGACTGACAGGTAAAGGTGTGGTGAAGAAATAAAACTAGACAGGTAATACCAGAGGTATGATACATCAAAAAAGAATCTAAAGAGTCACTAGGAGTCGAACGAGTCGAGCTTGCCTATTTGATTCTTTCCTATAAATACTTATATTAAAGTTTTGGACCAACACTACAAGCAGACTTATTTCAGTCCAGCTAATAATCCGCGGTTTTATTAACAGTGGCATGTATGACGAGATGAAGTGCAGTGTAGTGTGGAGCTATTAAATGTCTGATAATAATCCCCTCGGGCGCTTTGCGGTTTGGAGCCTCGTGGCCGCGCTCAATCAGACTCTGATAACAGACACGGTGAAGGAGAGAGAGAAAGAGAGAGAGAGAGAGAGAGAGAGAGTGGTGAAGAAGGAGAGATGGGAGGAGGAGAGGAGGAGAAGGAGGAGGGTGGGGGGGCATTTGACTATAAATTCACTTCTCCGTCACTCACTCACTCATTCACTCACTCATTCCGTCAGACTCCGAGCCGGACGCGCGCAAAAAAAAGCCGGACACGCGCAAAGAGGTCACGCGCAAACGCGGACACGCGGAGCCGCCGCATCGGCGCTTCTAAAAAGCCGCTCATCCTCTCTTTATAGACTGTCGCGGAGTTGTAAAAGATTCTCTCCGTGGAGGAGTGTGTGTGTGTGTGTGTGTGTGTGTGTGTGTGTCCGACAGTCTGGAGGAGTAACAGAAACGAGTCGGTTTCATAAAAGTTCCATAAAACTTTACAACACAAGGCGAACGGAAGGAAATAAAGTTTCATATCAGATAAAATTAGGAAAATGATGCGCCAGGAAGGTAAGATATCTCCTTCTTAATTTCTCACATGCAAAACATTTATTATTATTATTATTATTATTATTATTATTATTATTATTAATATAATAAAATGGCACATTTCTATATATTTTTTTATATTTTTAATATTTATATTTATATTTATTTTTTAAATATTTTTAAACTTTTTAAAAAAACATTTTTTTTAATTCAGTCTAAGGCCAAAAGAAAAATTATTCCTTATTTAATGAAACTTTACGTTATATGTTTGTATACCAATCTACCTCTGGGTCATTCTGGAAAAAGAAAAAAAAAAAGAAGAAAAAATTGTAAAGCAAACTAAATCCCAGGAATTTTGATCCTCGACGTATGACGAGAAAGTTTGCAAATGATTCCTTTTCCTTCTTTTCCTTTCCTTGAATCTGTTTGCGATGTTTTAGGATGTGCATGCTAAATCTATTGTATAAAAAAAAAAAACGTTTTTGTAAATAGATCAAAAACCCAAAAGATTTCCGGCCTGTTCGGAACCAAACCGCTTGTTGTTTTGAGCAGCTGACTGATGAGAGGAGTGGGTTTAATAATTCTCATTTGATCTTTTAGCTCTTATGTGGTTTTACAAGATTCACATGAGGCCACGCAACTCTTACGAAACTCTCTGGAAACTCACCATCGTGGTAGAAGTAGGCTAATCTGTGAAAATAAATGAAGTAAATGACGTAATTGGTTTAGGAAATCGGATTGTATACACATTTAGATTGGGTTAGATTGGAAGGAAAAGGGATTTGAACAAATATTTAAAAGCAGTATTGTACACTGACTTGTTGGTTTATATCTAGTAACTGGTAACTCAATCTTTGCCTGTTATTTTTGGTGATTTACATGTAAGATTGACCTCATTAGAAAGGTTTGTAGGGCACGCAACACACACACTCACACACACACTTATTGCTGTGTGGGGTTTTTTTTCTTTTTCTAGAAGTGTGTGTCACTGGACAAAAATAAAGTGTGGATTAAATCTTTGGATGTTTCACTAAGAAACAGTCAACCATTTGGCTCTCATGTGGTCATTTTGTCTGCGCTGGCGTTCATTTTTTTTCCCGTAGTTTTCCCTTTTTTGAATATATCAACTGCAGCATAAACCTAAAAACCACATTTTCTCCCTTGCGAAGCCACGGAATTATCCCAAACATCAGCGTTTTATGCTTTTCTATCGCTTTAAAAGTAAAACTGAACACACTGAGAACATATATGCGTATAGAATACGACACACACACACACAACAAAACACAAAAAGGGGAATTGTAGGAGTTCATAGGTCGAGGGTCATCCTTGTTAACAGACACTAATATGAGAAAGTATATGATTCATGTTAGTCAAGGTTTGAGAACACACACACACACACACACATACACACACACACACATACACTTGGGGTGCACACAGAGCCACACATACCACCTGTCCACAGGGAACCATGTCTGTGAAAAGGAGGATGAGTGTGTGACGAAATGATGCGATTTACACTAAAAGAAAGCAGCATGTCATGCTCACACCACCCACACACACACCCACACACACACACACACACACACACACACACTTCCTCCAGCTCCCTCTCCTCTTCCTCTTCCAGTTTATCTCCTATAGTTCTTTTTTTTTTTTTTAATTTCCGTCTCTTCCACACACACACACACCAGCTTTGCACACTTAATCCATCATGGCGATCACACAACCACAACCGCCGGACACGCATGGACTCATGCATACAGATGGTGTAAAAAAAAAAAGGACAACGCTGTTATTAGCGTGTCGCTGCCGTTTACACATTTGCAATTTTACCCGTGCGACGAAAGAAAGTTCAGCAACGATCCGAAGAGGAGAGGAGAGGAGAGGCGATTAAAAAAAAAAGATGGAGGCTAACATGGACGAAGGAAACGTGGAAGGAGAGAGAGAGAGAGAGAGAGAGAGGAAGAGAGGTAGAAGGTTAAGCATGAAAGGATGAGATAGAGAGATGGAGTGATTGAGAGGGGGATGGAGAGTGAGGGTTAATGCAGCCCAGATTCCCTCCAACAAGAGAACAAGAGAGAGAGAAAGAAAAGTAGAGAGTGAGTTCGGGAAAAGAAAAAGAGAGAGAGGGAGAGAGAGAGAGAGAGAGAGAGAGAGGGAGAGAGAAGTGCACAGGGGAATGATATAAAATGAGTTGGTCACGGTTTGAACAGTTACACATGCTGTTTACATTTTTCCCAAATTAACATGGCCCCCTCACTTTACCGACTCCCTCTCTCCTATCCCTCTGTTTCTCTGTCTATCTCTTCTACGTTTTCCTTTCTCCACACTTTTCTGCGAAGAACGGGAAGTTCGGATAACTAGACCGCTCCCTGCGACCGGTCGCTATTTATTTTGATGAGAGGACCGTGTCAGGAGTTAACAGAAACCTGAGGCTGAGAGATGGAAAAATGGAGAGGGAGGGGGTGGTGGGGGGATATGAGGGGCAGATAATTAAAAAAAGGAAGGAAGAGAAAGGTAATTAGAGAGGTAAAAGGACTTACGAGAGTCAAGCGGTGCAGAGAGAGAGAGAGAGAGAGAGAAGAGATTTTTTTGGAAGATCTGAAGGAAAAACAGTCAGAAACGGAGAGATGGAGTAGAGGAACGAGAGGGGAACGGGTTTGAGGGATTTGTTGTAAATCCAGGTTTTTATTCTTTTCGCTTTTTCTTTTTTCTTTATTCCTCCTTTTGTTTTGATGTTCGTTGGCGGAGTTGACAACGTTTCAGGCCAAATGTGATCAATTTGAATTTCGAACCGCTTCCAAGCATCCAAAGAGAGACTGTGTGCCCGTGTGTGTGTGTGTGTGTGTGTGTGTGTTTGGAGGGAGATGATGGCTAGTACATATGAGTGATGCTAATACACAATACTTGAGTGTGTACTCCATGTTTACCGTCCACATCATACTGGTGTGTGTGTGTGTGTGTGTGTGTGTGTGTGTGTTGAGTTAGTGAAGGAATGCACATTTGATTGAGTGCAGGCTGCACATAAATCTCCACTTTAACTGTACACAGACACACAACATGGACCCTGACCCCTAACTCTCCCCTACAGACACAGTCTTCCACATACACACACATACTGACACACACACACACACACACAAACACTAAGCTCTTTGTGTATGGACCTGATTGGTTATTTGGCTCAGATTTTATTGATGTGCTATGAAGTATATCATGTTTTATGATACGGTGCATTCCCCAAAGCTCGGGTGTGAAGTGCAACAACAAATCAGGGAAGTGTATCCTGCTGCGTACGTATGTGTGTGTGTGTGTGTGAGACTGAGAGAAGAGCAGGATGTATCGATCTGCACATTTCTCATCATATCATTGCTGCCAGCTGTTGGCTCATGCTCACTCTTTTTCTCTTTGACACACATACACACACAAATCCCCTCTAATAAAAAGCGTCATTTCTCAGTAGGCTTCAGAGATCCACTTCAGAAGAGACGTCTGGGAGAAAGAAGAAGAAGAAGAAGAAGAAGAAGAAAAAAAAAGGTTTCCTCAATATGATAGTGTTTAGATCGTTACTCAGCCACCTAATTCCCTTTCAGTTGGTTTCGTCAGCGGCGAAAATCGAAACATCAATCACAATTAGGGCTCCCTGTGTGAGACACGCTGTATACTGGCGAAGGATCAGCGCCGCTCTGTGTTCCTTCTCCAACTCTATATGATGAATTAGATGGGAGACGGACGGCGGTGAATCAAAACAGGCACGGGGTACGAGTACACAAAAAGCGGTACGGATCGATTAATAAGAATCCGTGTCAAAACGAAGAACGCCGTGCAGTTCGATTCTATACAATTAGCCTTTTAGCTAACATGAACCTCGAAATCACGGAAAACCTGGCACTCTTCAAAACCCTTGTTAAGAACTCCGCATGGGTTCTGGTGTAACCTGCAGCTCCGCAGTTCGAACCCGAGCTCGAGTTACCGTCTATGATCTCCTCGTGTCCGCATGGATTTCCTCCAGGTTTCTCAATTTTCCTCCCACCTTGTAAAAACATGCTGGTAGGTGGACTGGCTAAAATAAATCACCTCGAAGTGTGAATCACATGCTGCCTGGAGGAGTGTAACCACATGTGAAAACAATATTTGTATTAACCCGGACACTGCTAGGAAGCATTCATTATTTATTTACGGATTTATTTGTAATAAAGTTTCACAGTCTGGATCGATAAAAATAATATGAGGAGGCTAACAAGGACCTGATCATCACCGGCGTAGTAAAAAGTTAAAAGCTTAACGGTTTAACTTGTCTATATTTCGGGAACCAGGCTCAATTTCTTCATCTTTCTTGAGTCATAAACTCATAAACTCTCAGAGACTTGGCATTTCTAGCTCCGTTTTATTATTATTTTTTCCTCCCCATATTTTCAGGCACATAATAGAAGGTTCGATCGATTTCAAAGTAAATAAATAAAAGAAAAATCCAATTTAAGGCAGGTTTAAATCCGTATACAGATAGAGATATTTCCAGCGCTAAACAGATCCAGATCCAGATAGCATTGCTTTACATCCCTAATCCACGCTGTATTCCTGTTTTGTGACCCAAGGGATTGGCTTCATTTTTATCCCGATCTTGGATGAAGCGCATACTGAAGATGAATAAATGAAAGAATCCAGAGTCTATGGATATGAGAAACAGAAATGCCCGTAACACTACACAACTTCCGCTTTCCTCTAATACTCTATGGTCTGTATCGGAATATATCAGAACATGCTAGGGATGTATTTTACAGTATTACACTCTCATCTCTGATACCGACTCCGAATCGAAATCTTCAGAGCTCGCTTCGGTTTCCGAAAAGAATTCAGTGACGCCGATCATTTTCTTTGGCGCTAGCCTCAGATTCCTGTTCTCGGTTGACTGGCGTTGAACCCGATGTGGTTCTTCTGCTGTTCTGCCCCCGGCGTGTCGTGCTCTCGGAGACGCTTTTCTGCTCACCGCAGTTGTAAAGAGTGATTATTTCCCTCCAGTCACCTCGAAACCTCGAACCCGGTCCTCCGATCTCTCTCATCAGTACGGCCTTGTGCAGAATCCACTCTCACCGTTCTGTCTTGTGAGCTTGAAAATCCCTGGAGGTTTCTGAAATACTCAAAGCGACCCGTCTGCCAAGGTCAGAGTCACTGGGATCAAATTTTTCCTTTATTCTGATGTGAACATTAAGCGAGCACAGCTTTTGATCTTAATGATTTTAAGCCTTTACACTGCCGCGCATGATCGGCCGATTGAGTAAGCGGGGAGGGCAGGTGTTCCTATTAAAGTGGACGGTGAGCATAATATGTTTTGATTCGCTTTTGCAAGAAAAAATGAAGCAAATCCTATTATAGACCTGGACGAATGAATGCCATATACTGAATGTTTCCCTTGTAAAAATTTCCGTTTGTTTTTTATATTTCTTCTTCTGAAAAGTCTTGGTATTGAAATCAGGTGCTGAACTTTCCCACTCCTGGTTGCTTATTGCACTACAGACTATAAGCCCGAGGATAATTGCCATAACTCGGAGTCAGGAAAAGGTGTGTCGCTCTATGTTGTAAAGTTATATTTGCGTGAGTGTGTGGTTAGAGCGCACAATTTAACATGTGAAACTGTCTTAGCATATTTAATAAAAGCCTTTGTGCGCGGCTCTCCTTTCTTTCGACCGGGAAGAAAAGCGCGGAAGAAAAGCGAGGCAGAGAAGAGAAAAGGAAAACTGGCAGGCCTAATCGAGGTTAATAAGCTGCTGTTATTTTGGCTGGGGGCAAAAAAGAGATAAACTGCTTCAAAAGAAAGGGAGAGAAAGGAGGTGTGCACAGGAGGAGGATTAAAAACAACTTGACAAGTGAGGCCAGCTCTGAGAGAGGAGGAAAAAAAATGAGAGAGGGCGGGGGATTGTAGATTAGAGAAAGAGGGAAGAAGGTGAAAGAGGGGTAGAGGAAGAGGCGAGAGGGTTACGGGAGTGGACAAAAGGATGGCAGACGCTTTAAAGAGGAGGAATGAGAGGTAGCGGTGAGGGGAAGAAGGAGGAGGAGGAGCGGCTCGGAGCACATATTTCACACCTGCTGAAGACTCAACGCCTCAAACAAGTAATTACACATCTCCACCGTGTCCCTCTCGCTGCCTGACAAAAGAAAGAGTGTGTGCCATGTTTGTGCTGGAGGACACCCTGAGGCTTCCCCAGACACGCACACACAAAATTAGAGTACTGTCTGAGCCTCTCTGAAGTATGAGAGATCATTTGCTGCCATTTTCCCCGCATGACTTCAAGGCTTAAAAGGGTTTCCGAAGACTCATGATGGTCACACACACACACACACACATGCACATGCACTCATCATAAACACCCATCATAAACACCCAGATAAGCACACTTTCCAATGTAAGGCATGTAAACTGTGAATTGGCTTTAGGTCAAAGATACCGTATCCCAAATTGGAACATGCAACGGCAATTTCCAAACAAAAACACACCAGACCACACACACACACACATACTCTCTCTGAAACACTTGATGCACACTGCCTAAATCTGAAAGTGTTCTGATAAGGTTTCCTTCACTCGAGACGGATTTTGCTCGACACATTTCAAATCTGAAAACACTTTTCCTATCCTACGTGACTCACTCCCCTGTATTTTGTTTTCAACCACAACTTCAAACTGTAAGTGAGTGTTGTTTTTCCCCTGTTTTGTTTTGTCCTCGAGGCATCTTCACTGTCTTTGCCAGCTGACATGACAAAAACACACGAGAATCATATTAAAAAAATAAGGAGGTGGGGTGGGGGGTGGTTAAGGGAGGGTAGAGGGGGCTTTAGTGTACGATGAGTTACGGAGTTACACCAAGGGAGAAATTTGTGAAACAATGCTTGGGAAATCATAACTATAACCTGACTTGCCACAGCGCTTTCCGTCGACTTAAAATAATTCCACATGTCTGGCACTGTACTTACGCACAGTAGTAAGTCTCATTACTTCCTCATAAAAGTGAATTAAAAGTATAAATGCGAAGCCATGAACCCACAAATTGCAATCTACAAAACTAACAAAATCTTTTTCTCTGCTTTTCCCTTTAAATGAGGAACAGTAACGGAGAAAGACGGTATTTATTTATTTATTTATTAGTATAAAATTAGCAAACACACTAAATACGGTCCGTTCTTTTAATTTACCTAGAATCCCCTCTCTCTCTCTCTTTCTCTCTCTCTCTCTCTCTCTCGCTCTCTCTTTTTTAAGTTTATTTTTTAGTCCACATCTGAGGTAACAAGACTGCCTCATCATGATATCATGCAAAATACAGAACAGTGAAAGAAAGTAATTTTTCTACTTCTCGTGATCTTCAGGTTATTTGAATGAAGCAGCTGTGCGTTGATTAGGTGGCTTCTGGAATGTTCCAGATGTTTTATAGGGGTGAAGATGTTCAGGTAACAGGGTTCAGTGCCGTGGGAAGCTGAAATGCCGGTCTAATCTGGTGAATAAAATTCGGATTCGGAAAAAGACAAAGGGTAACGTGAAAAGGGGAATTAAATAATTTAGCTATGTTTAAAGTATGAAAATGATTTTAATAAATATATATTTTAAAGGACAGTGTGGTTATTGGGGGTGGGATGATATATATATATATATATATATATATATATATTTAATCTGAAACATGCACATAAGACATTCTTTACCTGTTTAAAATGCCTTTTAATTTTAATTTTTACCTTTTAAAAGTGTAGTATGTTTTGTAAATAAAAATCCCTATCCATTATATATATATGTATATATATATATATATATATATATATATATATATATATATATATATATATATATATATATATATATATATATAAAAGTCAGCATTATCTATTAACAAATATTCAATAATTCAAATATTTTTGTAATAATAAAACAGTTCTTATAACTTGTTATTTTATTGTGTATTGTTTTATAACGACAGCTTTGAAAAGCTTAATATGTATTTTTAGCTACTGACGAAGGAAGAGTAAACTAATATATCTATATAGATGATTTAGCATTAAATAACATTTATATCCATGTGTCATCAAAATCCATAATAAATACAGCTCCAAAGTGTAACTACCTGAATAAATAAATGATGCCAATATGTGAAACGACTTATAACTGCATTGTAACATAGTAATGCAGCATGATTATAGCTATGACCTATTATAATAAAACAGGAATGTATATTAACAGCTTTTTTTTTTGCCAAATTAATAAAAGAAAAGAAATGAAAAGACGAATTCTAGCAAATGATCCAAGCGTATAGTAAATGAATTCAAAAAGAAAAGAAAAGACTAATGCCAAGCGTTTGTTGCGTATAGTGTAAATGAATAACTAATGACTTAACGCATTCCGGTATTAAAATCCGAGGATTTTATTATCGGAGGTACAAGATACCTTGAAGTATGTGCGCATAACCTTGAAATGATGTTTAGACGATTACAGTAATTAGTAATTAACGGCACTGATTGTGTTTATACATGGCACATGCTTGAGGTCTAATGTAACGGGGATGCTTCCTGATTAGAATAGAATCAGCCAAGTCTTAGTGTGTGTGTGTGTATATATACTATACATGTGTGTGTGTGTGTGTGTGTGTGTGTGAGAGAGAGAGAGATCTGAAGAGGTTCGAAGAAACAAGACAAATCTTTAGGAAAACACCCTGAGGGTTGTAAAGTAACTGCACAGGATTTTGACTTTTTAACAAT
Source organism: Hemibagrus wyckioides (assembly GCF_019097595.1). Lineage (NCBI taxonomy): Eukaryota > Metazoa > Chordata > Actinopteri > Siluriformes > Bagridae > Hemibagrus > Hemibagrus wyckioides. Next base: position 6,090,175 of record NC_080717.1, on the reverse strand, counting down.
TTTACTTTCGAAACACAAAGAGCTGACCCTTTCGTTTTGTTGTTTTTTTGGGGTTTTTACAGCTGTTCTGCAAATTATGTTACAAGCGACAGAAACTCTTGACCCTTTTTTTTCCCCCTCCGAACGCCAGTTTGACAAAGAGGCCCTCGGCTTTGTGCGTATTCGGTGCTGACAGTTGTATTTAGTATCCGCTGAGTGACTGCCAATTGCACAGTAAACAACATATCCATCTCTTAGTAAGCATGTCTGATTTGATTCTCCGTTCCAGTCGAGTCTTTCGGAGTCTGACAGCGGGCGATGAAATGGGTGACATCTGATCCTCGTAACGTTTTTGTTTCTGCTAAATCATCCTGTTTTTGCCACGCTGTTTACGTTGCAATGATGACGGTGTATTTTACAATAGGAATGGTGTGTTTTAGCATTTGTGCAGCATAAATCCTCACACACAAAGCGAATGATGAATCTGCTCGCAAAACAACGAATTCTTCGTTCTTACTGGTTCAAATCTGCAGTCCATCAGGCTCACCTCGTGCTGCTGTTGGCCGCGGCGGTGGGGTGTGTTCAGGTGCAGGACCACGCGCTGATGTTGTCCAATGAGAGGAGCACGATAGAGCGAACGTACGAGCTGACCAAATACCTGAACCACCAGCTGAAGGAAATTAAAGACACTTACGTGAGTCTGACTTAGTATGCTTGTGGTCGTGCATGCTTTTGTTTATGTGTGCGTTTTTTCCGCTCATCTCTCTGGCATCCTCGTCCTTTCTCACACATACTTTTTTTTACTGCCTTTGCCTCTTTCCTTGTTCCTTTTCACATCTCTGTCCAAAGAGCATATGTGTGTGTGTGTGTGTGTGTGTTTCTTCTATGATGAAAAACAGAGGGAAAGAGACTAATAAATTCCATTCTTTTTATATATTTATTTGTTTGTTTGTTTATTTATTTATTTATTTATTTTTAAATCAGAATATTCCCAGCTATTAACAAATGCCCATCATTTCATCTGGAACAAAATTCTATAATCTTTTATGCCCTGATTAAAATGCGCATAAAAATTTACGAGCTGTGCATTTCGACGTTCGGCCAACATTTTTAGGCAGGATAAAAAATAAATAAATAAATAAATAAATAAATAAATAAAATTTCAACAAATCGCACTCTTACGCTTTCAGAAATACTTTTCCTTCAAGCCTCAAGTTAGAGTTTCTATGAAAGCCATATGTACAATGACCTTGAGTAATTGAACTCCGCTACTATACTGAGCTCTTATTTTGTTTTTGTTATATTTTACACAAGTGTTATAGAAATTGAAGTTGAATCTGTGCGCTGTTACTTCATTAGAATTGACTTTTCACTGCTATCAGTTTTATTTAGACCTTTTAAATGCAACATACAAACCTTTAATTCTCTCATTCAGCCAGTTTAACTCTATACATCAATACTACTGCGACCTTCTCATGCTACACTATATAGTTAGCGCTATAGCTATAATATTCACCTTCCTAGACGGCATCAAATCCTGATGAATTCATCTAATTTGGAAAAAAATCATGGGGAGGTTTATTTATAGGCTAATTTGCTAAAACTCACTGGTTACATGTAACTGAATCAGCCTGTTTTCTTTGCTAATGCTCGGTTAGACTAGCATCGATTGCTGTAGCGAACAGTACCGGTTAGAGAGCGAGGTCAGTTCTAGCTAATGGTCATATATTATTCATAGAATATTATACTACTTCGCAGAATATTATACTTCTGATTAATTCACTACTAAAAAAACTGGAATTTCAGAGATCAGATCAGAAAATAGTGCCGTTCATTAATTATTAAAATTATAACTTTTCACAAAACTTAATTTTGTGGGGAAAAAATAATTCTGACTTTTTTTTTTGCTGGATGTCTAAGCTTTTGACATTTTATCTACAATTTTATTACTTATTACTGTTTTATTTCTCAGGACATTTTCCATCCTTGCCTAGAAATACATTAATATCGTGTTATAATGCATTTATAAGGCATTATTTACATAGTTATAACTGTATGCAAATAAAAAAGTCTGCTTTAGGTACATATATATATATATATATATATATATATATATATATATATATAGCTCATAGATATTGATATTATATCCTTATTATAATGTAATAACGTACAAGCTGTATTTATAAGCTCTAAGTAGAGAAATGAAGACATTTATTAAACCAGCAGCACTACACTGTACTTCTGCCGAGATTTAGAGCCATAAGAAAAAAGAAAAACGGTCTATCAAAGGTTGTAAAGCTTACTATAGAAAAAAAGTCTAGGAAAGTCAGTATGTGAAGTAGGACTTGGTGATATGAAGTGTTCTGGACACTACTAAAAAAATGCATAATGTTAACAATTCATAACATATTATAAAGATACTGATAAACTCAAACGTTTTCTCTTATACATATTTAATTCTATCGATATCTATAACGCCTTATAAATGCATTATAACATTACAACATGTGTTTATAGTCTAATAAAACTTATTACTGTCATATAAAATCGTACCAAGAGCTCTTTGAAACACCAATTATTCGTTTCAGTCATTTCAGTTTGAATTACTTCACGCATTCAATCAATTATTTCACCTTTTTCTAAGAATATTTAATTTATAAACACGGCATTTTCAAAACATATTGCGGCGTTATTTATATATAAATCAAATTCCAAAAAGTAATGGCACTGATTTCAACTGAAATTACATGAAAACTATTAAAATGAATAAAAAGGTCCATTGCTTTTGAAGGGTTCTACATGGAACCATTTCTTTTTTTAATTTTTTAAAAGGTTTTTTGGGGCAAGCCCAGAACCCAGGATCTGCAAGGAACCTTTTTTAAGAAAGTTTTTTATTTTATTTATTTATTTTTTTTATTTTATAATTAAATTAAATTAAATTAAATGTTATTTTATTTTCTTAGGTGAAACATTTTCTCCCGACCAAGAAAACCTAAAAAAAATTAAATTCACAGTGACGAAGTGATGCAGAGAGCTTTTTTGTCCTGCCTTCTATTTGTTTTCTGTGGAAGCAGGTGAAAATCTGGTGCACAGGGACGTGGGAGCGAGGCGCATGCAATAAGACGGGGAATTTTTTTTATTTTGGCTTTTTGCAATTTACTGGTGAATATCCTGGTGTTCTGGCCAAACAGATTGTTTCATGTGCTGTTGGTGTCAGGTAGCAATTATCCATGACTACTGTACAGCAGCACAATAACTGGAACTTATTTATACCACAAAATAAATCCTTACAAAAACAAGAAACTACGTTTTTTCATTTTTCCAGCCCTTACAAGAGCAGAATTTTAGGATTCTGTTATCAATTCCAGACTTGAGGCTTTTCAAAGTCTAAGTCCTGCTTTTTCACCACAGAAAATAGAGATTTCCTTTGTGGAAAAATCACACAAATTTCACATTTTAGCGTGGGATTTATGTGTGTAATATGCGATGATTTGAAAAACACGTGCAGCTTCATTTCACCGTGAATTCCAGTAAACATGCCTGACGTCATGTGATCATGTGTGTTTAGAATAAGGGAAAAAACACTTTCCTCATGGGAGAAAATCACATATGGAATCACATGTTTACTACATGTGAAGTGTATTTTAAAATACATAGTATGTGAAAAACCACACGAGGAAAATTCGCACGTGAATCATGAAACGTGTGAATTGGGTGACTTTTTCAATTTGGGTTTTTAAGATATCAGGTTTATGATGTTATTATGTACTCAGATTCACAAAACATCATCCTGAGCAATATTTAAATTAAAATAGTATCTCTTAGGTCTTTTGTAATGTACAATAAGATAATGTATAGGTCATAATGATTAAGTGCTTAAGATGTGTGTTCACTGTGTGTCCCTCAGCTCTCATATCTCGGTCCTCCATTCAGTGATCCAGGCTTCTCCCCACCGAGACCCAACATCTCCTCCCTGGCGGTTCCCAGCGCAGCCACGCGGGAGGACCTGTGGCGCGGTCTTGAGAACGGTGCTCGTCTGGCACAGAACCAGCGAGCCTACAGCGTTCTGCTGAGTGCTGTCCGTGAGCTGGCGCGCTCCACGCTGTGTCCGTACCTCCAAAGCTCGCTCTTCCACTTCTGCTCCGGCCTCAGTGGACTCCTGGGCTCCATCTCAGGGCTGATGAATGCCCTGGGCTACACCCCGCCTCTTCACGGCAACGCTCCACCTTCTCAGAAATACACACCGCTTTTGTCTTCTCAGTATCAACGGGCAAACGTGAACGGTCCTGCCCCTTTGAGGAACCACGCGTCTCGGGCTCAGAGCGGCCTGGGAGGAATGAGGGACGGAACAGCTGGATATGAAACGGAGAGGAAGCGGGATCGGGAAAGGGAGAGGCCTGAGCGAGGGAGGAGAGGGAGGCGGAGAGAAGGGGAGAGCTGGGTGGAGAGAGAGGAGGAGGAGCGGGAGGAAGGTATGGAGAGGTGGAGGAGGAGGAGAAGACTGCTGACTGTCGAAGATGAGGACGAAGGTAAACAAACAAGCCACAGCTATGAGCCAAACAGCAACAACAATAACAACATGAACAGCAACCACACAAGTTCCAAGCACTATTTCAGCAAATATGGCAGCGGCAGAGACTTTAACATCAACAGCACAAGCAGCGATGCCCGGCTTCCCACGGAAACGGAGAGAGAAGCGGGTATAAGCAGAGAGGAAGAGGCGGACGAGTTCCAAGCGGACGTTCCTGTCCTCTTTTCCTCTCCGTCCCTCCATTCCGGGCGCTCCGGGCGCCCCATATCCTCTCCCCACCCACCGCTCTCTCCCCTCTCCCTCCTTTACGCATACGAAGACGGGGTCACTGAGGTCGACTCGCACTTGAGCATGGCCGCTCCCTCGCCACGCCCTGCCCTCAACGACTTCACACGGAAAGTGGAGGGATTCTGGGTACTCAGAGAGCTGCAGAGTTGGCTGTTTAGATCAGCCAAAGACTTCACCAGACTGAAGAAGCGACTCCGTGTCTAATTGTCTGACTCTGTGTGTGTGTGTGTGTGTGTGTGTCAGTGTATGTCTATGTCTGGGTGTGTGTGTGTGTGTGAGATAGAGAATGAATGAAACTTCTTGGAGAAAGGAACTCAAAAGGACCTTGCACTTGTGTGGGAAAAAGAGAACTCATCCTGATCAAATAATAGGAGACACAAGGAGAGACACAAGCGGCTTTTCAGAGCGAGAGGCGAGTCAGCAGCTTGAGGAACGTGAATCACGTCTCCGTCTTTTTGACACGGATGAAAGGGAGACGTGAGGCGGAAATCAAGGGGGCAGAAATTGTCTGCTGTCTGATGAACTGACTCAGCACACTGTGACTCGCGATTACTGGGCGCTTTTACGCTCACACACACTGTCAGACTTCTCATAAAGGGCTGTGTCAGACGTCTCTGTAACCACTACAGTATGTGATCTTCCACTTACTGCCATATCGCCCCAGACCCCCCCCCCCAAACTGCAAGTGTCTGAACCTTTGACACCGCGTCACAATACATGCATTTTTCTTATTTTATTCATTGACCACTGCTCAGGATTGGTACGAGTTCACATTTCATTACTACTAACAACCCACACAGCATGAAAATAAAACAACACAGAGTATATGATGACTTGGGAACATATTCATAACATGTTATGATGCATACATAAATCATTATAATCATTGTTATATATATAAAAGCCATTACAGTTCATCACCACAGCAATAATGCATTTATTAGAATGCAAAGACTTTTTCTTAATCTGATTTTATGTAATCACAATAAATAATCATCCACATTGTCAATATATCATTTCACAACATATATATATATATAAATATATATATATATATATATATATATAGATATATATAGATATAGATATAGATATACATTGGCTTTCCTCAATTAAACTTACAGCAATGCCTTATAAATGCATTATAACATGATATGAATGTGTTTCATCATCAAAGTTCATGGATATATAAATACGATCTTGAAAGAAAGTTTGTTACTAAACAATACCGTTGCTTGTTACTGGTCGTGATAGATTTTTATTTCGGTGGCTTTAGTGGTTCACACCTCCAGGGTCCTGGGTTCGAGTCTCGCTCCCGCTCACTGTGTGTGTGCGGAGTTTGCATGTTCTCCCCGTGCTTCCTCCAGGTGCTCCGGTTTCCTCCTACAGTCCAAAGACATGCCTCTAGGCTTATTGGAGTCTGTAAATTGCCCATAATGAGTGTATGTGCCCCACGATGGGTCGGCACTCCGTCCAGGGTGTACCTTGATGGGTGTACGATGACGCCTGAAATAGGCACAGGCTCCCCATGACCCGATGACAGATCAGATAAGCGGTACAGACAATGGAATGAAATGAAAAAGATTATGTTCATGTTGAAATGCACCTTAAAGTATTTTTTTTTCGAACGTATATAATCACACCTCACAGATCCCGTGCGAAATCACGAGTGCTTCCCACCCCCCACCCTGTAAAAGAGCTTTTACGACGTAAAAGCAAATCTTTGTGTCTTTATTACTAGTTCAAGTCGCATAATAGAACCGTAAAGGTTGCAGGTGTAAACGAATATTTTTTTTTTCTTTTTTAAAACATACCACATATTCACTTATTCACCAGATGGAGGAGGAGGCATGATAAAGGTAAAGAAGACATGCAGTGACAAGCAACCATACAGTTTAGTAGCATTTTTCTTTCTCAGAGTGTTGTTGCTGATGGGAGCCTCAATAGCAACATTGTGCTGTTTTATTTCTCAACCTTTTATTTCTCTCTCCCCCGTGAAAACGTGTCAGCACAGTGCAGTAACAGTTTTAAACACAAATGAACAGAAACGCTTTCGTTTTCACATCGGATCAGAGGTGCCAGCTTGGTGATGATGGGTTTCAGTGGAGCGATGAGATCCTTCAATTATTTTATTTTTATTATTATTATTTTTTGGTCAGATGAATTTACGGATTAATTTATGACGAAAATAAAATCTAAATGTTTGATCAGATAAAGGAAAAAATGAATATTAATCCAAACTCTCCTTCCATGTTGAACTTAAGGCTTTCTTTCTTTCTTTCTTTCTTTTGTTCGTTCTTTCTTTCTTTCTTTTCTTTTTTTTTACCTCATTCACTTTTACTGTCATCACTGTGACTTCACCTTCTCTCCAATTCTGTAAAAAGAAATAGCTTGATTGTTGATCATGTCCTTATTTTCAGGATGTGTAGAGGAAAAATGTTCACTGTTGGTGTTTATAAGTGTGTGTGTGTGTGTGTGTGTTAAAAGAAAGCACATTCACAGATAGACCAGGAAACCTTTTTCACATGCAAAGTGACTTTGCTTTATATTTGTATATTTCGATAATATTTTTTGAAAAAAAACAAAACAAAAATATTCTGTAATATTTATTAAAGGGTTTATTTATTATTCTTTGGTATTATTTGATTAAATGAAATCAAGTGTCTTGACTCAATCCTTGGTTTGAAGTGCATTCGCTCTGGCTGCCCTGTTTTGTGTGAACGAGGTCTCATGGCTCGAGGGGAAGCAGGCTGACTCGGAGGATACAGAGTTTTATTAGTCTGTCTAAATGAAATTTATGGCCGGTCTTTCATCTAACACCACAGCCTCTCATCTACGTCTCATCTCTTCCTCTCAATCTGTCTCTCTCACGCCTCTCCTTTTTCCCCCCTCACACTCACCTAGTGTCTCGCTCTCACACTCGCACACACGCAATAAACACCAGGTACGCATGAACGGTTAACGTCACGAATGCGATATACATTCATGCGTTCATGTAAACACTGCGGCCCCACACACACACACACACACACACACACACACACATGAATGAAGTGGCGCACCCTCCAGTCTGTGTTTGGGGAAAAAGTAAAGAATCAGTGGGAATCTTTCTCATCCCTTCAAGCTACACACCTGCATGTGGCCAGTTGTGAAACCACACCCAACACACACACACACACATGCATGCACGCACACACACTAACATATCACACGCAATCACACACACACACACACGCACACGTGACCTTCGTTTTATGAAATCATTTCTAAAGACAGGATATAGTTGATGAGGTTCATACGTGTGTGTGTGTGTGTGTGAAAGAGAGAGAGAGAAAGAGAGAGAGAGAAAGAGAGAGAGAGAGAGAGAGAGAGAGAGAGAGGATTAAAACCCGACCCGAACCTTAACCTCTTTGTTTTATCTGATTATTTTTTTCTCTCACAAACACTCTAACAAACAGTACTTTATTAGAACCTTTGTATATTATTGCAGCTTAAAAAACTTAAACCTGACCCCAAGAACTAACACCACTAACCCCGCTAAACCTTCATTTAACACTTCCTGTAACCTTTATTCGCTCAACCGAACCGTAGCCACCCTGCAAAAGAAATAAAAAATTCATATCCTGTTTGAAACAGAAATATTGTTTTTTAATTTTCTCCTCTGCCAAAACAGAGACTAACTTCCAAGGCCTTTTTTCATTTTCTAAAAAGTTCCTGTAATTTATTTTAATAAAATGCTGAGATGGTCTTCTTCTAATTTATTATATTACTATTTTCTATTATTAATTTTATTATTTTTATAATTATTATTATAATTAATATTATTTCTTGCAATAGTAGCAGTAACAATAGCAGTAGCTCTTTTATTTGCCCTTTATTTACTTGTTTTACTTTTATAAGATGGCGCTAGGGCTTATTAATAATTGCTGTTTTAGAAAATAAAATGTAAAGAAAATAAAATCTAATTAATTAAAATAACTACTAACCTAGCAAGCCATTGTGTCAGGGCCTTCCCAAAAATAAAAAAAAATACCTCTAACCTTTATATTCTATAATATCCTATATATATAAGTTTTTTGTTCACACTGTCCTGTCAAAATGTTTCTCAAAAAAATTAATTAATGAATTAAATAAATAACTTAAATATTCAGCACAAAATGATCTTTATCATGTGTTCCTCTAACACTAGGTCCCTAAAAAGCAAGCTAAAAACATGAAAAGGTTTAAGGTATTATTATTACTATTATTATTTTTATTTCATTTTTATTTATTTAGTTTAATTTAATTTTATTTGTTTGTTTATTTTTTTAATAGCACTCTTGCCTGACTGAATAAAATTTAAATATATAGAAAAAAATAAGATATGGGTTTTAAATGACATTATTAATTAATCTGTTAGTAAAATAAAATAAAATGACATAAAATTTAACAAAAAAAGATAAAAAAAATAAAAATATATAATAATTACTGCAATAAGTTGACAACTTTTTAGGTTTTATTTATTTCAGTATACTAACATAGTGAAATCTAAATCTAATCTTAATGTCAGTGGCTCTAATCTCACCTAACCTTAAAAACGGTCAAATTAACTCTAACCCCATCCTCATGATTAGTTTCTTGATTAGAGAAAATAAATCATTGAAAGTATCTTGAATATAGTTTTATAGAATTATTATTAAACCTATTTCTAGACATTTTCAGCATTGGTTTCTAGAAAGAAAAAAATGGTTTAAGAATAAAAGGAGAGAAAGCTTCAAATGAGTAAAAACCAGCTGAATAATCTTTATTTTTATTTGATTTTAAATAACTTCAGAATATAAAATTATAAATAACTTTGCCCTTATTTTATTGATATTTTCAAGGTGTGGTGTAGTGTGTAGTCAAATGTCCCAACAAAATTGTCACATATTCCCGTAACTCCTGACAGAGAGCTAAATACATGACCACAAACACACACACACACACACACACAGACATAATGTATATGCCTGAGTCGCTTAAATGCGTAATGCAGAATCCCTTGGACCGCAGCATGACCGAAGACATGACCGCTTATAGCCAACAAAGGCAGCTTTGTGTCCAAGTGTGTGTGCGCACGTGTATGTGTGTACGTGTGTGTGTGTCATCATGTGGGTTCTGTGAATCACTGAGAAAGTCTTTTGGTGAATCACCATCACACTGTGCGTGTGTGTGTGTGTATGTATGTGGGTGGAAGTGTGTGTCTGTTTATCTATGAGTGTTTATGTATTCATGCTCCTGTCAAGTAAGTAGTGTCATTTGTACTCGTCTAAAAGCCTGGCTTCATGTCTAATGTCATTTCTCTCTGTCTCTGTCTCTCTCTCTCTCTCTCTCTCTCTCTCGCTCTCTCACACTCACTCTCTGAATCTTTTTGCCATATGCCTAACAAAGTCTGACTCTCCAGTCCTCACTGCTCTTCTGCTGCCAATCAGTCTGTCATCAACTCATCAGCTGCATCTTTAGTGATTGTTTATCTCTCCCCTATCGCTCATTCTGTTTCCTTACTGGCTCACTGTCTTACTGCTCTGTTTCCCTTATTAATTCTCTCTCTCTCTCTCTCTCTCTCTCTATCCTTGCTCACCTGCAGCACATAAAAATTCCTCTTTTCTCTCTCCAGAGGATTGCATCTTCTCCCGGGGAGTTATTGCATTCCTCCCGAGCTAAACTAGGCCTATTTGTCGGTTTAATTCTTCAAATCTTTTGCCAAAATGAATGCCCTGATTTCATGTCCTTCTCTCTCTCTCTCTCTCTCTCTCTCTCTCTCTCTCTCATGCTCTTTCTTGTACATTCTCCCTCTCTCCCACTGTCTCTATGTCTCTACACAGGACCAGGAAAACCATAAAGACCATATAAAATTATTATATGCACCCACACCATTTTATTAGGAACACCTCTCTCATCAACTATCGCTCTCTGTTTGTTTTATTAATTTATTTAGTGCGATCTCTACAAAACTGCTGTCTCAAACCAGCCAATCTGCCACCAAGCCATATGTCAAGTCACTGAGATCAGATTTTTTTACCCATTCGTTGATCTTTGTGAACATTTACTGAAGCTCTTGATGTGTATATGTATGATTTTCTCTATCGCACAAATGCCACATAATTAGCTGATTGAATAACTGCATGAACAGGCAGGTGAACAGGTGTTCCTATTAAAGTGGCTGGTTAGTGTACAGTGTTTTAAATGCTTACTTGATCATCTTCTCTGTCGCACCTTGTTAAATACCGTATTATATCAACTCCATAATGTAAAAAGATCACTGAACTGTTTTTAGTTTAGCCTTTTCCATGTGTTCGCTGCCCAGAATTTTCCCAGACATTCCGTATTTTTAACATAGTTTTCCAGGCTTTCTGTTTTTATTCTTGTCTTTTTGGGGATTGTCTAGAGATAAACTGTTTAAAGGGTATATTATTTTCATTTTATTTCTTAGTCAAGCAAAAAAAAAAAAAAAATCAATCTCTTGTCCTAAATCAATATTTTTAATGTTATATTTTATATCATATATGTTATGTTTTATTATTCCTTTTCCCCATATTTTAAGGGATTCTTAAGCCTTTTTTTCCATTAAAAATAGGTTCAGAACTAATTATTTATTTTTATTAAAATGGTAAAAATAATTCTTGTTTAGCATATAGATATTTGAAATAATAATAATAATAATAATTATTATTATTATTATTTTTATTACTATTATTATTAGTAGTAGTAGTAGTAGTAAGTAGTTGTAATAGTAGGTATTTGTATTTACCAATTATTTACCAGTTTAAAAAATACTACATTAATAAATTTTAAATAATTATAATTGTTAAAAAGGTATAAGATGTGTAACGAACTAAAGTACTAACCTCGAGAAATCTAACCCTAACTTTGCTGTCAATAACCTGACAAAAAAGAAATCTCGGATTTATCCGAAGACCGTGATATAATAACATTTGGCATATCCGTCTTTCTCTTACCCTTAGCCTAACCCTTCCTGTTACAGCATTGCCGCTCACCTGCCGCTCCCCCGCCCCCGCTCCTGCCGTGCAATGGAATCTCCCACCTCCATAGCTGCAGGGCTGGGCCGACTCTCCCAACCGCTCGGCGCAGGGGGGAGACCTCAGGCATCAGCTGACTGATTTATAGCTTACTAAACTCCTCTTTCCAGATAACTGCAGGTAACCACAGAGGTGTGTGAGTTTGTGTGTGCTTGTCAGGGTGTGTGTAAATGTGCTGTAATGTGTTTCGGAGTTATTCAACATGATTGCATTGTGCATGATTATTTTGGACAGTGTTCATAGATTTTGATGTCACAGCACGTGTGTTGCTTGGGTTGAAGAGATGGGTTTCTTGGTGTGTGTGTGCGTGCATGTGTGTGTGCGTGTGCGCCTATGTTTATGAGGGAGAGTGTTGAGTGAAAGAGAAAATAGGATGAATGTTCAGTGGAAGCTAATGGGAGGTCTGACATGCTCACTGGCAGCATCTCAGATCCCTTAAACGAGCAACGCAAAACAATGGAGCAGAAAAGGCGGGAGAGTGTTAATATAAAGTGTTTGAACTTTGTCAATAAGAGTGCGTCAGCCAAGTCTCACACTCACACACACACACACTCTTACACTCATGCACTCTTATGCACAAGCGGGTTCATGAGGACACTCACAAAGAGCACTGTGTGTGAGTGAAAGGTAAATAAAAAGCTTTTAGTGTCCCAGACGGAACGACAGAGATTACAGTCCCAAAAAACCTCCCACACTGTTACACAAACACACACACACACACATACGCACACACACACACACACACACACACACGCACATATTTATCCATTCTACCATTCTAATCTCTCCTCACACTCTGCCCCTGAACCCCATACACACACACACACACACACACACACTCTCTCTCTCTCTCTCTCTCTCTCTCTCTCTCTCAGTTAGTCCTATTTTAAGAGGCTTTTAAAAGTTCCAAGAATTTTCAACATAAACCATTGAGCCCATGCGGCGCAGGTTCCATAATATCCGGAAGAAACGAAAAGGTTTCTTCATTCCGTTCTGCTCTCTCTCTCTCTCTCTCTTTTTTTCTCTCTCTTTTTTTCTCTCTCTTTTTTTTCTCTCTCTCTCTTTCTCCCTCTCTCATTTCGTCCTGTTGTTTCTCATTGACCCAAACACGATGTGACAGATGAGGACTGGTTTTCTCACGCTGAGAGAGAGAGAGAGAGAGAGAGACAGAGAGACAGAGGGAGGAGGGGTGGAAGGGGGGCAGAGCAGGTGATCACTTGGCGCGCTGGAAAGCAGAACTTGATGGAACTGGTGCGCTCACCCTGGGAATAGTTCCCCTCATTAACGGCAATTTGAAATTATACTGGCGACGTTCCATCAAATCGTCAAAGAAGCACACATCTGAAAGAACACTTGCTTTTCCTTCAGCATCAAAAGAAAGAGCGATGGGCCTGTTTGTTCCTGATTTAATGAGGCGTGAATAAACAGAGAGAGTAGACCTAAACAGCTTTCGCAGTTTTAATTCTCAGGTGGCATGAATTTATGTCTCCTTCACGTGCTCTTTTTTTTTTTTTTGATAGCTCCGATTCCCGCTCGTAAGTCGTAATTATGAGGTAGCAGCACGGCCTGGTGCGATTTTTGATTTCATTCTTGAAAATTAGCCTACGGCGGTCATAGATACAGTGTTACGCCAGCATCCAGGGCATCAGTCACAATTACGAATGAGCTCTGTTTAAGAAAATAAATTGTTAGGATAATGATCTGTGTGTGTTCTTTGTCACTGTGGCCGTTACACCTTTTCTACTATGTGTGTTTCTTTTCCCTAGAAAAAGTTCCAAAGTGAGCTTTTAAACTTTCATACTAAAATGGCTCTCAAGGTTTTTCCCACGTTTCCAGGTGAAAAATACGTATCATGTAAGGTAACAAAGCCAGCAACAATCAAGTACGCTTTTGCTGACAGAGTAATTATAACTTCAAGGAACGTTTATGTGCAATTTTCAGGTTGGGAACTCGTAAAACCTCTGATATCGCATTGAGGCATAACATTCCGGAATTTTCCACAAGGCTTTAATTGCTTTAGGGACATGATAGAATATTCCGCAAGTCCTTAAGTGTTGTATAGAAACGTGTGGAATATTCCTCAAGTCTTCAACTATTGTAAGGGAATATTCTGGAATATTCTTCGAATTTTTAAATAACTTAAGGCTCATTCTGCAATATTCCTGCTGTACAGAAACATTCTGGAATATTCCTTGAGTCTTTAACTGTTGTATAGAAACATTCTGGAATATTCCTCGAGTCTTCAACTGCTGTATAGAAACGTTCTGGAATATTCATCACGTTTTTAGCAGTAGTATAGACACACTGTGAAATATTCCTCAGGTCTTTAACTGTTCTGTAGAAACGTTTTGGAATATTCTTCAGGTCTTTAATTGTTGTATAGAAACGTTCTGGAATTTTCCTGAAGTCTTCAACTATTGTAAGGGAATATTCTGGGATATTCTTCAAGTCTTCCATTACTTAAGGATCATTCTGCAATATTCCACAAGTCTTTAACTGCTGTACAGAAACATTCTGGAACATTCTTCAAGAGTTTTCAGCTGCTGTATAGAAACACTGTGAAATATTCCTCAGGTCTTTAAATGTTCTGTAGACACATTCTGGAATATTCCTTGAGTCTTCAGACTGTTGTATAGAAACATTCTGAAATATTCCTCCAGTTTTTAACTGCTGTATAGAAACTTTCTGGAATTTTCCTCAAGTCTTTAACCGATGTATAGAAACATTCGGGAATATTCCTCAAGTTTTCAGCTGCTGCATAGAAACACTGTGAAATATTCCTCAGGTCTTTAACTGTTCCGTAGAAATGTTCTGGAATATTCCTCAAGTGTTCATTTGCTTTAGGATCATTCTGCAAAATTCCATAAATCTTCAACTGTTGAGCAAAAACGTTCTGGAATATTCCTCAAGTTTTCACCTGATGTGTAGAAGCATTCTGGAACATTCCTCAAGTCTTTAACTGTCTTCAAATCCTCAAGTCTTTAATTGCTGTATAGAAGCATTCTACATTTTAAACTAGCATTGTACTAACATGAGAGTTTGTTAATGATGGAGACGCATTCATTCTATTATTGTTGGGAAGCGCTATTAGCATCAGCTTGTTTTGTAGTTGTAACTAATCTACAGCTAATTTTTTATTGCATTCTAGCTTAACTTCTAGATTTTGCAGTTTGTTCAGCACCACAGAAACGATCCATTTACCCAGAACTGGAAAGTTCATCAAGAAATAAACCCAGTCACCTCATTTTAGCCACTGCATTAGAAAGTATACTAATTTGCTGTTAGCTGTGCCTTGCACTATCCCAAGTTAGCTAGCATAAGTATTTTTTTTTTTTTTGCCACAAATACACAACAAACGTTCCCTTGTGGTTAATAAAGTTATTTCAAGATATGTTGAACCAAGAATGTTATGGGAACTTTATTAAAGAGTCATGGGAACTTGTAAAATGTTCGTGTTGTACCTTAAACATTATAGCTGTGTTTACAAGAGCGCATGTCTTCACTTTAAGCTTTTTAAAAAGGTTTATGAAACCATGTTCCACATTATTTTAGGTTAGAACCTTTTATTAGTCTACTGATATTTCGCTTCCATGAACATTGTAGTGACTCACTAGAGGTTTCCTGGAAAACGCAAACTCTGATGTTTCCTTTCTTATCATTCACATACTCATCATTTCTTCTTGCATATGATAGCTGCTGGCATTTCTTTGTACAACGGCAAATCAAGGCAAAGTGTGATGCTTTGTTTAAGTCCAGACATTTTCTACACCAAGTACAATCATTTACTTCGAATGTATTGACTGTGTGCAAAAAATACAGCCAGATAGACAAAGACTGTTCCTTTAAAGTCATGCAGCCATTAGATGCGAATAAACACATAAAATTTACATTCCCAATAATAATTAGCGATAAATATTTCACACATGGACTATCCCATGTAATGCATGCGCTTTTTCCATTGATTCATTTATTTTTTTAGTCAGGCTTTTCCTCTTGTAGCTTCAGATCCCTTTTATTGCCTGGAAGGACTGAAACCTGATGTGGCCTTTTGCTGTTGTAGGACAGTTTTTTGTATTCTGAGATGCTTTTCTGCTCAACACAGTCATAAAGAGTGGTTATTTGAGCTTCCTGTCAGTTCGAACCGGTCTCCATTGAGCTTTCTCATCAGCTTCTGGATGCTTCTTTCTGTTGTTTTCCATCTAGATAGCTTTGTCCATGAAATCCCAGGAGATCCACATTTTCTGAAATATATCTATCACCAACAGCCGTTCAGAAGAGCTTAGGAACATGGACGACACCACTGACATCTCGGACATTTATCACCAAGTGATTTAATGAAAGGTAGGCATAAAGACATGCTGAATTGAGAATTCAACAATGCACTGTATCGGAGCTGCTGCTTGGTAAATGGTACATGACAGAACACAATATCCAATTTCAGATCGTATTTATTCTAGTGTCAACTTCTGGCTAGACGTTTGATGGCCTAATTAGGAAGGAATTTATCTAGAACCCCGGTATCTTTCCACAACCCAGGCGCAGTCCAAGAAACGCTCTGTTCCGTTTAGTGAGAGCTGTCAAGGTAAAGGCGCGCTGTTAAAATAATGAAAGATGAAAAATTCTCCTGAGCCTTTCCCTTTTAAATGCTTGAATGCTACTGTTTAGGGGAAACACACCTGCTTTTGGAGTAAAAGACACACACAGATGGGTTTCAGCGCAGCACTGCGGGTGAAATTGCAGACACATGTTGGCTCTCAAGGTAAGAAATCAGACCCTACAAGGGCTCAGAAAACCTCTTCGGTGACCTTTAAAGGATGCAGACTGGGGGCCAGGGTCAAGCACAAGGAAAGGAGACGGATGAGATGCGACAAAATGTAATTCCATATGGTTACGGCAATACTACCATTTCTCCTTCATGCACACAAAACTACGGCGATAGCTGAGTGTAATTACTTAATAAAGATAATGAAAGTATAAAATAAAATATACAGTATGCATTGGGTCAAGATGGTTTTATCCAGTGCTACTTACAAGTGAGAGAGGAAACAAGACAGACATATGAAGTTAATGGTTTTGTTCAAGAATCCTTTTAAACACAGGATTTAATCACACAATCTGACATGTAACTCAAATCCTTAGCTTCTGAACAATTTCCCTCTTGGGACCAGTAAACTCTATCTATCTATCTATCTATCTATCTATCTATCTATCTATCTATCTATCTATCTATCTATCTATCTATCTATCTATCTATCTATCTATCTATCTATCTATCTATCTATCTATCTATCTATCTATCTATCTATCTATCTATCCATAAACCAGTACACAACTCCAGTACTGCACCAGTACAATCCTGTAAAATAATCAGTATGATGCTGTAAAATAAATTCTGCCCATTTACAGCATTTCTATACCAACACAAAAACCTAGCACTATACTTTTTGCCCTTAGACATGAAACGATACTCTCTGTGTAAACTGTTATTTCTTGTGTCACGAGCTCCTTTAAAACGATTGATTGACATTATTGTTGAATGTGTTGATCGTTCATTCATCCCGAGTAAGCCTTTTATCCGGGTTGTTGTGGATCTGGAGCCTATCCCAGGAGCACCGGAGCACGCCCTGACTAACAGGATGCTAGTTAGACTTCGCACACGTGCTAACACACCTATTAGGGCATGTTTTTGGGAAGTGGGAGGAAACTGGAGAACCCAGAGGAAATCCACACAACGCTGAGAGAACAATGAGACAGGGACTCGAGCTCAGGATCACAGCAGAGACCCTGAACTTCTGGATAATTCTGGATTCCGATCATTCTGATAAAGCTAATAAAGATCAAAAATGCATCAATTGATCAGACAAGCAAATAGCATTCTAGGATTTTTAATGGAATTGAGAATTTCCTTTCTCAAACCATCCGGGCATTAACCAAGCTTTGGATTTGCGTACGTGGCAAACCTGTGCTCATGTTTTGGAAATGGAATTCACTAAAACCAAAGAACAACATCCTGATGGGTATCAGTTTATCAAGGATATACACTTACTGGGAAAAAGAAAGATCGTAATCACTTCCTGGAGGAAGTTTCGTCATTTTGAAATGAATTTGGAAATATTCCAAGAAATTGTGCAATAAATAATCTTTTTATCTTATCGTTTTTTTAACAAATTTGCGGTTCGGACAAAGAGGCGTCTGTTTTTTATGATGAAACTGCATTTTAGAGACTAATTTCAAATCACGTCAGAAGTTACGGCATGAAGGGAGAAATTGTTGTGGTGGTATGTTTGGTTATTTGTCAGGTTATTAATAAGAATTAATATGAACATTAATCTTTCCTAGTTTTTTCCCCACATTTTTTATTTAGTGAATGAGCCTTTTATTAATTAATTAATTAACTAACTAATTTACTTACTTATTTAATTACATATCTATTTTTTATTTTATTATTTTTTAAAATTGTATTCTTTATATATTTATTTTTAAACACACTATAAACCTACAAAAGTGTTTTTCATCTTTCAATTTTGCCATTTTTTTCTTATTTTATTTCACTATAAAGTACATATTTCATTATAAACTACATTATTGACACTAACTTGAGTGAAAAGTAGAATCTTTACAATTATTAATAGAATATTTACAGGAATTTTTAAGTTTCTTAGAGTATTTGTTCAGTGTACGCTCGAGCTGGCATGGACTCCACGATTTTTTGTGAAACCTTATGATATATTTGAGATCAAATCCACCGAAAACGTGGCCTCAGTATCTGACCTATTGTACAAAGAGCATGGTCATGGTCAAGGTCACACATTTATAGAGACCTGGAAATAGTGCAGAATGTGATTGTTATATATTCACGATATTGAACATTCACTTTCTTTGTTTAAAATAGTCCAAAAATTTCAAAACCTTTTCTTTATTTCCAATGTTAAATTGACTTTTTAGTCTAAAAGCAGATGAACGACCTGATGTACTGCTAGAAAACCCAGTTCTCTTGAATCATTCAGTGATTTAAAAATATTCTGTTGACAAATGAAAGGTTTAATTGTTGTACATTTCTTTAAGGAAATGTTTCTTTAAGGAGATATTTATTTCTAATCTTTTGGAAGGTGATCCAAGTTTTCATCCATGGGAAATTCTTCCCACATTCTCAGTAACATGACAAGCTTCATTCGATTGATTAGGTTTTATTTTGTTTCATTTTACTTGTTTTATTTATCCTAATTATCTTATAAGCCGGTTTGAGCTGCTATAATATAAGCTCTAACTGGAACTATATTTTTTTTAACATGAAATCTAACAATAAACGGTTGTAATATCTGTACATAAATCAGTAACCCATTTCAGAAGGAGCCAAATAGTCAGCTTCAGGGTGGTAATAACAGTCAAGACACCCTCAAGTGTTTCATTCCTTACTTAAGCCATTGAACATAATTGTTCTGTGCAATCTACCCTTAAAATAAGCTATCTTCCCTTTAACTTTTGCGGTTATCAATCATCTCAGTCGCCGGAGGTCCCTAACTCATTTCCTTCTTAAGACTCACACCATAATGTTTTCTGACACTGAAACCGCCACGATCCTGGAATTATCCAGCTTTTATTGCAGGCGACTTAGCTGCTAAGTTCCCTTGAGGCCTACACTGTCTCTGTTCTCGTACTTATTAAACAGGAGAGATTGTCAGTAAAAATCAGACGCTAATTCAAACCAGAAATAAAACTCACGCCGTGTAGACCTCAGTGGACCGAGCTGGGAATTATTACCACCTTATAACAGATGATTGGAAAGGCTGACTCATAAAAGTCAAAAAGTGTGTCCTTTTTAAAACATTAAAATTCATCCATCCATTTTCTGTACCCGGATTTATTCCTAATCAGGGTCACAGGGATCTGCTGGAGCCTATCCCAGCGCACACTGGGCGAAAGGCAGGGGTAAAATTTATCCATTTATTTATTTATCTGAGCACAGAGCACACTTAAAAGGAGTTAGAATGTAATCATACTATTAAACGTACAATTTTACAAGGTGGAGACGGTTAACCTGAAGCGGAGTGCTGGATAATAATCACTCGAGCATCATCAATCACCTCGGCACGTTACAGGACAGCAAAAGGGAACACGCCTAGTCATATTCACCCACACAAACACTCAGAGGGTGTTTCGGTATCGATGCTCCAGTGCTCTCGAAAGAGGTCTGAGTCGTTCGTTAGGTTTCTCCAAGAGCAAAAAATAGGTTAGGTTGAATATTTTTAGTTTTCTGAACATGTATAGATATGCAATGAAATATTAAAAAGCAATCTCACTGAGTGAATTAGTAAAATAGTGGAAATGATTCTGCTATGTTCATGCTTTACAAATACACACTGGTGTAACCTTTTTTAGCCACAAGTACTAAAGTTTAAACACAGTTTACTGAAAGTTCGGTGCCAATACACACTCTCTGAAACATGTTTTGGAAAAAAAAAAAAAAACCCCAGCCAGACAAACACTAATGGGCTTCTTTGTACACTTCGGAATAAAAACGTCACTTTCTGTAAGCAAGATAATGCAAAAAGAACCAGAAGACACATCTGTGAACGGATTGTCTTTATACATAAAAGACACACAAATACAGTTTTTCACGAACGCTTCCACACTCTTAATACACTCTGACACACGATTCTTAACAACTAAAGGCGCATCTGTCTTTTACTTAAGTATTTGCAGGAAAACACATTTAAAGTGCAGCTAAACTCCATGCGCATTGTCTTTAGGACAAATCTCAATAATCTGTTATTCCATATATTTTTTTAAATGGAAACAGGACGAGCAATACAGAACGTCTTTCTACCCTGCTACATCTGGACACTCTGGACACTCTGGACACTCTGGAGAACCCACTTCCTTGTGGGTTCTTTGCTTTTTAAATTAAATGGAAACCTATGTGTATTGAAAATCCTTTGTTCCGGTTATAAAACCATTAAAGATTTCCTCACCAGAACAAAACCAGATATCGCTTTAGACTGGTGTATAACTGGGTTTTTTTTTTTATTACACAAAGAGACACCAGAGTGTGGTTTTGTATGAAGATTATAATCAGAGACACCGCTGATTCAGTACTCAGGATCAGTATCGATGCTGATATCAGCAAAAATGGTTCAGTAAAAAAGAGAAATGAGAAAAAGATTGATATTTTTTCTGGAAATATTTCCATAGATTGTTAGGTTTGATTTATATAGAGAGAGTAGAATAGAATAGAATAGAATAGAATAGAATAACTTTATACATTTGTATAAATTAATATTAAATCAAGTAATTATTTTTTAGGAATTAATAATTAATAAATTAATAATTTTTATAAATTAATATTAAATTAATATTTGCAGTGTAAATGATTTTTATGTGAAAGATAACTAATTCCTCAAGCTATATATTTTTTAACTGATTCACTTTTGTTAAATGATCTTAATCTATAATATGAAAAAATAATCTAAGGTCGCCTTTGATTTTTTATTTATTTATTTATTTATTTATTTATTTATTTATTTATTTATTTATTTATTTATTGAATATTCAAGATTTCAGGATCCACAATGGTATCAGAAAAGAAAAGTGGTCTTTAATTATAACCCGAAGAGACAGCCCTGCATTTCTAAGAACGCATTTATTCACAATTTTAAAGTGTGAGTCAGTCTCACCTCTCATGCAGTGTTAAATGCGATATATATATATATATATTGATGACAATGAAACAATGAATACACGAATGATAAATTATTCATATTCATTATATGGTTCTCTTAAAATGTTTCTCCTAGAAATCTCTTCTAATAAGGCAACATTTTGTTGTGGAATTTAGAAATTGTTCCTCAGAGGTCCAACCATTTCTCCTTTTAAAGGAAATTTCCTTGAAGGAAATTCATCACGTCGACAGTTATAAATTTACAGCAACAAAATCATGTTTCCTACATTTTGAGAACATTATATGTGATGTAGACAATGCAAGAAACGATCCTCTTTAGCTTATTCTTCTATGAAGCAGCAATCTCTGTGCATTTTTCTATCGTTCTGGTCTACTGATGCCAAATCACAGCGTCTGGGTTTGATCCTGAGCTATCTTCCTGTCTCCTATTTTCTCTCCGTTTTCATGTGGGTTTCCTCCTGGATCTTTGGTTTCCTCCCCCCCAAAAAACATGCATGTGGTTAAACTAAATTTGTCTTTGAATGGCCATGATGCCTGGTAATGGACAGCTGGGTATATATATGCCTCATGAATAAATGAGTTCTATAGGCTTAAAAAGTGACTATGGAGATTTAAAAGTGTTCCCTGGAGGTATTATTATTTTTGAGAGAAAGAAAAGCCTGAATGAAATGAAATTCGAGTGCCACTACTTGACCGTGACTTCAGACTTCATGTACAAGACAGCTAGAATAAATTTTTCAACAGTGACAAGGATCGAAGGCAAACAATGCAAGAAGGGCCCCTTCTTTTACTATTGTTTTTGTTTGGGCTTACTAAATTCTTTATTTTTATGCTTTCTTAATGAATTATTTATCATGCTGTGGTACATATCATGTAAAATTGTACAAATTTCTTCCTTTTTTCCATGTGAAAACATGAAACGAAGGCTACAGTGTTCAAGAATCTCTATGACGTATATATATATATTTAAATATTTCATAGTATATTCCTAGCTTTGGGGAGTTCATTTTGTTTATTTTTGTTTACAATCTATATTAAATTGGCAAAAATTGTGTGTATAATTTTCAGAAAATTGGCATAAAATGTTGATAAAATCGCGAGGTGCTTGTATGCAAATTTCCAGTGTTCTGCTGCCCCCTGGTGGTCAGTGTGTGTGTGACAGCTGAAGTACGTACACTTGCTTTCTTATTGAGCTTTCCTCTATATTAATGACTCTTTACATTTTCAAATCAACACACCCTCCAGCTGAGGAAAGAACAATAAAATGAAAGGATTTGGAGGTGGAATCCCTCAAGATTCAGGATGAAACCCAAGCTCAGTCAAACTCAAACCACCGCCTAATGATGGAAATGAAAACCACATGAGAGAGTGAGGGATTAAAAGTGTGTATGTGTGTGTGTGTGTGTGTAACAAAGAGAGAGAGAGAGAGAGAGAGAGAGAGATGTCTGTTTATGTGTTCAAACTGATTGCAGTGCAATTATCTGGAGACAAATTGAGGAAGGATAATGAGATCTAAATTGAACTGATTTCCACTCGGATCAAGACCCTGTGGGAGGTTGATTGACTACTGACGCGAGATATTCTGAAATAAACAATTCCCACATAATTACATAAATTCAAACCGTGTGAATAGGCTACAGAAACACAAGCAAAGTGAACCAAATTACTAAATTTTTTATTATTTTTTCAAATGTACACTGTTTATGGAACCTCAAATGTATTTCTCAAGGCATTTTGTCAGCCCAGGACTGTTTTTCAACGTGACAGCCGACAGTGTCTTCTCACTATACTGAAAAGAAGTTCCTTCTACACACACCTCAAAAGTGGTCCAAGGAAGGAACAGTGGTGAACCGCTGACAGGGTCATGGACGGCCAAGGCTCATGGATGCACGTGGGGAGCGAAGGCTGGCCCGTGTGATCCGATCCAACAGACGAGATACTGTTGCTCAAACTGCTGAAGAAGTTAATGCAGGTTCTGATAGAAAGGTGTCAGAATACACAGTGCAGGACGGGTCAGGGCTGTTTTGGAGGCAAAAGGGGGACCAGCACAATGTTAGGCAGGTGGTCATAATGTTATGCCTGGTTGGTGTACACAATAATTTTCCTTATATAATATAAAATACCTAAATAAATGTGGATATTTCATGTTAACCTTATAATCCTATTGACTTCAATGTTTCAATGTAAAGACTAATAATAATAATAATAATAATAATAATAATTATTATTATTATTATTATTATTATTATTATTATTATTATTATTTAAACAATTTAATTAGAAATTAAATTTAGCTGAGATTAAGAAAAAAACATATCTTTACTCTTTTAAGCTCCAAGCTTAAATATATATTTTTAATAAACATAACTGGGCATGCTTTTGTAGTAAAGTTATCAACAATTGGTTGGTGTGATAAAGCTCAGTTACAGTTATTTACTCTTTTATTCCTCTTTTTCCACAGATATTTTTCAGTGATTTCACATCTTTACTTATAAATGAATGAAACCTTTTATCCGTTTAGATTTATATTTCACGTCTGTGAAAAGGGTTAACTCGCATTATCACTTGCATTACAGAATTTCCCTCTCTTTTCCTCTCCATTAAGTTAATAAGATGGAAAGAGGAAAAGTGTAAGGGATGGACTTACTCAAACTCAGTGTGCTAAAACTGACTGAATATTTCTTTCATAAATATAGCTTCATCAGAGGATGATGAAGAGAGAGAATTGTGATTTAAGTACACTTTCTCTTCACAAAAGGAAAAGAAGACGTGTTTAGCTAAGTCCGGAGATGTTGATGATGGCAATTCCATCCAAAAGCAATACTCCTGAGACAGAGATAATGACATCACTTTTGATGAGTTTTATAAACTCCCAGTCTATTCTGTAATATTTTGAATACATTTAAACCGGATTGTAAACATGTAGCTCATGCTTTCAGCCCCAAAAATAATTCTGGATGTTCAACAACTCCAAACAGTGCTGCTTAGACCATGGAATAACCAGAAGAATATGCTTTAAGCTCTTTGCGTAAACAATTAGTCCACCATGAATAATGGCAAGACACATTAAAAGCCTTGAAACAAATCGATACTCAAATCATCCTGATTGGGGCTTTAGATATATTTATACAGCTGCATAGCTGTACACAGAGAAACTGTGGGAAAGAAGGAGGCTGAGTGGCAGATTTACAAAACACAAATGAATATTAAAGCCACAGTTTGGCAATGTTTGTCTTTTACAAAATAAATGGAGGATTATTGAATTGTGGTTTTCTTCATACAAATGAAGTGTCCTGAATACAGTGAAATGACTCCGCCCTTTCCTGCTGTGGAAAAACATCCTTTAGCCAAATCTGAAACGTACACAATTATCCCCTCAACTGCCAAGATATGTGTAGCGTCCAAAAGTTTCTCCATAACTGTACTCAGGAAGTAATGATGCTTATACACCCATCAGGCATTATGTTATGAGCACTGACCGGTGAAGTGAATAACACTGATGATCTCCTCATCATGGCCCCTGTTAGTGGGTGGGATATATTAGGCAGCAAAGTCCTCAAAGTTGATGTGTTAGAAGCAGGAAAAATGGACAAGCGTAAGGATTTGAGCGAGTTTGACGAAGGGCCAGATTGTGATGGCTAGACCACTGGATCAGAGCATCTCCAAAACTGCAGCTCTTGTGGGGTGTTCCCGGTCTGCAGTGGTCAGTATCTATCAAAAGTGGTCCAAGGAAGGAACAGTGGTGAACCGGCGACAGGGTCATGGACGTTCAAGGCTCATTGATGCACGTGGAGAGCGAAGGCAGACAACAGACGAGCTACTGTTGCTCAAATTGCTAAAGAAGTTAATGCTGGTTCTGATAGAAAGGTTTATGCACAGTTTGTTGCGTATGGTGCTACATAGCCGGCGACCCGTCAGGGTGCCCATGCTGTCCCCTGTGCACTGCCGAAAGTGTCAACAATAGGCATGTAAGCATTAGAACTGTATCATAGAGCAATGAAAGAAAGAGGCCTGGTCTGATGAATCACGTTTTCTTTTACATCACGTGGATAGCCGGGTGCATGTGTGTCACTTACCTGGGGAACACATGGCACCAGGATGCACTATGGGGAGAAGGCAAGCCAGTGGAGGCAGGATCTAGTGGAGTCCATGCCTCGACGGGTCAGGGCTGTTTTGGCAGCAAAAGTGGGGCCAACACAATATTAGACAGCTGGTCATAATGTTATGGCTGTTAAAATTAAAAATGATTTCTATATACTAACTAGAATTACAAATCCTCTCAGAAATCCTGCCAGGTCAGCTAATGCTAGCTAATTGTGTGGCTCTAACTGAGGAAATAACAGACACCAATGAAATCGTGTCAGGTTTACTCATGTCATCTATATATTTATATATCTATATATATATAAATATGACTTTGTTGCTTTTATAACTCATGTCGGGTGAGCTCTCAGGCTAATGTCCCCAGTTAAGCTTATAAACATTTATTAATATGACTTAGGAGTCATGACAGGTTAGCTAGCAGCTAACAAATTCTGTGGAAATTAATGTGTCTGTATGGATGCCAGTGACCGCCTTTCTACTTCCATATATGGGCGTAAAGATATTTCCTGTTGCCTTAAAGACACACACTCAGAGCTGTTCTTATTTCCATATATGGATTTAACAACTTAGGCATATTTTTGTTTATGCAGCCAATGCTAGTAAAAATTGCTAGCATTGGCACTAGCAAAACTGATTCATAAAACAAACAAAAGATTGTACTGATATAAAACCCCTTTCTGTAACCCTGAGTCATAAATATTTCAATGAAATACTACATTGTTGGAGTTTATCCACTTTTACAGAAATAATGACTGGGATGCAGTGACTGCTTATATTCTCTAATCTACACCGATCAGGCATAACCTGCCTAATATTGTGTTAGTCCCCCTTTTGTTGCCCTGACCCATCATGCACTGTGTATTCTGACACCTTTCTGTCAGAACCTGCATTAACTTCTTCAGCAATTTGAGCAACAGCAGTGGATCGGATCACACGGGCCAGTCTTCGCTCCCCACGTGCATCAGTGAGCCTTGGCCGTCCATGACCCTGTCACAGAGTCACCACTGTTCCTTCCATGGACCACTTTTGATAGATACTGACCACCGCAGACCGGGAACACCCCACAAGAACTGCAGTTTTGGAGATGCTCTGATCCAGTCGTCTAGCCATCACAATCTGGCCTTTCGTCAAACTCGCTCAAATCCTTACGCTTGCCCATTTGAGGACCAAATGTTCACTTGCTGCCTAATATATCCCACCCACTAACAGGTCTTATTCAGTTCACCTGTTGGTGGTCATAATGTTGTGCCTGATCGGTGTATAATCTATATTAAGGAAAAGCTGTTGTTAATATTTCATAAAGTGTTATTTATTTATTTTATTCACTCTCAATATCTTGGATGAGTCAAAAGTTGACAAAAAGTCACAAATTCATGTACTTCTAAATTTGAGTTGAGGTTGAATAAATCCTTGGGATTTGTAAATATATGCTAAACTTCCTGATATTTGCTAGCAGTGTGTGTGTGTGATCGTATTAATAAAACAGGGCTATGACTGAACATGTGTCCCAAATGTGTAGAGCAGACGTTATCAAGTTGTGACCCGCCTCTTTTAAGCTGTCGGAAAATTACAGAACTGTTGAAAACCAATTCAGAAGAACAAGGGAAACTGGAAATGAAGCATGTCGCTGCTGTGTCTCAGGAGCACTGACTGTGTTTGACAACAAAAAAAAATCCTGTGGGTGTAACACACACCTTTTTTCCAGCGTTGGGATAAATGTTTGTGACAGAAATGAGCAATTAATCTTTCAATGCACTGTATATTTGCCTTTATAGTAGATATACATAACATATACTCATTGTCCACTTTATTAGGTACACATTCATGCACATCTCATCAGCCAGCTTCCTTTAATGTTCATCAGAATGGGGTTAAAGTGTGAGTTCTGTGACTTTAACCATGGCATAGTTGTTGGTTCCAGATCTTCTGGTCTAATCTCCTGGAATTTTCACACACAACTGTGTTTAGAGTTTGGTGGTGGTGAGACCGGCCATGCTGTATGGTTTAGAGATGGTGTCACTGAGGAAGAGACAGGAGGCAGAGCTGAAGATGTTGAGGTTCTCTTTGGGAGTGACACGGTTGGACAGGATTAGGAACGAGTACATCAGAGGGACGGCTCATGTTGGACGTTTGGGGGACGAAGTTAGGGAGGCCAGATTAAGATGGTTTGGACATGTCCAGAGGAGGGAGAGTGAGTAGGAGAATGTTGGACATGGAGCTGCCAGGCAAGAGGCAAAGGGGAAGGCCAAAGAGGAGGTATATGGATGGAATCAATGAGGATATGAAGCTACTAGGTCCAAGTGTTGAGGATGCAGAAGATAGGAATAGGTGGAGAGAGATGATTCACTGTGGCGACCCCTGTAGGGAAAAGCCGAAAGAAGAAGGAGAAGAAGAAGAAGAAGAAGAAGAAGAAGAAGAAGAAGAAGAAGATGAAGAAGATTTGTTTCTTCACTTTTATGTTTGATTTGAACAATAACTGAAGATCTTGATCTGTACATGCATGATTTATTACATTGTGCTGATTACAATGTCCAGGTCTTTGGAATAACTCGTTAAATGCACAAATGCACACTATATAGCAATTCAATTCAACTTTCAGACAGAATTTAATCCAAAAACAGTAATATCATAGGTGAAGATTATATCGTTCCACTAAAACAGTTAACGTAATGAAACAAATAATACAATTCCAGTCTGAGCAGTCATCGTTTGATTTTTCTTGCTCTCCAGTATTTCCTGAAAAGTGAGTACAAGCGTGTATGGTGTCGAGGTGGTGTTAGTAAGAAACGTACTTTAATGCAGTGTAATTTAAAGACACAAGATGCAATCAGGTGGAATTTTATATTATTAGAGGTCAGATGTAAATAAATGTAGTCTTAGATTTCATGCTCGGAGGCACAATCAAGACTCAGCATCATCATCAGGGCACTTATATTTTACTTTAACACCATGCAAATCATTTTCAATCAATACAAATTATTGAAAGTCTGAGCAATACGATCTACACACCATCAGTAATTTTATCATTATTACGATAATCCTAGTAACACTTCTATGAAATGTTTTTCAGTTCCTTTATGAATGTGTAATGTATACAAAAAATAATAATTCTGATCAAATTCTGTGTGTATAAAATTGCTATATAAGCCTATTGTATAGATTCTGCACAAAGACCTCTTAAATGTTGTATTTACAGGAAACTCTACACCTAGATTAGATTTATAACCCCAAGACTACAAGTATATATCACGTATACGGTCTGAAATGATTGTATTGTACATTTCCTTGTCTGTGAATGCTTCGAATTTGTCTTTCAAGTTTTTCTACAAAACTTTGCTTAAATATTTAAGATGACTGAAATGAGTTAACAATACTCTTGGTTACTGACCTGAAACGGGTTGATGGGGGAAAACAGTTCTCAAGTGACAAAACATCAACGTCCATCCAACCGTACCAACTGAATTGCGTCAATATTTACACTATATTGCCAAAAGTTTTGGGACACCCCTCCAAATCGTTGAATTCAGGTGTGCTTTTTCAGGGGTTGGGCTCGGCCCCTTAGTTCCAGTAAAAGGAACGATTAATGCTTCAGCTTCATACCAAGACATTTTGGACAATTTCATGCTCCCAACTTTGTGGGAACAGTTTGGGGATGACCCCTTCTTGTTCCAACTGCACACCATTGCACAAAGCAAGGTCCATAAAGACATGGATGAGTGAGTTTGGTGTGGAGGAACTTCACAGAGTCCTGACCTCAACCTGATAGAACACCTTTGGAATGAATTAGAGCGGAGACTGAGAGCCAGGCCTTCTCGTCCAAATCAGTACCTGACCTCACAAATGCAGTTCCCAGAAGAGTTGAAGCTGTTATAACTCTATATTACATTCATGTGCATGTAAAGGCAGACGTCCCAAAACTTTTGGCAATGTAGTGTATCTTCAGTCCTAACACCCTCAGGGATATCAATAAATACTTATTTTCATTGCATTATTTAAAAAATAAAGAAGCAGCAGTAAACGTTATATGGATTTAATAAAGAATGAGTCAGATACACACCAACAAACAAATATAACAGATAACAGATAAGAGACGTTCTTTATCTCAACCATGATGGTTTAACATAAAACAAGTCATGTGAACCAGATACCTCAAAACAAAACAAACTTTGATAAATGTCAACAGGTCTGCGTGAACACTGTAATGTCTCATGGTGTTCTTTGCCACTGAGTCACTACTACTGAATAGTTTCTAGAGTTACAGGTTTCTATTATTCTTCATCACAATGAAGACAAACAAGTGACGGCTGAGTGACAGTAAAAAAAAGATTTTTGGTTTGTTTTTCCTGGGATGTCCTTTAAGAGTTCTCTGTAACCAGCGGCAAGGGTTTGTCTTTTATAAGAAGACTCTTTTAGGAAGAATATAGTAGCAAAATGCAATAATGCAATAATGCAGACTGTGCAATAGATCCACCAATAACTCAGTGTGTAGTTGTGTTACAATTTCAGTTAAAAGCACATACACTGACCAGGCATAACATTATGACCACCTGCCTAACATTGTGTTGGTCCTCCTTTTGCTGCCAAAACAGCCCTGACCCGTCCTGCACTGTGTATTATGACACCTTTCTATCAGAACCTGCATTAACTTCTTCAGCAATTTGAGCAACAGTAGCTCGTCTGTTGGATCGGATCACACGGGCCAGCCTTCGCTCCCTACGTGCATCCATGAGCCTTGACCGCCCATGACCCTGTCGCCGGTTCACCACTGTTCCTTCCTTGGACCACTTTTGATAGATACTGACCACTGCAGACCAGGAACACCCCACAAGAGCTGCAGTTTTGGAGATGCTCTGATCCAGTGGTCTAGACATCACAATTTGTCCCTTCGTCAAACTCGCTCAAATCCTTACACTTGTCCATTTTTCCTGCTTCTAACACATCAGCTCTGAGGACAAAATGTTCACTT
The DNA here is from genome assembly GCF_019097595.1 of Hemibagrus wyckioides. Taxonomy (NCBI): domain Eukaryota; kingdom Metazoa; phylum Chordata; class Actinopteri; order Siluriformes; family Bagridae; genus Hemibagrus; species Hemibagrus wyckioides. The sequence continues at coordinate 6,059,567 of NC_080717.1, read as the reverse complement.
GCTGCCTAATATATCCCACCCACTAACAGGTGCCATGATGAGGAGATCATCAGTCTTATTCACTTCACCTCTCAGTGCTCATAATGCTATGCCTGATCGGTGTACATTTTAGTGATATTAACACTAAACAGTGGATGACTGAAGAAAGTCCATCTTGAAGAAGTAGTTAAGACTGATAATGATACCATCAGTGATTTTCAGTTGTAGCACTCATTCATTCTGCCAGCAGGTGTCACACAAACATAGACAAAAAGAATTTGCCTAAATTCATTTTCTTTGTAAAGGAATCAGTAAACAGTAACAGTTAAAACTGTATGTGAATAAATACTTATTAAGGCTTATTAACATGAGGTTATGTCAAGACTGGATATAAAAAATTTAGGGTTAAGTCATTTTTCTACACAAAGGGAATTTAATAACCACACTTCTTCTCTTTCTCTGTTCTCAAACACTTTTCTCACCACACATTCCACTGAAAATGAGATTTGATGAGGCCTCTTAATAAACCGGGCTTAATAAAAACTAATCTTATTTTGAAATAGATGGAGCTTAAGGTCTTTTTTTGTTCAACTTACTGCATTTTTCGGGCCCTCTGAAGTGCAGTGGAAAAACGAACCAGTTTCTAATTTCCTTTCTTACCAGGTGGTCAATTAAAGTCGACTTCTACCAGCACTGGGGAATTATTACATAGTTCAAGCCCTAGACTTTTCTGTATTTTACATTTTTTATTCTATGAAACGTAAAGAAAGTTCTATGATTTAAGTAACATTGTCCTCTGTCCGTTGCATTTTTTTGCACTAAACTAAAATATGACTTCAGCTCGGATTGCTAAAAGTGAAATGGACGACTCAGAGCTAGTACTTTGTAAGCGCTTTTCTCCATCAACGTGACTCCTGATTAAATCACACAGAGAAAAAGACATTCTGAAATTTGCCATCATCAGCAGCAGCAGCTGCAAAGCATTACGTATGCAAAAGTACAAGATTTGAAAGGCTTCTATATTTTACTTCTCAGAAACAAGAAACAAGCTAGACATCTAAGCATAGATTAAAATCAAGAACATTTTATTACTGAATCGTTTAGTTGGTTGATTCACAGTTCTAGGTCTTGGTTTAATTGGCTGATTCACAGACTGACCCAGGCTCGATCCTGAGTTCTCAATGTCTACATAAGGTTTCTTTAGGTTCTCTGGTTTCCTTCCACCACCACCCAACAATATAGATGACTGTAATGGTTCCTGTATAAAGTTTCCCCAAAATAAAAATAGCCACAAAAGCGCCCACAAAAGCCACAGCTGAGCAGACAGACTAACAATTCAATTCTATTCAATTCAATTCATTTGTATAGCGCTTTTAGCAATGGACATTGCCTCAAAGCAGCTTTACAGATGTATAGAAACATAGAGAAAAAACTTTCTAAAATTTAAAGTTAAGTAACTATTTCATCCCTAATGAGCAAACCTGGGGTGATGGTAGTGAGTAATGATACGAGGAAGAAACCTTGAGAGGAACCGGACTCAGAAGGGAACCTCATCCTCATTTGGACAGTAAATAATGTAAATAAAGTAGCCCGTAATATGTGTAGTAATGATGTTACTGTAATGAACCATTGCTAGAATTAATGTTTGATTTATTAAAACAGTTAAACAGAGCGAGACAAACAGTGAAATGTACCTTAGTGCTTTTATACTGAATATCAGAGCGAATCAGCCTGCACCCTAAATAAATAAATAAATAAATAAATAAATAAATAAATAAATAAATAAATAAATCAGCTTTATACAGCTGTTTTACCTACAAATGCAAAATCCTCTGTCCTGCAGACTTTCCCACGTATCATGATAATGTGGAGTTATTGCTATAGACATGTATAAAGTATTAACACATTAATATATAAACCCATAATTTGTATTACAGCTGGAACTCCTAGGTAATTAATCAGTTATCTTACCAATAAACACCAAAAGCATCAGCAGTTAATGCCATATAATGATCTGACGAATGTAGTGTGTGTGTGTGTGTGTGTGTGTGAGAGAGAGAGAGAGAGAGAGAGAGAAAGGTGTGTGTGTGTGTGTGTGTGTGAGTGTCGAGTCTTTGTCTGAGAAGAACTTTATAAGCGGCCATTTAGGCAGCTGGGAGGGACAAGGAGTGGGGCATTACAACCAGTATAACTTCTCATACATTTTCAGTCCTTTAATGGTCAATCATTGTGAATTCACTCGTAGAAATTATCATCTAGGTGGGGGGGGAAGCGTTAGTGTCGTTATTACATCGTTATTACATCGAGTTTCGCGATTTTAAACGTTGCACTACAGAGGAAGGGAACAGGACGCACGTGCGCTGCCAAGAAAAACGACAATGAAGTAAGTTGGAAAAGTTTCTTGATTACCGGCTAACTTTTAGTAAATTAATTTTGATCTAAAGATATAAACATATGTTACTTAAACATCTTTAAAGACGTTGGAAACCGGTGTAAATGTGTAGTGTGCTGCTGTTACACACGTGGCACTAGTACAGTATCCTCAATCACTTACAGTACCATAGCTATGAGTGGGTTGTGTTTGCGTTTCTTTCTTTCTTTCTTTCTCTTCAACGTCTATTTTAATGCTGTTTAAGCTTACTTTAAAAAACGTTTAAAGCTTTAAAACATATTTAGGAATCCTAGTAAAGTCAAAAGCAGGGGTAATTTGTTACCATATTGGTGTTTTCTCTGTGTGTGTGTGTGTGTGTGTGAAACAAAGCCTAAAAGTTCTCTGAGAGGAAACACACCTGGCAACTCACTCACTGAGAGAAAATTACCTTTTTCTTCCTCTGTGTGTGTCTGTGTGTGTCTGTGTGTGTGTGTGTGTGTGTGTGTGTGTGTGTGTGGTTGTGTTGGTGTAACAACCCCAAGAAATGTCAACAACTTCAGTTCTCTTGGGGAAAACCTTTGAGTCCTTGTTCAAAGCAGGGTTCTTGACCATTTGGCTTCAAGCAGCTGGATGCTGAAAACACACACACACAGTGTTTGCTTATTTAAACACTTTATATCATTTATATATTCCTATTATCAAGGCCATAAGAGCGGAAAAACTGATTAGAGGTCAAGTAGAAAGTCGCTGATAAACAGAAAATTCTGAATCTGAAGATAGCTAGATATCCTGTTAGGTGACTGATACACACTTATCACAAGACTTTTGTGATGCGTAATATTTATCATAATATGGATTCGGGGATGTATTCCAGTTTATAGCTTAAAAAAGAAGATTGTTTAACGAGGATTGAGATTTGAACCTCCAACCACTTGCGACTGAATGAGTATCAGTGCATCGCAACTTTGCAATATTGATATCATAACATCGTACTTCCCAGCCCTAGCAACACTTATCATATACTTGTGAACGTTGCGGATTTGTACACGATTCAGTTTCCATTAAAAAAAAGCATTAGGCTTGTTATAATTTCAATAATAGTTTCCCAGTTTTACCCGTCGGATTGGAGATCGGACCAGGATGCATGTGGAACACGTTGGAATGTTGCTTGAGTACTGGTTAACATTTAAGTCATTAAAGTGAGAAATAAATATTTCGTATGTTGCTTAAAAATCTTTATAGAGACTGGAAACTGTAGTGTAAATGTGTGTGTGTGTGTGTGTGTGTGTGTGTTGCTGTTAAACACGTGGCACTAGTACAGTAACCTCATTCACTTAGCTGTTTGTTCGGCTGTGTTTGCATTTTCATCAAGGTTCACAACTCCTAGTGAAGTCAGAAAGCATTTGCGGTATTTTCTCTGTGTGTGTGTGTGTGTGTGTGTGTGTGTAAAACAAAGTCTTATACTTCTCTGAGAGGAAACATACCTGGCGCCTCAGTGAGAGAAAATTACCTTTTCACTCTCCCTCTCTTTCGCTTTGTGTGTGTGTGTGTGTTTGTGTTTGGTCTAACGACTCCAAGAAATGTCAACGGTTACGTTTAGGCTTCAGTTCTGTTAGGAAAACCTTTGAGTCTTTGTTCAAAGGAGGGTCGTGACCATTTGGCATCAAGCAGCTGGATGCTGAAAACACACACACACACACACAGTGTTTGCTTATTTAAACACTTTGCTTTAAGTGTTTATTTAATGCGCGCTTATCATTTATATCCTTGATATTCCTATAATCAAGCCCGTAAGAGTGGAAAAAATGGATTAGAGGTTGCATAGAAAGTCGCTGATGAATAGAAATTTCTGACATTCCCACTGTTTCCTCACAGTTGAAGGATAGCAGCATTGTCTGGACAGTGTGTCAACACATTTGGGCAGATGTACGTAGTAAAAAGATACCTTTGTACAGAGAAACCTTACACACACTTTATTTACCACTCATATCAGACACTGAAATGTGTAATGGTCTAATAATGGGGCGGTGGTAGCTCAAGTGGTTAAGGCTCTGGCTCGTTGATTGGAAGATCAGGGTTCAAGCCCCAGCACTGCCAAGCTGCTACTTTTGGGCCCTTGAGCAAGGCCCCCAACCCACCCTGCTCCAATGCATCATGGCTGACCCTGCGCTCTGACCCCAACCCGATATGCGAAGAAAGAATTTCACTGAACAGTAATGTATGTATGACAAATAAAGGCTACTTATGTACTTTTTTATGTAGAAATATGCGTGACTGTTCTATTGGGACTAGTGTGTGTGTGTGTGTGTTTAATTGAATGTATGCTAATAGGCAGTGTGACTTACAAGAGAAATCCCTCTACATGCCAGGCTGCTGAGTACAAAGCTACCTAGTGGGCTGTGTCTAATCACATTAAACACAAAGAAACCTGACTGGAAAGGGTGGCCTGCTCACTTTAGTCTCGCCCTCACTTGAATTGAAAACCCAATTGAAAAGGGTTTTTCCCCCCTCCTTTTCTTTTTCACTGTTCCCCCGTTCCATGTTCTGTTCATTGCTCTAGCAGTAGTCAATTAGACAGGTCAATTTCGCCTCTCCGTTTTGTCACGCCCGCGCTTCAGGATGGAAAGTAAAATAATGCGCACACGTGCTTTTTATAAAGGGAAAGGATTAATCCTGGCATTAAAAAGGCAGGCTGACCCAGCATGACAAGTATCAGCATTGTTGTGAAACATTCACTGACCTGCTGGCTATGCCTGGTCACATTACTCTGTTTCCATGTGAAGGTTTATGACGGTATTACAGAAGCCGCCTCTAACAGGTAGCCAAAAGGACTGAAGTGACCTTTTTCACTATCTGTGTACAACACAAATGGAAGGTCAAAACAGAGCACATGGACCGAGGTTTACTTATTTGCCGGGAGTTTAGCGTTCCAAATATAGCACACGTCTCACTCAGAGTTCATGTTTCAGACTTTTATCCGATTATTCAAGTGGCCATATAAACGGTGTAATTATCCACCTGGATTTTTAGCTCATTATAAAGTTAAGTACTGATAATCTGATATATTTGACTGTTCAAATTGAGGCAAGAGCCTGATAAAATACGGCTCGACTAAGGACAGCATTAGGTGCGGTCCGTAATTATGAAAAGAAAAAAGCCTAATAATAAAAAAATGATCATTTATTAGTAAAATGCGGAAAAGAAAGTCAGTGAACTACAATCCCTCTGTCTACCACCAAACAAAAAAAATCACTAATCTTGAATCCAGTCCAGAAAATGAAATGGTAGTGTTTATGAAAACGCTGTTTACAACAGGCATAACATTATGACCAATATTATGTTGGTTCCCCAAAACAGCCCTGACCCGTCCTGCACTGTGTATTCTGACACCTTTCTATCAGAACCAGCATTAACTTCTTCAGCAATTTGATTAACAGTAGCTCGTCTGTTGGATCGGATCACACGGGCCAGCCTTCGCTCCTCATATCACTGAGCCATGGCCATCTATGACCCCGTCACCGGTTCACCACTGTTCCTTCCTTGGACCACTTTTGATAGATACTGACCACTGCAGACCGGGAACACCCCACAAGAGCTGCAGTTTTGGAGATGCTCTGATCCAGTGGTCTAGTCATCACAATTTGGTCAAATCCTTTGTCCAAAATTCATGTAGCACATCAGAGGGAGACATCAGAGGGAGAGAGCTCACGTCTTTTGTGAACTGTTTTTCACTGACAAGGTCCCATTGCTAGTTCAGCTGGTTCTGGTTTCTAGACCCAGTATAGAAAGCCTGAATATGAAATATACATAGACCCTGTATATGAAAATAAGTTACGGTTTGTAGGTGGAAAAGATCCGTAAAGCATCCTCAAACATGTATTTGACGTAATCTCACTCTCTGTTTTTCTCCGTTTTCTGACAGATGGCCGACTCCTTCGCTGTCTCAGGCTTTCCGGAGACGATGGTGGATGGCAGGCTCAGCAGTGGTGGAAAATCTGGGATTTTCTGCTGTGCTGCTCGGTTGGGGATCTCTGCTCATCATGCTGAAGAGCGAGGGCTTTTACTCACACCTTTGCACAGGTAAGCTTTGCTAGAAAGAATGGAAAAAACTCAGCCAGTCAGGGTCACTCAGCCATGGCACACGAGCCGGGCGAAATGACGAAAACCATGAATTATCCATACGCTGATCAGTTCTCTTTTGTCTCTCTGTGTCACTGCTAGAAAATGAGACGGAGGTGGCTAATGTTAGTACTGAGCTACATGAAGACTATCTCAGTTGTGTAGAGCAGGAGGAGATGCTCAACCTGGGCTTTACCATTGGCTCCTTCCTGCTCAGTGCTGCCACACTGCCACTTGGCATTCTCATGGACCGATACGGGCCCAGACCACTGCGTCTGACCGGGAGGTATACACACACACACACACACACACACAATAACTCACCCTCACCCTTAAAAGTGGCGGCAGAGCTTATCTCTTCAGTTCAGTTCAGTTTCTGGGGTGGGGCTAATTTCCAGCCCAGAAAACATTTTATTACATGCTGTTTTTTCTAGAAATATGCGTAAACTTTTAATCGGAGTCTTATCATATATTGCATAAAAGTGTTTTTTTTTTGTTTGTTTTTTAACCCGCTCCTGTTAGTCCCCTTTATGATCTATGATCATAAAGATTTATGATCAGTCTGACCCCTCTTAGAGGTATTTTTGTCTGTACCTTCTTGTGTAATTTAACCCACAGTGACCCTGAGCAGGATAAATCAGTTCCTGAAGACCAATCAGAGCATGAGCACAGTTTGCTCTCATGATAAATCCCATGTTTTTGGATCCAGTAACACACACGTTTACCTTCAGTGAATTTTCTTCATTGAAACTTCCCGTGTGTGTGATGATGGTGTGTTAGCAAAGTGCTGCATTATTTCAAACCCACAGGAAGCGTAATGAGTGCTGTTATGTGTGCAGGCATCTGTGTTCAGTGAGATGTGAAACCAGATTATTTTTTATGCATGATTTGTTACCTTATTTCAAGAAATCTCAACAGTAATGCAAAAAGCTTGTCCCATCATCCCATCATGTTAAATTCACTCTCAATCTGTTTCTCTCTCAGCGCCTGTTTCGCTCTATCCTGTGCAATGATGTCTGTGTCTGCATATCAGCCTCAAGGTGAGTCAAAGATACGGCAAATACACAGATAGTACTTACACACACACATTTACATTTCTGGCATTATCCAGAGCGACTTACATTTTATCTCATTTTTATACAACTGAGCAATTGAGCGCTAAAGGGCCTTGCTCAAGGGCCCAGCAGTGGCAGCTTTTTTATAATGGTAGTGCTCATAGTCCCTGAATTAGTGAACAAATACACCGACCAGGCATAACATTATGACCTAATATTATGTTGGTCCCCTTTTTTCTGCCAACAACAGCCCAGACCCGTCCTGCTCTGTGTATTCTGACACCTTACTATCAGAACCAGCATTAAATTCTTCAGCAATTTGAGCAACAGTAGCTCGTCTGTTGGATCGGATCACACGGGCCAGCCTTTGCTCCTCACGTGCATCAGTGAGCCTCGGCCATCCACGTTCACCACTGTTCCTTCCTTGGACCACTTTTGATAGATACTGACCACTGCAGACCAGGAACACTCCAGAAGAGCTGCACTTTTGGAGATGCTCTGATCCAGTCGTCTAGCCATCACAATCTCTCCTTTTGTAAAACTCTTCACTTCACCTGTCATAATGTTATGGCTGATCAGTGTATGAGGATGCTTTTATTGTAAAGAGACTTCAAATCTCTTCTGTAAGTCACGCTGAATGAAAGAGTCAAAATGCCAAAAGGCATAAAATGTAAATGTGAATCAGGTGTTAAAGGTGTCGAATCCAAAACGTTATCGGTGCTTCAGGCCAGCACTAATACACACCGTAGCACTTTTAAGATGTTCCAAATATGCAAATACTAGTTCAGCCACCAGATTTTGAATGTCACACCTAGTGTTTCCCCGTTCCACCCATGTCAACTGACAACAAAAAGCACGTGGAGAAGGTTTAGAAGACTTCCCTAGCCATGTAAAAATCCTGAAAATTACCCGTACTGTCACGTCATGACAGAAAGTAATACATAATAATTTACATAGCACTGTTGAATTCTCGATTCTGATTGGTGTCGATTATTTCTCAGTAACCTCTGCACCAGCATGAATTATATTAATTGCTCAATCTAGGATGAAAGGTCTGGGACGATTCAAAATTTCGGAAAGATTTTTATTTATCACGTTTACAATTATATAGTTTCCAGTTTACAACAGTGCAGTGAAATGAAAACCTACTGAGACCTACTGCTTCTTAGACTGTGCTATAAATCAACCAAATTTAGGAAAGAAGGTAAATGAATAGAAATAAGGTGAATGTGAAAAAATGAATATGATGTATAATTATGAGTTACACATGCTAGTGCAGTTATGTTACATGTAGTAACCGTAAAGAGTGTGCAAAGTGGACAGTGGTGAACCAAATGTGGAGGTGTTTTACATAGAAGTAGCAACAGAAACGTGTGCATTGTTTCCATGTGCCAGAAACTCCACATGGTCTAAGCTTCATAATAAATACCATAAAAGCAAGTTGTTCTTTAACGAAGAGACATTTTTAGGGAACATCACATTTAAGAAAGGAGTCTCCAGTGTCGCTTTTTCATGTCAGAATGCTATAAATGCCTCCAGGTGAAGTGAATAACACTGATGATCTCCTCATCATGGCACCTGTTAGTGGGTGGGATATATTAGGCAGCAGGTGAACATTTTGTCCTCAAAGTTGATGTTAGAAGCAGGAAAAATGGGCAAGTGTGAGCATTTGAGCGAGTTTGACCAAAAGGGCCAAATTGTGATGGCTAGACGACTGGATCAGAGCATCTCCAAAACTGCAGCTCTTGTGGGGTGTTCCAGGTCTGCAGTAGTCAGTATCTATCAAAAGTGGACCAAGGAAGGAACAGTGGTGAACCGGCGACAGGATCATGGACGGCCAAGGCTCACTGATGCACGTGGGGAGTGAAGGCTGGCCGTGTGATAGAAAGGTGTCAGAATACACAGGGCATGATGGGTCAGGGCTGTTTTGGCAGCAAAAGGAGGACCTACATAATATTAGGCAGGTGGTCATAATGTTGTGCCTGATCGGTGTATTTCTGTAAATGTGTGTTGGTGCTGGCCCGCATACATAATAAAGCTATTACAAGATCATGTGATATGCTTTCTTATCATGCTGCTTCTTTCTTTTATTTTTCCAGTCCTCTCTGCCCTCATCTTCCTTGCTCTGTCGCTCAACGGCTTCGGAGGAATCTGTTTGACCTTCACATCTCTCACGGTGAGTAAACAGGAAGAAGAGGACACAGAGAGAGAGAGAGAGAGAGAGAGAGTAAAGTAGTCTGGAAAGAGAAATGTTTTGTTGTGGAATTATGTGTACCCAAGCACGTGGTGTTTAGCCATGACAGATCTGAATTCCAGTAAGAGTATGTGTTCGTGGGAGAGAGAGTAGGGCAGGGCACTGATGACAGAAGTGAGCTGTTTCCTCCAATCACAGACGAGAGTTTCCTGCACACCTTCTACAATCCCTCCACCCACTCTCCTTTACCTAAAACAGACAAGGACACACATAAACACACACGCACATAACATTGCAATGCCTTTACTTAAGTTTATACACACTACATTTAGGTGTTACATTTATCACCATCCTCCCATAGAGACGTAATGTCTGCCAAGAATTTGCACACACACACACACACACACATGTTTCACCCTCGTGCTTGCACACATACACTCCACACATGCAAACTCTTTCCCAAGTGTGCACTGGAAAAACATGTGGCCTAGCTGCCCTGATCTGAACACAACCAGCCCTTTTCATCCCGTGACGCTGTCTTGTGCGCTTCTTCAAAATACAGAACACCCCCGTCTCTTTCCCTCTCTCCCTCTCTCTCTCTCTCTCTCTCTCGCTCTCTCTCACTGTCTAGCTATGTGGGTTTAGTGCCAGCATGTACAGAATCACACCATGCTGTTTAGCCAAACCATTGAAGGTTATGACCTGGCAGTTGCATTCTCTCTCTCTCTCTCTCTCTCTCTCTCTCTCTCTTCCTCTCCCTCTGCCTCCCTCCCTCTTTCCCTCTCTCTCTCTCTCTCTCTCTCTTTCTCTCTCGCTCCGCTCTCACACACACATGCACATTAGTTACTCTCTCTCTCTCTCTCACACACACACACGCACAAACACACACACACACATTAGTTACTCTCTCTCTCTCTCACACACACACACACGCAAACACACACACATTAGTTACTCTCTCTCTCTCTCACACACACACACATTGTGTTTTTGTCCTGGAACAAGCCCCTACATTATTCCCTTACACACACACACACACACACACACACACACATTAGTTACTCTCTCTCTCACACTCTCATCATAGGAAACTTCTTTAGTGTTAAAACAGGAAATGCCCTTACTGAACTCAACAGTTTGTGTGTGTGTGTGTGTGTGTAAGGGAATAGTGTAGGGGCTTGTTCCAGGACAAAAACACAATCTGGCAATTTTAGCACAGCACACTGACACATACTGATTTTCAGCTCAGTGCTGATGCCACAAAACATCGTCACACTTTTCGTATTCTCCGATAATTAAACAGAATCAACTGTGATGTCGATGAGGTCATTTATTTTTATCGGCTAATGTTTAATGCAAGGTTTTGCAAGGTTTTTTTTTCGTGAGCTTCCTACTCACTTTAAAAGTCTGACCAGACGTTCTCAAGCTTGCTCTCTGATTATCTGATTAAGACAAAGGTGGTTACGTTACACATTTCAGTAGTTTATCAATCACTTCCTGGCTTGATAGAAAACTGGACTAGCTACTGGTAAATTGTTATGCTGACTAGTTTGTTAACTTTATTAGCTTTATTAATGCACCATTAATGTGCTTGTTGGAATACTTTCTCTGTTCTAACATGATATCGCTCACAGGGACGTCACGCTACCCTAAGACTAATGATAAACATTTATTAATAATCAAAAAGTGTCCATATATGCTGCGGTGATGCTCCTAGTGATGTGCTGTGCTTATAAATAAATGAAGTTTAGTGAGATAACAGTAACTCTGGCTACATCACCCTGTCATTGAGCGTAGACTATAACAGAGAATGATGTTTTACTACATGTAAAAGGAACTGACAGTATACACACACACACACACACACAGAGTCACTGAGTACAAGTGAAATGTTTTACATTGGAGGAATGCCTGTGTAATAGCTGTGAAGAATAGTCATTATATGTTTATTTTTTGCACAGCTATAACAATTATTCCACCCTTCGGTCAACATGCCGGGCATTCAGTACCGACCGAGACACACACACGGGTGCAAATATTTCCAGGTGTGTGTGTGCGTTGGTGTGTGAGATCACTTTACTTGGCAGGCAGAGAATAGACCTGTGTCACATGGTGTCACACACAAATGAATTACCAAGTATGAGTATGCACACAAACACTCTTGGAGTTCACCTGTGGGTGTGAATATTGACGTCTGAGTAAATGACAGAAGGAATCTCTCTCTCTCCCTCTCTCTCTCTCTCTCTCTCTCTCTCTCTTTCTTTTAAAAGTTCCAAGAATTTTCAACATAAACCATTGAGCCGGAAGAAACGAAAAGGTTTCTTCATTCCATTCTGCTGTGTCTCTGTCTCTCTCTCTCTCCCTTTCTTTCTCTCTAGCTCTCCCTCTATCTGTTTGCCCCCCCCTTTTTCTCTCTCTCCCCCCTTTCTCCCTCTCTCCCTCTCTCTGTCTGTCTCTCTCTCACACCCCCCCTCTCGCTCTCTCCCTTTCTCTTTTTCTCCCTCTCTCTCCCCCTTCCTCTATCTGTCTCTGCCTCTCCTCTCTCACTCTCCCGCCCTCTCTCTCTCTCCCTCCCCTGTAGGTCTCTCCCCTTCTCTCTCCCTTTCTCTCTTTCTGAGGCTTCAGCCCCTAGAATCAAGGATATCCCGATTGTTCACACTTTCTTGCTACTAGTTTGTCACCATAGTGTCTTTGACTCAGTTTACTACAGCCTTCTCACACCAGTGTGATTCTCACAGAAAGGAAACCACAACACAAACACAGTTTCTTCAGTTAAACAGAAGTGGAATCTCTAAGACAAGCAAAACCCCAAGAGTCTTCACCCATGTCCAAAGCAGCTACTCGATCCAACATTTTCTGTTTTTATTTTACTTGTTATTTGTTTTTTTTTGCTGAAAGTTGTTGTAAATGTCGTGCATGCTGTGTCTCTACCACTGTAGCTGCCCAACATGTTCGGGAGCCTCAGCTCCACCGTCATGTCACTGATGATCGGCTCTTACGCATCCTCCGCCGTCACTTTCCCTGGAGTTAAGGTACGGATTTTTATCTCACGCCGTTCTTTTGCACTATATGACTTTGTACCCACATTACACTCAGACTGATTCCGTGTAGGTCAGGGTGCTGACTGACTTTGAGTCAGCAGCACAGAAAATTGTGTGAAACTGCGCAGATGTTGGTTTCTAACCACTTGAGTCAGAGTGTAAAAACGGAAGATAAAGGAAATCATATGTCACTATTCGATATAACCAAATGGTTGCAAGAGCGATATTGCTTTTGTGCGATAGTTCTATAAAGAAAAAAATTAATATAGAGCAAATGATGTTTTGGACACAATAGGGATTTTGTTTGTTTTTGCTTAACTAAGTGAAAATAGATCCTGAAGAAGCTACATTCGGTTATCTAACAAAGGGCTGGACAGAAACCATCCTCACGGTGAAGCATAGTGTTGGTTGCAGCATGTTTTTTATCAGCAGGGAATAGGAAACCCACAAGGGATGAAAGAAAATGGATGAAGACAAATGTATAGCAAACCAGTATGCAAGAGACATGAGACTGGTACCGAGGTTCACCTTGCAGTCATACACAGACTGCCAAATTTACATTAGAGTGGTTTGAAACCGTGAGTCTGAATGTCTTACAATGTCAGTCAAAGCCTAGCCCTCTGCATACAGACGCTGACAACATCAGGTTTTGTCGGGTTAGCATGTTACGACACGGCATAATGGCATGGAATTAGGAAAAGGCTGAAGAAACTGAAGATGATCTTAAGCTGTAGGGTATCTATAATAACGCATTTATTCCCAGTAGGGAATAAATTTATGTTACGTTATTGTTGCATGTATAGTTTATGTCTAGCTACACAGATGATAGAGCCATACATTAAAAAGAACGTTGAAAAATCCACTTCCCATTTGCAAGTTCATGCCCATACTGTATTCGGTTTGTATTAGCTAATACAATTATACAAACGCACCGTAATGAAGGACGGCAAAAAAGGTCTTGGCATTTTGCCAGGCTCTGTAGTAGATACAATCTTTTTACGCCATTGTGTAACCTGAACTGTCGGGAAATGAATGAGGTGTGTGAGTGCCACGAGGCAAGTGGTGGAGCTTTTGTGTAGAGCAAGGCCTGTCGTCTGTTGCATCAGAAAATAAGATGAATGACAGGTTAGATGGTGTTAGCAACAAGTTTATATGAGATGCACATGTAATAGACTGTAACTGCATCCAGAAAGATCATGCTTAATCTTCTCTCTCTCCCTCTCTCTCTCTCTCCCAATAGCTGATATATGATGCTGGAGTTTCGTTCACTGTGATCATGTGGGTTTGGTCAGCTCTTGCCATCCTCATCTTTGTCAACTGTTTGCTGAACTGGCCAGCAGAGGCGTTCCCCACACCGGAGGAGATGGAGGAGATGTCAGTGCACAGTGTTTTTTTTTTATTCATTATGTGCACACAGACATACTAAAGTGTCCTAATGTAGTGAAGGAGGAAGCCTGTTTCGAAAGAATTCACTAATCACCCTGTTCAGACGTCAGTTTAAATGGCATTTGCTCTTCAGCGTGCCAGATGGCATACTGCTAGACCAAGGCGTCGTAAATCAGTGTGTATTATATACTTTATCGACAGAATCTGTAGAATTTCTATACGGTTACTTTTAAATGTTTTATATACAAAGGGCAGTCGTCAGGGTTGGCAATAACTGTCTATGTGCATTGTGACTACTATTCATCTGATGTAGATTTGAATGCGTCCACATACATGAGCTCAGAGATGCCCAGGATTGGCTAGTGTCAGTGTGATTGACAGGGGAGAAAGAGTATGCCATCTGAGCAAGATCTGAATTTGAGTTCACCAGCTGCTCGAAGTGAATATTAAGCAACCCAGTATTTCTATTTTGGTTCCTTTCTCACTACATGTTGAAACTCTTGCTTGGGGTAGTTTCTTTTCCGCTATAGATACCATGGGTAGAGATCATGTCGAAAAATGCCGAAGTCTTCCTTTAATACGTTTATACAAAAACAGATGTCCAAAACCGATGAGTAATTCTTTAGCACTTGACGTGACAAAATGTAATCATCAAGCCTGAGTGTTTCAGGATATTAATCATTCATATATTTATTAGTAACATTTACCGAGTATGATTTATGTTTCTCATTCTTAGGAAGAAGATGCGCTCAGGTGACGAATCTCAGAAATACGCTCTGGAGGAGAAAAAAGATCAGCTCAACCACTCAAGTGACAAACTGAATGATGCAGCCCAAAGTGCAACACGTATGTTATATCAACACAAGCATGTACACACACACACACACACATAGACGACTGGGTCCCCACGTGCTGAACTGAGAAACATCATGCTGTAGTCAAACATGGACTTTGAGTTCCAGATCTGAGAGACAGTGTTTGCCCTATAGTGGTTTTAAGGTCAGTGATGGATGTCTGACCAGATAGACTGGAAAGGGCAAATTACAGCTGGGGTAAAATAAGAAATAATGTCAAAGCAATAAAGACATGAAGGAAGATTATTTTATGAGCTTTGCGCAGTAATAATCTTCATTTGGTTAAAGTAGCCTTCGGTGAGTTTTATATCAAAGGTCATATAGCTTCATGGAGGTAATCTAAGCTCTTCCTGGACAGAGACGATGACTGCACTTTTAAATCTGTCTCATCTCCTTTTTAGACGATGTATAAGATTCTTAGGGGAGGTCTGAATAACCAGACCTGCTACTTAAACCAGACTTTAATAACGTCTGAATTCCAAAACTTATTGGTTACATTTCATTATTTCAATTTGAGATCCTTCCTTCAGGCTATACATATATTTATACACTATATTGCCAAAAGTATTCGCTCACCCATCCAAATAATCAGAATCCGGTGTTCCAATCACTTCCATGGCCACAGGTGTATAAAATCAAGCACCTAGGCATGCAGACTGTTTTTACAAACATTTGTGAAAGAATGGGTCGCTCTCAGGAGCTCAGTGAATTCCAGCGTGGAACTGTGATAGGATGCCACCTGTGCAACAAATCCAGTCGTGAAATTTCCTCGCTCCTAAATATTCCACAGTCAACTGTCAGCTGTATTATAAGAACGTGGAAGTGTTTGGGAACGACAGCAAACTCAGCCACGAAGTGGTAGGCCACGTAAACTGACGGAGCGGGGTCAGCGGATGCTGAGGCGCATAGTGCGAAGAGGTCGCCAACTTTCTGCAGAGTCAATCGCTACAGACCTCCAAACTTCATGTGGCCTTCAGATTAGCTCAAGAACAGTGCGCAGAGAGCTTCATGGAATGGGTTTCCATGGCCGAGCAGATGCATCCAAGCCATAGATCACCAAGTGCAATGCAAAGCGTCGGATGCAGTGGCGTAAAGCACGCCGCCACTGGACTCTAGAGCAGTGGAGACGCGTTCTCTGGAGCGCGCTTCTCCATCTGGCAATCTGATGGACGAGTCTGGGTTTGGCGGTTGCCAGGAGAACGGTACTTGTCTGACTGCATTGTGCCAAGTGTAAAGTTTGGTGGAGGGGGGATTATGGTGTGGGGTTGTTTTTCAGGAGCTGGGCTTGGCCCCTTAGTTCCAGTGAAAGGAACTCTGAATGCTTCAGCATACCAAGACATTTTGGACAATTCCATGCTCCCAACTTTGTGGGAACAGTTTGGAGCTGGCGCCTTCCTCTTCCAACATGACTGTGCACCAGTGCACAAAGCAAGGTCCATAAAGACATGGATGACAGAGTCTGGTGTGGAGGAACTTGACTGGCCTGCACAGAGTCCTGACCTCAACCCGATAGAACACCTTTGGGATGAATTAGAGCGGAGACTGAGAGCCAGGCCTTCTCGTCCAACATCAGTGTGTGACCTCACAAATGCGCTTCTGGAAGAATGGTCAAAAATTCCCATAAACACACTCCTAAACCTTATGGACAGCCTTCCCAGAAGAGTTGAAGCTGTTATAGCTGCAAAGGGTGGACCGACGTCATATTGAACCCTATGGATTAGGAATGAGATGTCACTTAAATTCATATGCGAGTCAAGGCAGGTGAGCGAATACTTTTGGCAATATAGTGTATATACACATACATACACACCAATCAGGCATAACATTATGACCACCAATAATGTGTTGGTCCCCCTATTGCTGCCGACATAGTCCTGACCCGTCAAGGCATCGACTGAAGGGGTGTTGGATGGATGACCCTGTGCTCTGACCCTGTGGGTTGGGGGACTTGCTCAAGGGCCCAACGGTTGTAGCTTGGCAGTGAACCCCAAACTACCGGTCAACCACCTAGAGCCTTAACCACTTGATCTACCACTGCCCCTATTAGCCTGTTTGATTTGTTCTTTGGACTTCATCTAAAATGTAATAAATTAGTAGTTTTGTAATTAACATCAGCATTTTGATTTAACCTGTGATAGACTGGTGACCTGTCCAGGGAGTAGCCCTGCCTTTTCCGTGCCTTTCACCCAATGTTGTGCTGGGATAGGCTCCAGCAGATCCCTGTGACCCTAAATAGGAATAAAGCGGGTATAGACAATGGATGAATGGATGGATTTTGATTTAACCAATAGAGTGAGTGTAAAGTTTAGGAATGAAAATCTCTATGGTTCCAAAATTATTTTATTGCTTAATTAAATAATGAATCTGATATTTGAATCTGTTGTGTGTCAGGGTTATAGAAATGATCTGCATAAAAATGAATTTCATGGCACTCAAGACTCATTTAAACCAGATTTCAATCCACTTTACAGGTGTAAATGCATCTATCTTGCTAAGCCAGATTTGGCAGTCAAAACAATGTGCTAAAACTAGGATGATGGACAAGCACCAAAAGTTGGTGGTTAAATGCCATGAGCTCATTTGCATGCAGTGTGAACTCTCAATAGAGCTATCAGATTTAAATGAAGGTACTCAGAAACGTGTACCTGGACTTCCTTAAACTATCGACAGATCAAATCCATCAGATGCGCCAGATCTAAACGGAGACATAGGGTGCTTTGACCTCGCACTCAGGATGCTGTTTGACCCAGAAAACAATGGTGCAAGCTGCTAAACTTCAAGTCAAGTCACGATGCTGCCAGATGCAAACTGTGCTCAAGTAGAAGAAACGCGATTCTTCTGCAGAAACGCGATTAGGATCTGTGGACACACAATGTTTTATTATAGATATTTGTGTAATTATCTAATCATTTATTTAGCACCAGTGCTAAAGTGATTTCTGTGATTTCTTGTGAGTGCAAAAGTACAGTTACAGTACTACATGTCACACAGTCAAGTTTCTTTTCTCGTTTTTGCTCGCAAGGCGCCAAATCAACTCGAAAGAACAAACCCAAGGTATCGATTTGGTTTTCTCTTTCTGTGTTACAGCCTCCGTTCCTTTCCGTCGCTCTGTTTTTTCTCCCATCTTCCTGTGGAGTCTTATTACCATGGGGATGACTCAGCTGCGTATCATCTTTTACATGGGTGCCATGAACAAATTGCTGGAGTTTATGGTCACGCATGGAGACCCTCACCGTGAGTGTGCATGTGTTATACATACACCAGGATACGTAACTGTCCTGAGGACATAAACATGAAGTTAATGAGACATTTGCATTTTAAGTGAATTTCAGTGACGTTGTGGATTTGCATGGATTTCATGTAATTGCTCACATTTATTTCTTTTCCCCCTTTCAGCTTCTGAGGAACTGGAACAGTTAGCTGAAGAGAAAGGTAAGAAATTGGGTGTCTAAATAAAACCTCTCATATTTGCATCATCAACAAACCTTAGCAACAAGACTAACTGTTAGTTCTGGTCTGACTTCTACCAGGATGGAACGTTTCCAACCACAGTTACTGTTTTCTAGCTGGTGGTTTTTTCTAGCTTTGGCTCAGACATTTTTACTGTGATGTTTTCTGATAGCTCTGTTTTTGTCGTGCTATCGCTGAGTGATCTCTAAACCAGAGTTATGGCTTTGAATAGGGGATTTCACTGCTTCAGTCCCTACCTATATGTAGGTATACCGTTTTAGTATAGCATTGTGGTCGCACAGTACTATTGTGATTATAACTTTTAACAGATTCAGAATAATTTTCATGCAGCTGGTACAGATGGAGGATGGGTTAGGTCCACCAAAAATTGATGGTCCAATTATTGAATTTAGGCATTGTTTTTTAGGGGTTGCACTCGGTCCCTTAGTTCCAGTGAAAGGAACTCTTAATGCTTCAGCTTCATACCAAGACATTTTGGACAATTCCATGCTTTGTGGGAACAGTTTGGGGATGACCCCTTCCTGTTCCAACATGACCGCACACCAGTGCACAAAGCAAGGTCCATAAAGACATGGATGAGTGAGTTTGGTGTGGAGGAACATCACAGAGTCCCGACCTCAACCCGATAGAACACCTTTGTAATGCGGAGACTGTGAGCCAGACCTTCTCGTCCAACATCAGTGCCTGACCTCACAAATGTGCTTCTAGTGGAATGGTCAAAAATTCCCATATACACACTCCTAAACCTTGTGGAAAGCCTTCCCAGAAGAGTTGAAGCTGTTATAGCTGTAAAGAGCGGGTCAACGCCATATTAAATTCATGTGCATGTAAAGGCAGGCGTCCCAAAACTTTTGGCAATATAGTGTATTTGTACTTTCTGGCATGTGCTGTGTGTGTATGTCCTTATTTGTGTCCCCCCCCCACAGTGAGCTTTTATTCATCCATCTTCGGAACACTGCAGCTCCTCTGCCTGGTCACCTGCCCTCTGATCGGATACATCATGGACTGGAAGATGAAGGAGTGTGAAGAGGAGCAGAGCCCTACAAAGGAAGAGCAACGGTGAGACACATACTTGGACATGGTGACAGAAACACAGTGTGGTAAAAAGGTTCTGAAATTGTAATACGCGTCTTGTAAGAAAACTAATTGTCAAGATGTATGTGATTCTCTAGCACTTCTACCTCCAAACCGAAGCGTGACAGAAAGATCCAGAAACTGACAAACGCCATTAGAGCCTTCACTTTTACCAACCTTCTGCTCGTCCTGTTTGGCATCATGTCGCTCATTGACAACCTTCCACTACAGGTAAGCACAGACACAGAGGCAGAGGCAGACCGTAAATACAGATAGGTTCAGCTTCAGCGCACCTTGGCACAGATTCTATAACTGATCTTGTCTGAAACCCCAAATCTCCTCCATTTGGTAAAGTGAATCCTGCGTCTGAGCCATCTTGATCTCCTAATGCTCTGACACAGATGACAATCTTCCAGCTGTGTCCCTGGTCTTCTTAAAGCTTCATTATTAGACACGGTGTACTTTTTAGAATATTGTTTCTCGGTGTGATCTATGTTTGTTTATCTATCAGACAATCTACAGTATCTACGTTACACTTTATTGTGAAACATGAAAGATCTTATTTCACCCTTATTGTGATAAAGCAACTAACAAAATGTCATTGGGAAGAAACGATAGAAATGTTTTGACAAAAAAAGTATGGTCCCCTTTAACTTATTCTTTGTTAAAGCACCCTTTGTAATACAGCACTAAGTATGAGATTTTGCCACCTTATTGCTTCCTAACGTCTGCGCCTGATCCTTGGCTCACTTGGACTTAAACTCTGGGTCTTCATCATGCTGGAAGATGTTTTCCTTCATCTTCAGGCCTACAAAAATAGATTGGTATATGGAGCATATTGCTTACCTCCCTGATCTTAAGTAGATCCCCAGTCCCATCTGAAGAGAAGCAGTCCCATATCATGATGCTGACACCACTATGCTTCACCAGAGGGTGTGGTCTTCTTAGGGTGATAAGCCCTGTGCTCCAAATAATTAGCTTATCATCCATTTGCATGTTGCCAGACGGTTTGAGGTGATATAGGTTTTTTTTCCATTCAGTCACCCTACCCCACAGCCCTGACATGAAGACCATGAGAGATATTTGTCACATGCGGCGCTTGACCAGTACATGCCAAATTCGTCAATTTTAAAAGAGACTTCCTGTTCTCAGTAATGCTGCTGTGACGCCCCATTTTCTCCACTTTTTTTTTTTTTTTTATAAGATGGCCTTCACAGTGTTCCCAGGTGTTTTGGAACATTTTTTATACCCCTCTCCTGACTGATACCTTTAGACATCATGTACATGCTCTGTAAGCTCTTTGCACCCCATGCCTTCAGAATTCAGATGAAACCAAAAAGATGTCCTACAGGGAACGACTTATTTAAGAAGACAGATGTGCGATAATTACTTAAGTCTGAACATCATTGTAGTAACAGTCTATTATAAAAGGGTCATTCTATATAAGTTTCTATCGCTATATCACATTGAAGGCGCAGTTACAACAGACTTTTTATATCTACTGTATCTATACGATATATCATCACGTCTCTACACCAGCTCACACCAGCCCCGGTGACGATTTACTTTATGAACATACCTCACACTGAGGGTGTGTTTTCGTTAGAATTGGAATATAGCAATAGAATGTAGTACTACCTGTTTTGTGGAACATGAATCCGGAGCATCTACTCCTGATTTCCTGGTCATGTATGAAGTCAGCTTTTCCTCCCTAATAAGCTTGTTAGACCACTGACCCACTCTCTGCTGCTTGTTTTCGACTCCATCCGGTTTTGGTTATTGACTATTTGTCCCTGTGTTCCCCCCCCCCCCCCCCGTGTCACTCATGTGTATAGATCTTGACGTTTATCTTGCACACCATGGTCCGAGGTTTCATCCACTCCTGCTGCGGGGGACTGTACGCTGCTGTGTAAGTACATTCACATAGGCTTTTGACCGTAACAAGACACATTTTTTTCATATTTACAAATTTAAGAAATCCTCAGTCGTTCACGATGATAGTGGAAATTCATTCACACAAAAACAAACACACGTCAGTCATGTGCCAATCATCCTTCATTATTGCATCAGAAAAGCACTGCTGCTCACTATAACCTCTACACTTCAATACTTTTGTACACATTTAATACAGATTCTAGCCTTCAGCTTATCTGTGTGTGTGTGTGTGTGTGTTTGTTAGTTAACTCTATTGTGGTAGTGTTATTTTATCATAAATTTTAAGAGCCAGTTCTTGTAGTTACAGATGCAGGCACTTTCAAGGGAAGGAGACATGAACAAGGGGCATTTCCAGAAGCATCACTTATCCTTTCTCTCTCTCTCTCTCTCTCTCTCTCTCTATCTGTATCTCTTTCAGCTATCCATCTAATCACTTTGGCACTCTGACCGGTCTGCAGTCTATGATTAGCGCCGTGGTCGCCCTGCTGCAGCAGCCGCTCTTCATTGCGATGTTGGGACCACTGAAAGGAAACGGCTACTGGGTAAGACACATGGCTCACATAGACAATGCTTTATAAATATACATCATAATAATTAAGGTTACGCTATCACTTACACTGTATTGGCAAAAGTTTTGGGACGTCTGCCTTTACATGCACATGAATTTAATACGGAGTTGGCCCACCCTTTGCGAACAGTTCACAGAGGCATGGCGATGTGTGAAAATTACAGTCCAGCATAACAGTCTGGTCATGTGACCGTGGATCAGCCAATAGCAGACAGTCACCATGTCCCTGTATAATGGAGCTCTGAAGGCTATAGAGTTCTCTATGAGGCTCAGTTCAATACAGAAACACATGCATTGCCTTAAGATATAACTATAATGTCTCGTTAAACAATTTACATCAGGATATTATAGGCTAAGTGAAATTAGTAAATATTGCTGCAGGCTGACGTCCTTGCCTGTCTATGACTTTAAACTAAGATTAAATGTTCCGTCTAGGGCTATTTTTGTACACCCTAGCAGTCTAAGGGCAAACAAAAAAAAAAATGCTTCCTAAGTTGCAGTTAAGATAAATTTAGATGTTTATTGTATACGGGTGTTGACTAGTGTGGTCTGTGTGAATTATCGTGTATACACTTTTAATAAGTAACATATGTTGAATGTGTTATATGGCAGATTTCCATCTTAGTGAAAGCAGCACAAGCTTTCATACAGACTTGGTGAAGTTTAGTGTCAATATAGCATTAACCTGAGATGGCATGCTACCAGGTTTTCCAGTACCGATACCGTACCCTTGAGTACCAACTGATATCTGAATGGAAACAATTCATTTTATAAAACACACAGATTTTGAAAACACAGCTTTTTTTTTTTATTTCAGTTAAACATTTCACGCAAGATTAAGATCAGTAAAGTCGCTTAACATGGGAGGGTTAAGAGCCTTGTCCAACAGGGGCAGCTTGGCCTTGAGCTACCACTGCCCCACAACAACAACCCCACAACAACAGTGTGCCAATAATAAACTCTAATATCATGTTTATCATTGCCTTGATGCTGGAACTATAGCACTTATACCCTTTTTAATCATGAATCTGATACTTCGAAGTGAAAAATATAAACAAATAACAAATTTTCCGTTCTCCACCGGTCAGATCAACGTCGGCCTGCTGATCTTTTCACTGGCCGGCTTCCTGTTGCCCGGATACCTGCTCTACCACCGCCGGAACCTGGTGCAGCAGAAGGCATTACGGGACAAGGCCTCATTAGAGACTCAGGCTCTCAGCCACCCAGAAACCAACGGCATTAACGGACACGCACCCCAGGAAGCCTAAGCCTTTATACAAACCGAGGAACAATCACAGAAATGCATTTTAACGTGGAAAAGTGCAAACTCAGCATACACAGATCCGCATTAGTCGTTATTAGCTTCACAAGGTGGTGCTGAATTTTTCATTCAAGCCATACAATTTCATACGAGGACTTCTAAGCATTACACACACTAGCGTGCAAGATTTATGAATAATGCCATATTCACGGTTTTTGTTTTTCCTTGTATTTATTTTGTAGCTTGAAATCTAAAGGCTGAAAGCACCCCGTATAAACGCTCTACTCCACTTGACCGTAGACAAGCTACCTCGTCGCCTCCGTCTCGCTGAGCCGGTTGGTCAGTTTGTCTGTAAAATGTACGTTGTCGTCCACTAAAAGAGCGTTTATGTAGATACACACCATGATTTCATTTTATTGTCTTTTTGTCGTGAAAATGAGATATATATCGAAACATTAATGCATCATTTCAAGCAACAAAGACAGTGGAAAGGGATATTAAAGGATTTATGTGCATACTCTAACATTTTTACTCTAATTTTAACTAGCCATGAATGGACATATGAAATCTGTGCTTTTATTTGTACTTTGGAAGGGTCATTTTCTTTCTTTCTTCCTGTTTTTCTTATTTCATATATATGCATTGCTACTATTGTATTATTTTAGTGTGATATCGAACTCGCTCTTTGTATTTACTTGCGCCTGCCCGTGTGATAGCAGCAGTGGACAAATCATACGGAATCCTTCAACAATCAGGGGTCAGTGTGACATGTCACACGAAGACATGTTACTCTTTTTTTTTTTTCCGCCGCACTTTTGCCTTCGAAGCCAAATTTCACTTTGTTCGGTCTGTTACGTGTGTTTTGTGTGGAACCCGTGCCTTATAAAAAAAAATCTTCTGCTTTTTATATCTTAGAATGCACAGGATGGTTCACGGATGCAACCAAAGCTATTCCAGCCTCGTTGTGGAGGTCACTAAAGCCATAAGGGGGAAAAAAATTTAGTTTTTAGGAAATGTAATGAAATGTTGCAAATAAAACATTGAGCAGAAAAATGAAGCGTGTTTTATTTTGTACTTTACACAAAACACCCGTGTGCGTTCAGCTATTTCTCAATGGCAGCTGAATGACATGAAAGATGAGATCTGCCAAATAATTTTAGGCAGGTTAATACACTATATTGCCAAAAGTTTTGGGACACCCCTCCAAATCATTGAATTCAGGTGTTGTTTTCAGGGGTTGGGCTCGGCCTCTTAGTTCCAGTGAAAGGAACTCTTAATGCTTCAGCTTCATACCAAGACATTTTTGGCAATTTCATGCTTTGTGGGAACAGTTTGGGGATGACCCCTTCCTGTTCCAACATGACTGCACCCCAATGCACAAAGCAAGGTCCATAAAGACATGGATGAATGAGTTTGGTGTGGAGGAACTTCACAGAGTCCTGACCTCAACCTGATAGAACACCTTTGGGATGAATTAGAGCGGAGACTGCGAGCCAGACCTTCTCGTCCAACATCAGTGCCTGACCTCACAAATGCGCTTCTAGAGAAATGGTCAAAATTCCCCATAAACACACTCCTAAACCTTGTGGAAAGCCTTCCCAGAAGACTTGAAGCTGTTATAACTGCAAAGGGCGGGACAACTCCATATTATATTCATGTACAGATAAAGGCAGGCATTCCAGTTTTGGCCTGGCTCGCAGTCTCCACTCTAATTCATCCCAAAGGTGTTCTATCGGGTTGAGGTCAGGACTCTGTGAAGTTCCTCCACACCAAACTCACTCATGCATGTTGTCAAGTTAGGAGCATGAAATGGTCCAAAATGTCTTGGTATGAAGCTGAAGCATTAAGAGTTCCTTTCACTGGAACTAAATGGCCGAGCCCAAAACTTTTGGCAATATAGTGTATTTTATATTTGTGTTTCACAGGATTTGAAAGGATCAGAATTTTCATGCCTCATTGTTAGAAGCTTAATTTTTTTTCCTATGCAGCATTCATATTCAGACTGGTTACAAAACACATGCAGCGTAAAGTGTCTTAGGTAATAGCGGAACACCGTCAATGTACTATATCATAGATTTTACAAGTCACTGGAACTGAGCTGTTCTGTTCTTCTAAATATTATTCGGCAGAAATAAATCGACTCAAATAAACCAGCATCTCCTATAGATGTTCAATAGGGTCGAGATCAAGCCACTGTGAAGGTCACATCCATATAACTGACATGCTTTTCACCTTATTAATCCATTCAGAGCCATCTTGAAAGAGACCACGCTAATCAGAATAGAATATCCATCCATCCATTTTCTATACCTGCTTTATTCCTAATTAGGGTCACAGGCTCCAGCAGACCCCCATCTTAGCACACATTGGGCGAAAGACAGGGGTACACCCTGGACAGGTCACCAGTCCATCACAGGACCACATAAAAACTGACAACCACACACACTCACTCCTATGGGCAATTTAGAATTACCTCAATTTACAATCAACCTAATGTACATGTTTTTGGACTGTGGGAGGAAACCCGGAGTAAACCCACGCAGGCACGGGGAGAACATGCAAACTCCACACAGAAAGGCCCCTGCCTGTTCGAACCCGGGATTCAAATCCAGGACTCGAACCCATGACCTTCGCCACGTGTGAAAAATAACTGGTTTCTTTGTTTGTTTTCTATTAACTCCAAACTGGAAATCTGGAATGCTGTACAACAACAAATGAAATGCACAATATTTTAAATATTCATGATTTACAAGTTGGGCAGCACGGTGGCTTAGTGGTTAGCACTGTTACCTCACAGCAAGAAGGTCCTGGGTTCGAACAAGTGTTCTCCTCGTGCCCGCACGGGTTTACTCCGGGTACTCCAGTTTTCACAGTCCAAAAACATGTATATCAGGTTGATTGGTAATTCTAAATTGCCAATAGGAGTAAGTGTGAGTGGTTGTCTGTCTATATGTGGCCCTGTGATGAACTGGTGACCTGTCCAGGGTGTACCCCTGCCTTCTGTCCAATGTGTGCTGGGACAGGCTCCAGCAGATCCCCATGACCCTAATTAGGAATAAAGCAGGCATAGAAGATGGATTTACAAGTTCTAGGTCACTATTAAAATTTAAGCAAATATGCGACACCGACCATGCTCTTTAGAATAAAGTCAGATTTTTCTTGTGAGTCTCATAACGTCCGCTGAAGCGTGTGCTCATATGACATTCTGAAGGACTCGATCTAACATGGATCATCGGGTCGTCCAGAAACTTGTGGAGTCCATGTCATCTTCTGTGCACACTGTCATTTTTCTCTAAATTTTTACATTTCTGGCATTTGGTAGACGCCCTTATCCAGAGCGACTTACAATTTCTCTCATTTTTTATACAACTGAGGGTTAAGGGCCTTACTCAGGGCCCCAGCGGTAGCAGCTCGGTGGACCTGGGATTTTTGAACTCACAACCTTGTGATTGTTAATCCAACATCTTAACCACGTCATCTACATATACTGTATATACTCTTTAATCCTAATAAAAACCTTTGGGTTGAATTAAAAAAGAAAGCGGAACACAAGCTCTAATGTACTTAGACATTTTGACCCTTCTGTATATTTAAAGATTTGCCTCCAAGCAGGATGTTATGTTAACAATGTATGTTCATTAGAAGCACAACCTTGCTTCCTCCCACAGTTACATGTCTACTACATTACTCATGGCTTAGAAATGGTGATTATCGTGTGAATCAGGATATCTGGATCTATTAGTCATAATGGGAAAAGCCTTTGGAGGCTCTGTGATATCCTAAGAAGTGGTGGAAATCACAACAAATGTCTGTACTTTTTCTTTTACAGTAAAAGGAAAGTGCGTCTTGTTGCATCTACTAGCACCAAATACACCCCAGAGTGATCAGATTCAACATCTTTCCTTTCCAGAAGGATCAGTAGACGTTAAAGGCTAGCACACTTTTACTTTGTTGTCCCACACTGCCCCCTAGTGTTGTGTTTGCGCTATTGCGCTCCATGTCTGACCCACACTACTGAGGTTCAGTAGTCCAGTGCTTCCTATTTATCTACAATCACAAAGTATATAAAGACAGGCTGTGCAACAGAGTACCAAAAATGTATTCAAGTCATCAAATGATGAAGCAAAAAAAAATATATACTGGAAATACAACTGATCTGTAATCAGTATCAGTGTCGACAAAAAAAAAAAAAGCACAATCGTAGTATTGGCACACATTCTCTCGCTCTCTCTCTCTCTGTCTCTCTCTCTGTCTCTCTCACACACACACACAGTATACAATGTCTCTATCTCAGACTATTGCTGTTGGGTTGAGAGCCAGTGATACCAGGGTGATCAGGACTGTGGCGATTCTGTGAGATAGAGAGAGAGAAGGAGAAGGAGGGAGAGTGAGAGAAAGAGAGAGAGAGAGAGAGAGAGAAGGAGGGGGAGAGAGAAAGGGGGAGAGGGGGGAAGAGAGAGAGATAGGGAGAGGGAGACAGAGAGAGAGAAAGGTAGAGAGAGAGACAGAGAGACAGACAGCAAAGGAGTGAGAAAGAGAGAGAGGGAGAGAAAGAGAAAGAAAGACAGTGACAGCAAAGGAGCGAGAGAGAGAGAGAGAGAAGGGGGAAGGGAGAGAGGGAGAGTGAGAGAAATTTAAAGAGAGGGGGCGAGAGAGAGGGAGAGAGAAACAGAGAAGAAGTGAGAGAGAGAGAGAGAGAGAGAGAGAGGGAGGGAGGGAGGGAGAGAAAGAGAGAGAGAAAGAGAGGGAGAGAGAAAGAGAAAGAGAGAGTTAGAGATCAATAGAATTCTGTAATTTGAGATAGAATGATCATTCATATTTGAACAAAACAAAAGTAAAAATATCAGACTGATGATGGAGAGAATATTTCTATTTTTTAATCAATATCACTGTCCAATTACTATCATCTTCATCTCTGACTCATCAATATAATGCTTTTATTTTAAAAAGAGGGTAAAAAGTCTGTAGTGTACATTAACATTCAGTATACGTGTATAACCAGTGACATAGCGCCATTTTCTATAAACTGATGTTTATTTGTCATATTTGGAAGGAGTCTCCAGTTTCAGCGCTTTGTAACTGTAAGAGTATGTGTTCTGTGACACTGGGACATCTTCAGGACTGTGGGCTCTGTGGAAAAACCTTTCGTTTTATTTTAACTTCACGAGAGAGAGAAACAGAGGCTTGGAAGGGATTATCAGAAATGAAAGGATTACGGGAATGTCCTCTGGACACCATGACATTAAATCTAACTATAAATCAATTAAAAAGGTCCATAATGGTGGCACATAATAATAGTGAATATTATTCAACTAATAATTTTATTAAGCTTTTCCTTCCTGTCTTTAACATGCAGAGCAACTCCACTCACCTTTTTCTTCTTCTTGTCCTTCTTTTTCTTTTTGCGCTCAGGATCATCATCCCTCTTTTTCTTCTTCTTCTTGGGGTCAGAGTCTGACGGTGTTTCTGCTCATAGAAAACCAAAAATATACCAAAATGTGAGCAGCACATGACATTACTACTCCTTTTATCAGCTTAAGGCAGCTGTGTGATTTCAATCTGATCCAAAAATCAGAAGAGAAGTTAGGAGGAGTTTCTGCAAGCAAGTGTAGAGGAGAAAGAAACTGAAACAGGAATCTCATAATCCTGTAATTGTACTAGTGTGTGTGTGTGTGTGTCACCTGGTGGTATGGGATCCTGAGGTCGATGATGTCTGTGTTTATGTTTGCTTTTCTTCTTCGGAGGTTGAATGTGCATCAGTCTGTACTGCTCTGGAAGCTAAAAAGCCAAACAGAAACTCAAGTTAAAAAATATATATACACATATATATATATATATATATATACCGATCAGTCATAACATTATGACCACTGAGAGGTGCCGTGAATGACACTCATTATCTCCTCATTGTGGGTGGGATATATTAGGCAACAAGTGAACATTTTGTCCTCAAAGTTGATGTGTTAGAAGCAAGAAAAATGGACAAGTGTAAGGATTTGAGCGAAGGGCCAAATTGTGATGGCTAGACCACTGGATCAGAGGATCTCCAAAACTGCAGCTCTTGTCGGGTGTTCCTGGTCTGCAGTGGTCAGTATCTATCAAAAGTGGTCCACGGAAGGAACAGTGGTGAACCGGCGACAGGGTCATGGGTGGCCAAGGCTCATTGATCCACATGGGGAGTGAAGGCTGGCCCGTGTGATCCGATCCAACAGACGAGCTACTGTTGCTCAAATTGCTGAAGAAGTTAATGCCGGTTCTGATAGAAAGGTGTCAGAATACACAGTGCAGGACGGGTCAGGGCTGTTTAAGGAGCAAAAGGGGGACCAACACAATATTAGGCAGGTGGTCATAATGTTATACCTGATCTATGTATTTCTGTAAATGTGTGTGTTGTTATAGAGCACATACTGATTCAATACTTCTAGCCATGAATGGGTAAATGCATCAATCCATTGTGTAGTGTGTAAAAGTACAAGTGTGTGTACACTCTAGGGAGTGGTCTGCTCATATGATTATTGTGCACACGGGTACCGTTTCAGCCTGAGTGATAATCTAATCTATGCTGCGTCTGAGTCTAGGTGTGTGTATGTGTGCAGCATGTGGTCTTATTATGTTTACATGTAGTTAAAGAATGTTCACGTGTGTACCAGCCTAGTGTTTGTTAACCCTGCAACTAGTTAAAACATATCAAACACAGACTCAGGATGTGATCCGTTTGTGTTTTAGTGTGTATGAGAAAGTGTGTACGTGTGTGTATATATATATATATGTGTATGTACCGGTCCAGTGTGTAGTCTGAAGCCAGTCAGAAGTGCTCCGGTCAGTGGGCTGAATGAGTTTCCACACACTGGAGGTTTCTCTATGAGAGTGCGCAATGAACTGCCATCCTGAACGCCTGGACTGTCTATCATACCTAAAGACATTCACATTCAAGATTTGTTTTTAAATTGTTTAAAATACAGAACAGTAGTGAGAGTAAATGGGTTCAGTGCAGCTTATCATTTAACAATGAACTAAATTATAGTGTGTAGGACCAAATACCACCTACATGACACCACAGAAAAAGACAGTGTGGAAATGTTGCAAAGATATGTGTTGTGTAACAGTCATGACTAATACATTAGTACTACTACACTATATTGCCAAAAGTTTTTGGACACCCCTCTAAGTCATTGAATTCAGGGGTTAGGCTTGACCTCCAGTGAAAGGAACTCTTAATGCTTCAGCTTCATACCAAGACATTTTTGGCAATTTCATTCTTTGTGGGAACAGTTTGGGGATGACCCCTTCCTGTTCCAACATGACTGCACACCAGTGCACAAAGCAAGGTCCATAAAGACATGGATGAGTGAGTTTGGTGTGGAGGAACTTCACAGAGTCCTGACCTCAACCTGAGAGAACACCTTTGGGATGAATTAGAGCGGAGACCTTCTTGTCCAACATCAGTGCCTGACCTCACAAATGCGCTTCTAGTGGAATGGTCAAAAAATTCCCAAAAACACACTCCTAAACCTTGTGGAAAGCCTTCCCAGAAGAGTTGAAGCTGTTATAACTGCAAAGAGTGGGCCAAAACTCCATATTACATTCACGTACATGTAAAGGCAGACGTTCCAAAACTTTTGGCAATATAGTGTATCTGAATTAGTAATGTAGATTTATCACTGGATTAAAGTGGCCACTAAAGCTGTACATCGACAGACCACTGCACTCTCCTGTGCCTGTATATCTCACCTGGTAATTCCGGTAAGAAGTTGCTGAGTTTCTCCTTCACCTTCTTACCGCAGAACTTATTGTATGCATGCTCCAGGTTGTAGTGTGTGATCAGGTTTGTGTTTCCCGTTAAATCGTTTCCAACTGATTGAAATAAAACACACAGGATGTGTTATAAGCACAAAGATGGACACACGGATGCGGCATGTTTTAACATATTAGGATATTCATCAAGTTTACCAGGCAGTTCTCGCAGTAAATAGAACGGCTCGTTGATGACTCCTGGTTTCCGGGCTGTAGGCCCTTCATCCCCGAGCTGTCCTGAAAGCTGAGACGGCAACGGAGCTGCGCTCTGCGGGAGCGGAGGTGGAGGTTTTCCCGGACCAAAACCCAGAGCTGCGGAACTCGGGGGTGCCTGAGAATCGCTTTGGCCAAATAGAGTTGAAAATATTTCTGTCATGACTTAAGAAAAAACTAAAGGCTATTATTAAGCAATAAATATAGCTAAAGGGAACGTTAAAGCCGGTTTGTATTATCAAATACTGTTCCAGTGCTCGTTATCAACACAGGCGGTACCGTAATAACGGTAATATAGGAACAATGTAATAAACCATGCATATGAATTTACCGTAAATTCTGATATTTAGACATACACCGATCAGGCATAACATTATGAGCACTGAGAGGTGAAGTGAATAAGACTGATTATCTCCTCATCATGGCACCTGTTAGTGGGTGGGATATATTAGGCAGCAAGTGAACATTTTGTCCTCAAAGTTTGTGTTAGAAGCAGGAAAAATGGACAAGCGTAAGGATTTGAGCGAGTTTGACAAAGGGCCAGATTGTGATGGCTAGACCACTGGATCAGAGCATCTCCAAAACTGCAGCTCTTGTGGAGTGTTCCCGGTCTGCAGTGGTCAGTATCTATCAAAAGTGGTCCAAGGAAGGAACAGTGGTGAATCAGCGACAGGGTCATGTGCGGTCAAGGCTCATTGATGCATGTGAGGAGCGAAGGCTGGCCCGTGTGATCCGATCCAACAGACGAGCTACTGTTGCTCAAATTGCTGAAGAAGTTAATGCTGGTTCTGATAGAAAGGGGTCAGAATACACAGTGCAGGACGGGTCAAAAGGGGGACCAACACGATATTATGCAGGTGGTCATAATGCTGTGCCTGATCACAGTATTTAGACAAAGTTACGTTTTAACAATTGAATGCCTTAATATCAGAATACTGATTTATGTATCTGCTTGAATTAAATATCAATATCAATAAGTTCAATGTATGTAAAAATCAATGCATTTGCATCTACAGTGTGTAAAGTTCATCCTGTACTCATTGGTTGCACAAAAAAGCTTATATATTGTATGTTCACATCTAAAAAAATACCCAAATTATTTGCATCAACATGTACTTGAACGAGTCAGCCTCTATGTTTTGTTTAATTAATTGATGAACTGAAAGACATTAAGATCCCACCCACATTTTGAGGTAAAAAAGCCGCAAGTTTTACAATTAAGAAAGAAAGAAATTACAATTCTGAGATAATACGTTTGTAATTATCAAGTTATAAAGTCAACACACACATGAAAATCGAGTCAAAGAAGAAACAGTTTTAATGAAACACATTTGGCAGAATAAAACAATACGAGTTAGTTTAAAATCTAAAAAACAGAGTTAACTATAAACAGTGATTTGGTCCACATCAGCTCAAAGAGAAGCTAAAAATCGTCAGATGGACAAAGTGACGAGACAAACGATTCCAAATCAGCAACAGATGCCTGTGGGGAAACAGAAAGTGGGTCAGAAACCATTGGGTCAGAGTGAAATCATTTCAGCAAAGAAAGATTCCAGCAAATATACAGCATGAGTAAAAGTACGAATGAAACATTTATATGAAACAATTATCTGTATAATTACAACTCTAATCACATTGATAACACATAATAATCACTGATATACACAATACACACACACACATATTTTTCTCTCTCCCTAACTCACCTTCCACTCCTCCACAGCTGCCGCTATACGCTGTTCTGTGTGAGCGATAGTGTCTCTTCCAGACTGTACTCTCTGTGCCAGAGCTGCGTTCTCCTTCTGCAGCTTCCTCAGCTCTCTGCGCACGTATTCCTCCTGCCCCTGGTGATAAGGAATCAACACGCTGCACACATCCTGCTCAGGAACTCCACTGGGTCGCCTGTGAAACACACAAAAGTGAGAATAGTCCTGGATTATGACCGTGTGTGCATGTTTCAGACATCATCACTACGATTGTGTATACTAAATAAACAGTATTGTAAACATTTTATTGTTACGTGTTCAGAAAATATTTAATTTTGTGTGTGGGTAGGATTGCTTGAGTGATGACTGAGATTGAGCCACATGCAACGCTTGATGGTCAAGACAGATTTCTACTAATTTGATTGATGAAGGTTTTGTAAAGCAGGCATAATAACATTAACCAAGACTGTTCAAAATGTAGCTGCTTAGATAGATAGTGTTTCTGGCAACATTTGTGATAGAATTAAAAACGAAATGTTGCAAAGAGAAAAAAAACAAAACGTATTGTATATGAGTGGTAGTGTCATGGCCGCAACCAATGTATATAGTAAATGTACCATGCAGGCCCTGGCGTGTCTTTAGCTTGTTCTTCTAGTCTGTCCAACTCCTCCAGTTTCACCTGCAGGTCTCCTTCTTCTATCACTCTGTTTATGTCCTCCTGCATACAAAAAAATACACATACATATACTGACCAGGCATAACATTATGACCACCTGCCTAATATTGTGTTGGCCCACCATTTGCTGCCAAAACAGCCCTAACCCATCATGCCCTGTGTATTCTGACACCTTTCTATCAGAACCAGCATTAACGTCTTCAGCAATTTGAGCAACAGTAGCTCGTCTGTTGGATCGGATCACATGGGCCAGCCTTCACTCCCCACATTCATCAATAAGCCTTGGCCACCCATGACCCTGTCACCACTGTTCCTTTCCTTGGACCACTTTTGATAGATACTGACCACTGAAGACCGAGAACACCCACAAGAGCTGCAGTTTTGGAGATGCTCGGATCCAGTGGTCTAGCCATCACAATCTGGCCCTTCGTCAAACTCGCTCAAATCTTTATGCTCGCCCATTTACAGACATGTTGCAAACATGTTAATATGAGTACATGTTACCTGGATAGCTTTCTGCAGATCACTGATGAACTGCTTGTGGATGACCTCGGCCATCTGTGGATTCTGCTTGCACAGTGGATGGAAAGAGTGGGCAAACCTGTTGAAACTGAGCCAGTGCACACAAAAAAGATCTGTATGTTTATATTAGTGTTTATGTCACCTTTTCCAGTTTACAGTCTGTATTACAGAACTAAGATGTTATATGTAAAGGCATTGGTTTTTGCTGGATTTTTTTTTTGTTTGGTGGGCAACCAGCCAAATAACATCTGGTCAGCTTATTTCCACTGAAACGTCCATATTTACAATGATAAATTGACATAAATGAGAAGACACACGGTACATAGCATCAATTCCCAGAATTCTGGATCTTCTCTGTGAGTCAGTTCATTTGGTTCAGTTTACAAAGAAGAGTCGACTCCCAAATGACCATTTTTGTCCAAAGGTTTTTTCCCCCCCTTACTCTTTCGCTGAAAAAGTTTAATAAAACCCTGAAGCTCTCTGTAAATTCACTAAACATTACTTTCTTTTAGTATTTTGACACCTACAGTATCTGCACATTAACAAATACACTATCCTCTACACTTGACTCCATTCAGTACTTATACATACAGCTAAGATTCAAACTATTTACGCCAAAATATAGCATTCGGTTCATCTCTGATTACTATTTGAGGATCTCTTTGGTTATAATAACTTCTCTGCTCCTCTGACTATAAAATCTCT
Organism: Hemibagrus wyckioides; assembly: GCF_019097595.1. Classification (NCBI taxonomy): domain Eukaryota; kingdom Metazoa; phylum Chordata; class Actinopteri; order Siluriformes; family Bagridae; genus Hemibagrus; species Hemibagrus wyckioides. The sequence goes on along the minus strand of NC_080717.1, from coordinate 6,024,643 downwards.
GCTCTGCTTTCGCTCGTCACCTAAAAGAGTCAACTCAAAGAACCGACTCATTCGCAAACGACACATCTCTGCCACTTTACACATACAGAGCAACACAGATATGACTCGCAAATCTTTAAAGAAAGTCCACGTCTCTAAATACACTTTACATAATATTCTGCATTAATCAGTGAGTGTTTTAATCAGTGAGTTCGAGTCACCTCGCATCTGCTATTAACCGCTGCAGGCTTTTCTCCATTACTTTGTTAAAAACTTTCAGTCTGCTCCGGCGCGGCTCACATTTAGCCGATTTAACGGAGGCGTTTTCAGGGACACCGGTCTGTCCTGACATATTCGAGCTCGCGTTTTCACTTGTTTGACCAGAGTCTGTTAAACTGGGCTCGACTGACCGGCAGTCAGCGACGTCCGCCATTTTTTCTCCTCCTCTCAATGTTGACGTTCTGATCTACCCGCCAAGAGTACCATATCAACTACGGAGGCTGCATTAGATCATGCCGTCTTTTTCGAATCGCGTTTTACTTTCTAAGCATTAAATTGTACCTATATATAAATTTCTTCTGAAACTGTAGTGCATAATAGATATTTCTCCGAAAAGCTCATTAATAAATAATCACACTTTAAGAAACGTCATTAATTATTAGCTTATTATGTTTTATATTATGTTTTAATACCTCATGCAAAAATTTTTTTATATTTTCCTGCATGTAAATTTTTCTGATATCTATATGGTAACTAAAACAGATGAGCAACAGCTGTTTGTACCAGAGAACCCTTTTTTTTTTTACATCAGGAAGATGCTACATATCTTTGCTACCATCTAACACACACACACACACACACACACACACTTGTATTACAGGCCTTACCAACCAAATGTCTTCACAAGTTTGTCACATGTTTCTGTCCTTGTGGGGACCCACCAAGATATAAAAGTCACACACAAACACACACACAGACGTCTTGCAGTCCTTACCAACCAAATGTCTTCATAAGTTTGCCAGATGTTTCTGTCCTTGTGGGGACATATGGTACCCACCAAGATATAAAAATCACACACACACACACACACACCTGTTGCTGTCCTATTTCTGCCCACTCCTCCCTCTTCTGTCTTCTACCTCATTGCCTGCACGTGTCTTCTCTCTTCACACACTTGCGTGAAAATGGGATTGATCACTGGGCTCTTCGCATTTTTCTTCCACCTGCCACAGATTTATAAGTGGCTCTTAAAGCCATATTATTTTCTGTCCTTTCTTCTGTCAATTGCCTTCCTTGCTGTGCGGAAATGTCCGGGTGTGTGTGACCACTTACCCTCTCAGAGAGAAGACGGAGACTCCTGCAACTTTGACTGGGTTAGTTCAACATGCTTCACCACAACCGTTTACTAAAACTCTATCTTCCCTTTCCCATCATACACTGTACAGTAACTGATCCTCTTATTCAGTTAAACAGAGTTATGTTTTTAATAATAGTTAAAGGAAAAGTCCACTCTGAAACACACATTAAATATGTTTAGATTGTGACATTCTTAGTAATTCTGGTGCTATTATATATTTAGTTTGTTGGTGCTGAAATTTCAGTGAGAAGTTAGAAGTTTTGTGCCATACTGATGAAATCATTTAAACATAAGGGAAGATGTTCAGGTATACTGATAATATACTGAACTCAGTTACAGTAAAGATTCAGCTTGTTTATTTGGTAAGCTATGATACACTATATTGGCAAAAGCTTTGGGACACCCCTCCAAATCATTGAATTCAGGTGTTGTTTTTCAGGGGTTGGGCTCGGCCCCTTAGTTCCAGTGAAAGGAACTCTTAATGCTTCAGCTTCATACCAAGACATTTTGGACAATTTCATGCTTTGTGGGAATAGTTTTGGGGATGACCCCTTCCTGTTCCAACATGACTGTACACCAGTGCACAAAGCAACGTCCATAAAGACATGGATGAGTGAGTTTGGTGTGGAGGAACTTCACAGAGTCCTGACCTCAACCTGATAGAACACCTCTAGGATGAATTAGAGCGGAGACTGTGAGCCAGACCTTCTCATCAGTGTCTGACCTCACAAATGTGCTTCTAGAGGAATGGTCAAGAAATTCCCATAAACATGGAAAAGCTTTCCCAGAAGAGTTGAAGCTGCAAGCTGTTATAGCTACAAAGTCCATATTACATTCATGTGCATGTAAAGGCAGACGTCCCAGTTTTGGCCTGGCTCGCAGTCTCTGTTCTAATTCATCCCAAAGGTTGTTCTATCAGGTTGAGGTCAGGACTCTGTGAAGTTCCTCCACACCAAACTCACTCATCCTTGTCTATATGGATTAAAGTTGGGAGCATGAAATTGACCAAAATGTCTTGGTATGAGGCTGAAGCATTAAGAGTTCCTTTCACTGGAACTAAGGGGCCGAGCCCAACCCCTGAATTCAATGATTTGGAGGGGAGTCCCAAAACCTTTGGCAATATAGTGTATGTTGTGTGTGAGAAGTTAGCATGAAAGCTGAAGCTGTTTATCATAAACTTGGATCATATTTTTATTCTGAAATGTGTTACAGAGGGAGCTGGAGATCCTCATGTTCCTCACTGCGATTGTTATGATGAAGAACCGCAGAGCGAGTGAGTGATGTTTATCTCTGGCTTTTCCTGTTACACACAAACACACTGCACACATGTTAAGTAGAACAGTAATATGCTGACAGGCATTTTCTAGTCAGTGACAGTTTATACTTATGCCACATTCCAAAAATGTTAACAGATATGCTGACATGTAACATATATCAATGTAAATGTGACAAATATAAATATAAATTCTGTAACTACATCCTAATAAGGAACTAATTAGAGAATAAAACACATCAAGCTCTTCTTGGAGGTGATGTGATACATCTGAACCCGAAGCAGAGTTAAGGTTAGTACCAAAAGTTGATTATTTTCATATAAGAGTATGTGTTGTATTAACAAACGACACATCACACACTATATTGCCAAAAGTTTTGGGACGTCTGCCTTTACATGCACGTGAATGTAATATGGAGTTGTCCCGCCCTTTGCAGCTATAACAGCTTGAAATTTTCTGGGAAGGCTTTCCACAAGGTTTAGGAGTGTGTTTATGGGAATTTTTGACCATTCCTCTAGAAGCACATTTGTGAGGTCAGGCACTGATGTTGGACAAGAAGGTCTGGGTCACAGTCTCCGCTCTAATTCATCCCAAAGGTGTTCTATCAGGTTGAGGTCAGGACTCTGTGAAGTTCCTCCACACCAAACTCACTCATCCATGTCTGGACCTTGCTTTGTGCACTGGTGTGCAGTCATGTTGGAAAAGGAAGTTTGGAACCACAAAGTTGGTGCATAAAATTGTCCAAAATGTCTTGGTAAGCTGAAGCATTAAGAGTTCCTTTGACTGGAACTAAGGGGCCGAGCCCAACCCCTGAATTCAGATATGGAGGGGTGTCCCAAAACTTTTGGCAATATAGTGTAGAGTGTATTCGTACAAACCTGTGATTTCGAATACAGTCATCACTACAGTCAGAACAGCCCCTTATGGAGAATTAATCAACGCTATCTGACCAATCAGATTTGAGAACACCAGCGCTGTGGTATTAGGAGCACTGATATATTTACTGTGCATTGTCTGTATGCTGGATGATATCCTCAGGTCTCTCTCTCTCTCTGTGTTTTCAGTAACTCTGGAGCAGCATTTAGGAAATATTTTCCTCTTCAGTAAGGTGGCAAATGTGGTGTTGTTCTTCAGAGTGGACCTGAGATTCGGCCTCCTCTATGTCACACTGTGTGTCGGTAATAAACACTATACTATGCATTATATATTATAGATCAACACCTTATGAGCAGCAGGTGTCATATAGGGCACACTATAGGGCAATGAGTTTGTGGACACCTGACCGTCACACCCATATGTGCTTTTTAAAACATGTTAGTTCAGATTAAACTCTGCTGTAACAACCTCCACTCTTCTGTACACTGGAGTTTGGAGCATGGTTGAGAGAATTCAGCTACAGGAGCAGTAGTGAGGTCAGACACTGGTGTTGGAAGAGTGAGAAGGTCTGGGGTTTATCCATGTTTCTGTGTATCTGTACTGTACCGTTTGGTAGCTCTAGAAGAAGAACTGAGGGCATGAATCCTTCATTATCGCCATACACACACAGTGGAATTCTTTTCTTCGCCTATCCCAGCTGAGAAAATTGGGGTCAGAGCAGCTATGATACAGCACCCCTGGAGCAGAGAGGGTTAAGGGCCTTCCTCAGTGGAGCTTGGTGGTGCTGGGGCTTGAACCCCGATCCTCCCATCAACAACCCAGAGCCTTAACCACTTGAGCCACCACTGCCCCCTATGTTGTTTTATGTAGCACCAGGGTCCTGGAGCAATGTTCATTTCTTTCATTTCACTGTGTACTGCATCAGCTGTATATGGTTGAAAGGATGATAAAAGCTTCTTGACTTGAGGTTGAGTCAGAGTCAGGGCAGGACAGGAGTTCTTCCACTCCATCCTATGTCTTCATGGAGTTTGCTTTATGCAAAGGAGCACTGTCATGCTAGAACAGGTTGATGCTCCAGCTTTTTATATATATAAGACATTTTATATACTTGTTTCCTAAATATGGGTGCAATAGTCAAGTGTCCACATACACTATGTACTCTATGTACTACATGTGCTGTACACTATATCAGTCATGCACTTAGAAACAAGAAAGAAATGCTTTATAAATGCAAGTTAGGAGTGATATTTGTGTACTGCCTAAAAGCACTGATTTATATTATTAATCTGAATGAATCCCCTTAATCTACAGTGTTCCTGATCACATGTAAGCCTCCCATCTACATGGGTCCGGAACACATCACGTACTTCAATGACAAAACCATCGATGTGAGTACAGGATGAAGGACCACCATAGTTCATTCAAATCCGTATTGTAGGCGTGTTTCATTTTCATTGTCTGAAATTATTGTTTTTCCTGTCATTAGGAGGAAATGGAGAGGGACGGTCGAGTAACGTGGCTTGTCGAGTTTTATGCCAACTGGTCTTCAGATTGTCAGTGTTTTGCGCCTGTATTTGCTGACCTCTCGCTGAAGTAAGGCCAATATTCAAGACACCATCGATACAGAGAAACGACGACTAATATAGATTTAAACGGATGTCTCTAAAGATGAGATATTACATGTAACATCGGTTCCTCTTGCTATCTTGCAGGTATAACTGTGCGGGACTCAAATTCGGAAAAATAGACATAGGACAATATGCAGCTGCTGCTGAGAGGTGAAACATCTGGACTTTCTCTAGAACTTTAATAAGGAGTCAATAACTACATCTACACCTATCAGGCATAACATTATGAGCAGTGAGAGGTGAAGTGAATAACACTGATGATCTCCTCATCATGGCACCTGTTAGTGGGTGGGAGATATTAGGCAGCAAGTGAACATTTTGTCCTCAAAGTTGATGTGTTAGAAGCAGGAAAATGGGCAAGCGTAAGGATTTGAGCGAGTTTGACGAAGGGCCAAATTGTGATGGCTAGACGACTGGATCAGAGCATCTCCAAAACTGCAGTTCTTGTGGGGTGTTCCCGGTCTGCAGTGGTCAGTATCTATCAAAAGTGTCCTCCATGGAGGCCCCACCTCACAACTTACAGGACTTAAAGGATCTGCTGCTAACATCTTGGTGCTAGATACCACAGCAGACCTTCAGGGAAGTCCATGCCTCGATGAGACAGGGCTGTTTTGGCAGCAACACCACAATATTAGGCAGGTGGTCATAATGTTATGCCTGATCGGTGTATTTATAGATATATAACTACATAATAAAACTTTCTGTGCTCAGGTATAAAGTAAGTCTCTCACCACTCTCCAAGCAACTGCCCTCTCTGCTGCTGCTGCAGGGCGGCCGTGAATTTGTTCGGCGTCCCCAAGTGGACAAGAAGGGAAGAGCTGTGAGCTGGAGCTTCACTGAGGTAAAAGGAGCATTAAATAATAACTGCAGGGGGTCATATTTTTTGCAGACGCAGGCTCAGAATTACATGAAAAGCAAGCCTGATGGGTCAGAATTGCTTCAGGAGTTGGTAGGATTGGTCAGGGTGCTTTGGGAGCAAGCAGGGTTGGTTGGTTAGGATTGATTTGGGATGGGATTGAAGAGGAATTAGAAACCATTCCATACATACCTCTGGAGTCAGTACTTCCGTTTGTGACCTAGAAATTGGGTGAAGTCTAAATCTTCAAGGACATATCACTTAAGTAAATGTGCTCAGAGGAATCGAACAGAAGAAGGTTTCTAGAACACAGGTGCTTCCCATACAGAAGTCTGCTTTCTGTTGTTGATGCCCAAGAAGAAGAGAGTACAAATAAAATCTTGGGATAAAAGTCCATTTAAACGTACAGGATCTGGCATTACCAAACAATTAACACCATGTTGTCTATACAAAAATATTCATTCTGCCCCATGCAACACACCTCTTCTTCTTCTTTCGGCTTTTCCCTTCAGGGGTCACCACAGTGAATCATCTCTCTCCACCTATCCCTGTCTTCTGCATCCTCAACACTTGCACCCACTAGCTTCATATCCTCATTGATTCCATCCATATACCTCCTCTTTGTCTCCTGCCTGGCAGCTCCATGTCCAACATTCTCCTACCAATATACTCACTCCCTCCTCTGAACATGTCCAAACCATCTTAATCTGTCCTCCCTAACTCTGTCCCCCCAAACATACAACATAAGCCGTCCCTCTGATGTACTCGTTCCTAATCCTGTCCAACCGTGTCACTCCCAAAGAGAACCTCAACATCTTCAGCTCTGACTCCTGTCTCTTCCTCAGTGGCACTGTCTCTAAACCATACAGCATGGCTGGTCTCACCACTTGTCTTGTACACCTTCTCCTTGATTCTCGCCGATATTTCTCTATCACACAGAACTCCGACGCCTTTCTCCACCCATTCCAACCTGCCTGCACTCACTTCTTTACCTCTTTCCCACACTCTCCATTACTCTGGACTGTTGAGCCCAAATACTTAAAACTCCTGTACGTTCTTCACCCTGTAATCTTACTATTCCACTTCCCTCCCTTTTATTCACACACATGTACTCAGTCCTATTTTACTGACCTTCATCCCCATGCAACACACCAATAAGAGTAATGTTTCAGACTACGGCTTTCCTCCTGTCCAATTTTCCTTTCCGTCCATCCTTTGCTCATGTATTTAGAACAAAGGGGTAAGGAGTGAAGAAAGGCAACAAGGAAGAAAAATCAGAAGAAATTGTGCTCATATTGTCCACTAATCATATTCATACTCATACTCCACTTCTTATACTAACCCTAACCCTACATTTCTGCAGGAGAACATCATCCGCGAGTTCAACTTGAATGAAATACTGGAGAAATGTAAAAAGCTTGGCAAAGGGCGCAACGAGAAGATAGAGGAGCTGGGGTCTCTCCCACAAGAGCATGCTGATGGAGATCAGCCAGCGATGGAGGGGTCGGAGAGCAAAAAGGACAAATAAAAACTTGTTGGAAAAAACTAGAAAGCTGGTTCTGTAAAGCAAAGTGTTGTAGATATACCAGAGAGTCTGCTCACGTCTGCAGACCGGATGTGTGTGTGAATGCTTTCAATCTACAGCCTGGAACCAACTGAGGATTACATTCAATATATTCACTCAATTCCATTAAACAAAACAGTATTTGCTTCTCAGTGTTGCAATATTATTTATTGTTTTGTTGGAAATGTGTTGGCTCATGTGACCCAGTGTCACCTGCATTAAAGGAATACAGACAGGTAGAAAAAAAAACAACAAAACCTCCACCCTTTGAACCGAATCCTTTTTGTCCTGTTAATGCGTGCAGTTAAAAAAAAGGCTTTATAAGGCCATGGTGGAAATGACAAAAAAGGTTATCGGTAAAAATACTTTTGTGTGTGTGTTACTGCATAAACTGCTTTTATGTTACACTGACCGTTCATTGTTCCTCGGACCTCAAAGCTAAACATGACACTTACATCATTCTCTTTTTTGCCTTTCACTCACTCTCACTCACACACACACACACACACACACACACACACACACACACACACACACTACAATTAGCAGAGAGGTTCAAAGCTGGAATGTGCTCTAGTAGAATAGACTGAGACATCAATAATTGTTCCTCTGCCATTTTCTCATGCTCATACACACACACACACACACACGCACACACGCCCTAATTCAACCTCAGTGATGGTCAGAAAACATCTTTATAATCCAGCTCTGAACCGTAACCACTGCTTATAAAAAAATAAAATAAAAAATAAAAACGGTACAGTTCCCCCATCTCAGTGGTGTACTGCACATCCAGCATGTACTTTCACGGGACCAGAGCACTCTCCTCTGGCCAATGATATTGAAACGGCTCCTTCCTGATTGATTGGAACCCTTTATCTTGCACAAAATAGGTACGGTACCCAGGTTTTTCCATCACAAATCATTTTGTGCTGTAATGATTCAAACGTTATATTCACTCCTGGTTGCCAAGTGTGCTGTCTGTGAAAAGCAGGTCCCTGACTACACTTGTCTCTTTGGCTGTGAACTCCAGCTCGGGTTCTGACTGGCTGATGCAGCCGTCTTTTATATTAATAAAAACAAAAATCGATCGAACAAACCTCAAAAGCAGTGCCTACGTGCTACTATAATTGGCATTCCTATCAAACATATTCGATAAATCTTACACTATACTGTATCAGTACCTGTATAAAATAATATTAGGAAAAGAAACATAAAAAAATACAAGGAAAATAAAAGGTCCAGAGTATGACGGGAAAACAATAAAATTTCCATTGGAGTCTATGAGCGATTGTTCATACAGCAAGGTCGGCAGCTCCGGTCTGGATGGAACAGCCTTCGTGAATCTTTTAAAAAAAAAACAATTCTTTAAATATGTGTTTTTAAAAAATAATAATAAAATCTTGGCGATTCATAAACCATGATATGGAGATTAGGAAACTTGAGCCAGGCTTTTTATTCACTAATCCACATTTGTAGCGTTCTTCCTCCGATGCTGGATCCATGAGGAGTTTCTTTTCTTTCTGTCTTTGATTGTTTGGTTTTTTTTTGGCTTACATGGATGATCTGCTCTCCGGTCGTTCCTCTTGGTCAGAAGATACGAGTAAATCCTCTGCGTCGTTAAAAAAAAAAAAAAACACACACACACACAACTCATACTGAGATCTCGTAAGTCGTTCCTCCGACACCGCTCACTTTCTTCACACCACCGCCAGGTTTGTGTGCGTGGGTGCTGTGATTGGTCAGTCTCTGCCTAGAGCTGGTTAATTAGAAGGTAAAAAAAAAAAAAAAAAAAAAGAAGAGACAGAGACATAAGTTGAAAAAATGAAACTGGACAAAAGAAATGTTGTGTCAGAGTAAGCTAGGAGCCAGGGCTGGGCGATACATCGTTCACATAACTTTGAGATTCAATTAGAGTGTCTTGAATAATAACCTTTACACATTTCGTTTCAACCTGAAATTAAAGTATACACCGACCAGGCATAACATTATGACCACCTGTCTAATATCGTGTTGGTCCCTCTTTTGCTGCCAAAACAGCCCTGACCCGTCCTGCACTGTGTATTCTGACACCTTTCTATCAGAACCAGCATTAACCTCTTCTTCAGCAACCTGAGCAACAGTAGCTCGTCTATTGGATCGGATCACACGGGCCAGCCTTCGCTCCACACGTGTATCAATGAGCCTTGGCCGCCCATGACCCTGTCTCCAGTTCACCACTGTTCCTTCCTCGGACCACTTTTGATAGATACTGACCACTGCAGACCGGGAACACCCCACAAGAGCTGCAGTTTTGGAGATGCTCTGATCCAGTGGTCTAGATCTGGCCACAATCTGGCCCTTCGTCAAACTCGCTCAAATCCTTACGCTTGTCCATTTTTCCTGCTTCTAACACATCAACTTTGAGGACAAAATGTTCACTTGCTGCCTGATATATCCCACCCACTAACAGGTGCCATGATGAGGAGATCATCAGTGTTATTCACCGCAGTGGGTCATAATGTTATGCCTGATCGGTGTATGTAACTGGGATTATACATCACAAAACAGTCCATAATACTAACGAGAGAGAACGTTCAAGGTGGGTGAATACTTATGCCGTACATTGTATCTATGATCATTACGAATATTAAAATATTAAATCAAGATAATGGTTCAAAGAAAAACATCACTCCTACCTAATCTAAAATTCAGTTTCCCAATGTATTGCCTTTCCCCCTCTACAACAGTGGGTGTGATACATGCAGGGTGAGATTGAATCATGCGTGTTTTATTAATGGTTTACACACACACACACACACACACACACGCATGCACACATGCACGCACACACACTCTAAACACATCAACACACATTTACAGTGACACAAACGGAATGAACAAAAAGAGACAAACCTTAGCACAGAGACAGAGTCATCCTTAACGGTCACAAGGCAGGAGAAGTGAGGAAGACAGGCGAGGAAGATCGGAAAAGAGCAGGCGGATAAAAATAAAGGAGGAGGAGGGAATGGCGGAACAAGAGCATGGCAGACACACGGGCAAAGGAAGAAGAGGCAGCAGAAGAGTGGAAATAATATGCAGCAAGAAAAATATCACATTACTAATCAAGACAGAGAGAGAGAGAGAGAGAGAGATTAACCCAAAAACACAGAGCACCAAACCTCAGCAGGGACACAGAACTGTAACATCATTAAAGGAGAGACGATGTGTGGGGGGGAGGTGGGGGACGGGGCAGAAAAACGGAAGGGCATTATCTGTGGGCGTTACTCACTTTGACGTGGAAGTACCACCCCCTGTGTTATTTGGGCACTGCCGTAACTCCGCTCCACCAGCGTAGGATAACGATTTGCCCATAGGCATGCTTCCTGGGGCAGGAGGCGGTGAACCCAAAGAGCGAGCGCGAGGAGACAGGGGCGGAGCTCGGGAAGGGGGTGGGCTTGTGGGGCGCAGGAAAGGTCTGTTGGGGGAGGGTCTTAGGGGGGCAGGGCAGGCCTGGAGAGAGCCCTCCCTCTGCTGAGCAGACAAGAACGGCGAGGTGTAACCCATGATGGGTGGAGCCGCAGGAGTAGAACCGAGCGAGCGCGGCGGCGCCGGCCTGGGCGGGGACAGCTCGGGGGCAGCCGATTCGAACTCCGGACTCTCCGAAGGCGTCAGCAGACTGTCATAAGACAGGCTGCCGTTCCGTGTCTGATTAGCCAAGCTTTTATAGCTGGTAGAGGTTGTGCCCTCAGACAGCAGTGGCCCCAGTGCATTGTGGGTCGTTTGAGCAGAGCGGATACTGGAAGAGCACGAGGCCACCGCTGAGTGTAGGAGCGTGTCAGTGAAAGAAGGATAAGACCGCCCTCCGAGAGCCGACGGCCCACCCAGTCCCCCCGAGCCTGCTCTGCCTCCCTCCCCTCCCCCTCCTGGTCGCCACCCAGAAATCCCCCGCCCCGAAAGACTGGGCTCCGAGCGATAGCTGGCGTGCCCGGTGGACAGGGGGACGGAGGGCGACTCTGTCACACTGTCCCCCCGATTCATCTGAGAGAAAGACACACACAGAAGGAGACAGTGTACCAAACGCTCCAAACAGCAGCAGGAACACAGGGAAGGATTAAAGATGATGTGAAACAGAAACAAAACCCTCTCAAAAGTAATGGAATCATACTAGTAGTGAGTGGTGCTGTAGTATAAATAAGACGGACACGTCAGAAATGTGTCCTTTTTATAAATATTTAAAGGCGTCTTTAAATTTATTATATTGGATGACCTTCTTGCTCTTTATTCATTATAAAACAGCGTATTGATCACACATGCACTTAATGTAGTACTGTGTAAGTACAATAACCTTGTTTCATTTCACTGTGCACTGTACCAGCTGTATATGGTTGACATGACAATAAAAGCTTTGTGACGTGACTAATAAACAGTTTAAACTCTGACGTTTTAATTAGTCATCTCATGCTTATTTTGGTTTTTGTTTCACATCACGTTAACCAGAGGGGCAGGAGAAGAAACGCAGAACACAACCCTGAAGGCAGAGAGAAACATGTTCATAGGAACTGGCACAGCATGATGTAAATATAACCAGAACGCAAAACAACACAACATACAAACAGCAACGTACACACACACACACTCTCTCTCTCAACTTACTCTGTGACTTTGCTAGAATCATTAGGAGATGAAACAAGGATAAAACGGACACATTTGTGCAACATTATAAAATATTACAAAAAGGCTGACCATCCAGATTGATGAGCCTTAATCTGTGTGTGTGTGTGTGTGTGTGTGTGTGCGCGTGTGTGTGTCCATGTGCAAGCTCACATCTGCACACTTTCCTACCTTGTGTGTGGAATGTGTGTGGTTTTTTCCCGGACTGCTGTAGGACGGCCGATATTTATATAACGCAGGTGTAGGTGGTGCTTCACTCAGGAGACTGCTCTCTGATTGGAAGATATTGACACCATCAGAAGGGAAATAACATACAGAAAATTCATAGAATATAGACGGTATGGGTACAGTTTGAAAATATAGACGGACCTTCATTGTGTGTGTGAGGCAGCCCTTGGTATCTGTGCTCCGGTTTAGGAGGTGGAGGCGGCTCAATGTCTGTAGATTGACTTTCCATGGCCTCCAGACTGCTCTTAGACTAGAACACACACACACACACAACATCTTTATTCATGTATAAAAAGCACAACTGCAAGGAAAAAACAACACCTTGCTCATGAGAGAGGTGAGAGGAGATTAGTCAGACTACTACGGCAATTTTAACTCAAAATAAGAACACTGAGATGGAGGAGCTACAATAGAAGAACTTATTGGGTTCCACCTAGTGTCAATTATAAAAGGGAAACTGTACCTATGAAATAGCTCAAAAGTACTAATCAATAAATAATTAAATAGACAGCATTACCCTACAGGTGCATTAACAACACCTGCGTTTGTGTTCACATGTACGTGTAAACGTCTACCTGCTGGATCCCATTGTCCAGGACTTTCGCAGCGAGCTGTGCTTCAGAAAGTTGAGGTCTCAGAAACGGAGGCTGAACCTGAAGGGACTGGCTCTGCTTCAACCTTCCTATGTACCTGTGCATACAAACACGCACACACACACACACACACACACATCAAGATCAGGGCCAGAACAACATAAGTTAAAATACCCTGATCAGGCATAACATTATGACCACTGACAGGTGAAGTGAATAACACTGATGATCTCCTCATCATGGCACCTGTTAGTGGGTGGGATATATTAGGCAGCTGGTGAACATTTTGTCCTCAAAGTCGATGTGTTAGAAGCAGGAAAAATGGGCAAGCGTAAGGATTTGAGCGAGTTTGACAAGGGCCAAATTGTGATGGCTAGACCACTGGATCAGAGCATCTCCAAAACTGCAGCTCTTGTGGGGTGTTCCTGGTCTGCAGTGGTCAGTATCTATCAAAAGTGGACCAAGGAAGGAACAGTGGTGAACCAGGGACAGGGTCATGGGTGGTGAAGGCTCATTGACGCACGTGGGGAGTGAAGGCTGGCCCGTGTGATCCGATCCAACAGACGAGCTACTGTTGCTCAAACTGCTGAAGAAGTTCTGATAGAAAGGTGTCCGAATACACAGTGCATGATGGCTGTTTTGGCAGCAAAATGGGGACCAACACAATATTAGGCATAATGTAATGCCTGATCAGTGAACATCAATACAAATTTCTTGTAGAAATAAGTGTGCAAACCTTGGAGCTTGAGAGCTACAGAGCACATGAGACACGTTTTTACAACATCCGTGTGTGAACGGGTTAACGCCCCCTCTGAACTTCCCCGTAACCTGAAAAGAAGGAAAGAGCATAATGAAATATCAGGTTTATACCAATAAAATATGAATAATATTCATACAGCCTCGGGCACACACACACACACACACACACCTGTTCATTTGTCGTTCTTCCTCTGGCTACCAGCACAATGTGGAAGCCAGTGAGTCCTGCTACTGGGACGAAGAACAGACCTGAGATACACATCACTGCCATACTGAGGGCTGTGTTAAAGACTTATAACAGTTATTTCTTACAGTAAATCATTCTAATAAAATACTATTTCCCAGGCAACAGAGCACATACTCTGTACATGCAAACTCTGTTTGCGCAGCACTTTACATTATACATGTTTAAGATTAGAAATGTTAAAAAGATTACAAATGGGAAATGCAATCTAAAATCAGATGAATTTGCGACAAAGTTCTCATGTTGCAGTTAATGCAAATCACACAGAAGAGGATGGATTCCCTTTAAAGTCTGTTTTATCTAAAGGGTTTTTGAGAAGCTGCTTCTCTGTCGAAAGCATGTACACAGATAAAAATTCACAAAACAGCTAAACCCAGTGTTTACTAATTGGCGGATTTCTTCTACCATACCCGTTTCTTTGAACCTTTTCCTCTGAGGAATAAGTGCTAATTTTTATCTCGCTGATGCCTCGTGTGAAAAAGATACGTAACTCCAGAGTGCACTTCGTCCAGTTGTTCGGTGTGATAGAGGATATACAGCAGGCTGAATCCAAACACTCCCATTATATGTGTAGTGAGAGATAACAGGAACAGGAAGAAGTATCGGTAGTTCCGCCTCCCAATGCAGTTATTGACCCACGGACAGTGATGGTCAAACTCCTAAAATCACAGAGAAATCAAACAGATGTATATGTATACACGATGATGATGTTTCCAGCAGAACGTAAGAGCGTGAAAGAGCGTGTACCTCGACACAGTTGTCACACACGGAGCAGTGCGAGCATCGGGGAGGTCTGTAGAAGCGGCACGTGGAACACCATTTCATGCGCACCTGAATGCCCCTCACCTCCACCGTCTTATAGAGAGGAGCCCGGAAATCATCTTCCTTGTCTTCATCTTCCTCCGCTGCATAATACAAACAACCAGCAACTTGTTATTATATAGACGAATTAAAAGGAAAAACTGGTTTGTATCACCATGAAACATTTCTGTCCTGACGGGAGTGATCTAAGAGTTTATATTAACATGTTCGCTCTAATATGCACAACAGTATCTTGGTGGAATGTGGCAGATGCTCCATATACACTGATTTAGTATACTGTTGTTGAAGGAAAATAAAAAACCTCAATCAGTGTCTGGGAGGTAGCAGTAAATAAGTAATATCCCATCAGGCTGCACTGTGCCACTCTGTCAGAATGACCAAGATGGCACCAAGATTTCAATTCATGTATGTATCCTACTCTTTATCAAACAAAGATGAGTTTGTACCTCTGGGGAAGACCCCTGGGTCCATAAACGTAGCCATGCAAAAGTTGGCCAGGGTGAAGAGGAAGACCGCGACGTTGTAGACAGGAATGGAAGAAGAGAAACGCTCCGCCAGCCAGGGACAACTACAATCAGAGAAAGACAACGATGAAGACAGAGAATCAAACTTTTCACCCAGATTTAAGTCATGCAGAGACAGATGACCGGGGAAAAAGGGAGAGACTTACGTGAAGCACAGGAAAAGTGTCGTAGCCCCAACGAGGAAGGTTGTCGCCGCGGATACAGGTACATAGCGACTGGGGCGAAAGCGGTGCGAAGGGGAGGGGTCTCCGAGAGCCCCACCCACACTGAGACCCGCAGGCATTGGGGAGAAAACGCAGAGCGGATCGGAGGGGTCAAAAAACGAGCGTTCAATGTCCGCTTGCTGAGCTACGGGAGGAAAGTACTGTCATACTGTCTAACTTTCATAGTAACCTCGGGTAAAAAATAATAATAATAGTTAATTAAAACGTTTTATAAATTATATTTTGAAATGTAAAATTGTAAAAATAGCCTCGGAAAAAAAAAACAAAAAAAAAAAACAAGGTGCACAATTTCATGAAGAATCTGATGTACACAGTGCAGGCGTTTATGTGCGCTTATACATAAAAATACATATACAATTTATGATCTAACTTAACCGTGATAAAATAGATCTATAGTTTCATCAAAAAATAGAAATTTATATGGCTTGAACGTGACACGATTTGGCAGAAAGAGAGAGGGGGAAAAAAAATAAATCAAGTGAAAGCTCTTAGTGCAAATCGCTTCTAAGCCCTGTGTTTCAGCTATCGGAGAGGCTGAACAGAAACAGTAGCGAACAAAGCTGTCAGTAATGCAGGAAGCCCAATAAAACTACAGTACTCTTTCTCGAGAACAAGGCGAACGTTTCAGAGTGAATGTGAACGCATGACTCAAACATGAGGCAGACCAAAAGAAAAACCCAACAAGGAACAATGGAGGGGTGCGTGGAAATAACGACGAGTCAAACAGAAAAAGGAAACAATGGAATGAAAATTTCTGCCACAGTCTCTGCAGGAGCCCCGGTGCCCACTGGGATGGTCCGTCTAATAAAAGACCGTAATTATGAAGATGGAGGACAAAAACGGCGCTCTTGTGGTCTTCTGGCCTAAATGACAGCTCATACTTCTGAACTTAACTCGTGCCAGGGGAAAAAAAACTGGTCTCTTCGGTAGAAATATTGTGAACGCTTGAGTATTTCTGTATCCATATGAAGACGGTGATGTCCGGAGTCTTTCAGAGGGTCGTATGTACACACACGGCTCCTTCGCCTGCGTGCGTTTCCACCGGGGCGACTGTATACGTCACGGCGCCCACGTGAGTCCAAATGCATTTTAGCTCTGTTTTGCAACCCATCGGGCCCCTCTTTGTTTTACAGGAAACAAAAATGAATGGAGTTTATGAGCATTTCCGGAATGGCTTCGTGGTTTTGTTTCCCCCCCTCTCGTCCTACAAACAGGTTGCAGGTTGAACCTGTGAGAAGGAAAGAAGATAATTACACATTAATAAAATGATCATAAGCAAGGAAATAATAGACATGTCATTATAGTTACACCGTTATAGGACAATAATCCATATCTGTCTGCAGCAAAACTGTTTACCGCCTAGAGGTTTATTCCTTTCCTTTAACCAAATGTGTTTTATTCCTATTATACTGAAAAAATCAGCCGGCGATTACAGCTGTTCCCTCTCCTGCCTTTTTCTCTCTCTCTTTCATGACAAACACAGCTCTGTTGTGTAACGGAAAAGTCCTGACATTAACGTAAAATAAACATCTCCATACAAAAAAAAAAAAAAGAGTAATAATTCAACATATACACCTATTACGTGAATTTCAGAAAGCACTACTGTCCGAGCGGCTGGTACAGAACATGAGATAACACCTTCAATATACAACACTTCACTGTTTATTTCATGCTTGGATTTAATCACAAGTATTTCACAACCTAAGTGAGAAGGGCACAGCCCTGACATCCGTGTATACACAACATGTTGAAACCTGATCATTTGCCTTCTTCCTTCTATCAGATCTGACTCACCAGAAAAAGGGCGTGAGCACATGGTGCTATCTATTTTAGTTTCATTCATCTTGATGCATTCCTATATCTCTAACTAATCCAACGTAGAATATATAGCGCTGTCACGAGAAGCAGTTTCACACTATTTAAAGAAATAACATACCACACTCATCTAAACCTTTATTAACTAATAGATAAATTGCTGCTCTTTCTACTGACTCTGGTACAAGTGTATCACGCAGTCGAGGTTAGAGATTCCAGCCTCACAATTACAGTGATTTGCAGCAACACAACATCCAGAGGCCATTCATTTGCGACTAGATGTGGGCATGTTCAGCTACGACAATGTTGTGGAGCCACTTGGTGAAGTGCCCACTGTTGGAAGCGAATCCGTGAGGGCAATGAGTGCACACTAAGACATTTTGGGCAATTTCATGCTCCCAGCTTTGTGGGAACAGTTTGGGGATGACCCCTTCCTGTTCCAACATGACTGCACACCAGTGCACAAAGCAAGGTCCATAAAGACATGGATGAGTGAGTTTGGTGTGGAGGAACTTGACTGGCCTCCTGACCTCAACCCAATAGTCATCTCAATTCATCCCAAAGGTGTTCTATCAGGTTGAGGTCAGGATTCTATGCAGGTTAGAACAGGAAGGGCTCATCCCCAAACTGTTACCAAAAAATTGGAAGCATAAAACTGTCCAAAATGTCTGGGTATGAAGCTGAAGCATTAAGAGTTCCTTTCACTAGAACTAAGAGGCCAAGCCCAACCCCTGAATTCAATCATTTGGAGGGGTGTCCCAAAACGTTCGGCAATACAGTGCATCTTATGATATGATGCTTATATACCCTGGTGAATTTTCTATACAAACATCAAATCTTCCTCATGAATGTTTCACTTTAGCTGTAACAAAACCGAATTGCTGTTAAAAGTCAAATGCTAACCCACCCACACCACCCACTAATTAATGTTAATTGACATGGCAACCAGTATTAGAAGCACCTACTGGCACCTACTAACCCTAATCCTAATCCTAGACAACAATACCAAGCAGGGAGGATGAAGCTTAGCGTGTAAATCCAGCCAACCACATATTTCTAAACTACTTCTTTACACACAGCAATAAAAGAAAGTGCTATCTGGCCTTTTTCGCATACATGGAAGTGTTCACCATCCTTCACGATTTTGCTTTCTTTCTGTGATTCAAAGTCACACGGCATTTACACAATGACACTAAATCAAGCCTTATGAGCAAATAATTCCTTTTATGCAATGTGCTTTTGAATTTGTGCTCGAGTTCTGCAAAATCAGGCAGAAACTTTTACACATTTTTTAATCTTTCGTTTGATCAGAAGTTTCTGGTTGGCACCGTGCTCTCAACCCAGCAGTTACAGAGTCGTGTCTAAAAACCTGCTGTACCTGATACACCAGTATCAGCGCATGATCGTCTGTACGAATCAACATATTCAATAAATACACAGATCAGGCATAACATTATGAGCACTGTCAGGTGAAGTGAATAACACTGATGATCTCCTCATCATGGCACCTGTTAGTGGGTGGGATATATTAGGCAGTAAGTGAACATTTTGTCCTCAAAACTGATGTGTTACAAGCAGAAAAATAGGCGAGATTAAGGAGCAAGGTTGACGAAGGGCCAAATTGTGATGGCTAGACGACTGGATCAGAGCATCTCCAAAACTGCAGGGGTGTTCTCGGTCTGCAGTGGTCAGTATCTATCAAAAGTGGACCAAGGAAGGAAGAGTAGTGAACCGGCGACAGGGTCATGGGCGGTCAAGGCTCACTGATGCACGTGGTGAGCGAAGGCTGATCCGTGTGATCCGATCCAACAGACGAGCTACTGTTGCTGAAGAAGTTAATGCTGGTTCTGACAGAAAGGTGTCAGAATAAACAGTGCAGGACGGGTCAGGGCTGTTTTGGCAGCAAAAGGGGAACCAACACAATATTAGTCATAATGTTATGCCTGGTCAGTGTACATTAGATATACGCAAAGTGACCTGATAACACAGATTACACTTCTTTCTTTTGAGAGACAGTGAAAGTGAAATCACTGATAGTGAATAAGGTAATGTGGTTTTGAGACTGAAACGGGTCTCCAATAGTGGACTAACGGCGTGAAGACCAAAAAACAAAGCTGATATGGTGTACAAAAAGATTGTTAGAAGAATAAACAGAAATCATAGGTAGTAGTAGTATGACTTTTATTTTAGATGGAGCTGAGTTTAAGGCTCTGGACCGAATGGAGGCTGAGGAATCTTCTTATTAAAAAACAAATCCCTAATCCCGAAAACAAAGCCTTTAACATCTCAGACGGAGTTTCTTTCAAAGTGCAACCCACAAAACAATAAAATACCGCTAACATGGTTGATGTGAATAAGAAATGCGAGAGAAGAAAAGCGAAAAAGTAAGAAAAAGGAGTTAAGGAGAGATGGCAAAAAAGTTTGTGGGCTCACGACGGAAAGAAACGGCCTGTGTGTCCTAACGAGCTAACTAGCTAGCTAGGATATTTCAGAAACTCAAGAAAATTCAACAAGCAAGTAAATTGTTTATATTTTAGGGGAAAAAAACACGAATGAGTATATATTTAGAGACAGAGAAATTTCTCTTACTGTTCCTGTATATCCGGCAGGTCTTTACGCTGAGCGAAATTTGCTCCTTTTAGGCTAGGCTAATATTTATGAGTCTCAGCTAGCTAGTTTTCGCCAGCTAGTTTAGCGACTGACAGATGGACGTTTTAAATCCTCTTGTTGTTTTTAATCTCTGTAGTAAAGTAGCTTAGACTTGAGCAGGTCTTCGACGTCTTTTCTACACGTCATCTCACACGTTATGTCCAAAAAACAACAACAACAACTTAATATATCAGGTTAGAGAATTTAGCCAGCTAAGCAAACGCTCTCTCTGCAGTCGGAGAGACGCTGTAATATCACCCGAGAGTACACGAGTCTACCGACTTCCCTGAAAATACCGAGACAGTCACTAAGCATTAATAAGGTGTTTATTAACATACCTGGATGTCGTGTGAAAGGGGATGGGGGTGAAAACTCCTGCGTGTGTGTGTGTGTGTAGATGTCTCCGATGCCCTCTCCTGTGTCAACTCCTCACCGCCTCAACTTCCCATGGGGTCAGGTGTAAAATAACTCACATCACACCCGCACACACCACCGAGTGTATACACACACACACACACACACACACACCACCGAGTATACACACACACACCACCGAGTATACACACACACACACACACACACACACACACCACCGAGTATACACACACACACACCACCGAGTATACACACACACACACACACACACCACCGAGTATACACACACACACACACACACCACCGAGTATACACACACACACACACACCACCGAGTATACACACACACACACACACCACCGAGTATACACACACACACCACCGAGTATACACACACACACACACACCACCGAGTATACACACACACACACACACACCACCGAGTATACACACACACACACCACCGAGTATACACACACACACACCACCGAGTATACACACACACACACACACCACCGAGTATACACACATCACATTCACACACCACCGAGTATACACACATCACATTCACACACCACCGAGTATACACACACACACACACACCACAGAGTATACACACATCACATTCACACACCACCGAGTATACACACACATCACATTCACACACCACCGAGTATACACACACATCACATTCACACACCACCGAGTATACACATCACATTCACACACCACCGAGTATACACACACATCACATTCACACACCACCGAGTATACACACATCACATTCACACACCACCGAGTATACACACACACACACACCACCGAGTATACACACACATCACACACACACACACACCACCGAGTATACACACACATCACATTCACACACACCACCAAGTATACACACATCACACACACACACCACCGAGTATACACACACATCACACACACACACACACCACCGAGTATACACACACATCACATTCACACACCACCAAGTATACACACATCACACACACACACCACCGAGTATACACACACATCACACACACACACACACCACTGAGTATACACACACATCACACACACACACACACCACTGAGTATACACACACATCACACACACACACCACCGAGTATACACACACATCACATTCACACACATCACACACACCACTGAGTATACACACATCACCAAGTATACACACACATCACATTCACAAACAGCACCAAGTATTCACACACAGCACACCCATACATCACACCCGCACAAACCAACAAGTTACACACACATCACACCCACCACCGAGTATACACACATCACATTCACACACCACCGAGTACACACACACACACACACACACCACCGAGTATACACACACACACACCACCGAGTATACACACATCACATTCACACACCACCGAGTATACACACACATCACATTCACACACCACCGAGTATACACACACACACACACACACACCACCGAGTATACACACATCACATTCACACACCACCGAGTACACACACACACACACACACACACCACCGAGTATACACACATCACATTCACACACCACCGAGTATACACACACATCACATTCACACACCACCGAGTATACACACTTCACATTCACACACCACCGAGTATACACACACATCACATTCACACACCACCGAGTATACACACACACACACCACCGAGTAAACACACATCACATTCACACACCACCGAGTATACACACACATCACATTCACACACCACCGAGTATACACACATCACATTCACACACCACCGAGTATACACACACATCACATTCACACACCACCGAGTATACACACACACACACCACCGAGTAAACACACATCACATTCACACACCACCGAGTATACACACACATCACATTCACACACCACCGAGTATACACACTTCACATTCACACACCACCGAGTATACACACACATCACATTCACACACCACCGAGTATACACACACATCACATTCACACACCACCGAGTATACACACACATCACATTCACACACCACCGAGTATACACACACACACACACCACCGAGTATACACACATCACATTCACACACCACCGAGTATACACACACACACACACACCACCGAGTATACACACACATCACACACCACCGAGTATACACACACACACACACACCACCGAGTATACACACACATCACATTCACACACCACCGAGTATACACACATCACATTCACACACCACCGAGTATACATACATCACATTCACACACACCACCGAGTATACACACACATCACATTCACACACCACCAAGTATACACACACACACACACACCACCGAGTATACATACATCACATTCACACACACCACCGAGTATACACACACATCACATTCACACACCACCGAGTATACACACACACACACACACCACCGAGTATACACACACATCACATTCACACACCACCGAGTATACACACACACACACACACCACCGAGTATACACACATCACATTCACACACCACCGAGTATACACACACACACACACAGAACACCGAGTATACACACACACACATCACATTCACACACCACCGAGTATACACACACACACACACACCACCGAGTATACACACATCACATTCACACACCACCGAGTATACACACACACACACACACACACACACCCCACCGAGTATACACACATCACATTCACACACCACCGAGTATACACACATCTCATTCACACACCACCGAGTATACACACACACACACACACCACCGAGTATACACACATCACATTCACACATCACCGAGTATACACACACACATCACATTCACACACCACCGAGTATACACACACACACATCACATTCACACACCACCGAGTATACACACACACACACACACACACACCACCGAGTATACACACACACACACACACACACACCACCGAGTATACACACATCACATTCACACACCACCGAGTATACACACATCACATTCACACACCACCGAGTAAACACACATCACATTCACACACCACCGAGTAAACACACATCACATTCACACACCACCGAATATACACACATCACATTCACACACCACCGAGTAAACACACATCACATTCACACACCACCGAATATACACACATCACATTCACACACCACCGAATATACACACATCACATTCACACACCACCGAGTAAACACACATCACATTCACACACCACCGAATATACACACATCACATTCACACACCACCGAATATACACACATCACATTCACACACCACCGAGTAAACACACATCACATTCACACACCACCGAGTAAACACACATCACATTCACACACCACCGAGTATACACACACATCACATTCACACACCACCGAGTATACACACATCACATTCACACACACACACACCACCGAGTATACACACACATCACATTCACACACCACCGAGTATACACACATCACATTCACACACCACCGAGTATACACACACATCACATTCACACACCACCGAGTATACACACATCACATTCACACACACACACACCACCGAGTATACACACACATCACATTCACACACCACCGAGTATACACACATCACATTCACACACCACCGAGTATACACACATCACATTCACACACCACCGAGTATACACACATCACATTCACACACCACCGAGTATACACACATCACATTCACACACCACCGAGTATACACACACATCACATTCACACACCACCGAGTATACACATCACATTCACACACCACCGAGTATACACACACACACACACACACCACCGAGTATACACACACATCACATTCACACACATCACACACACCACCGAGTATACACACACATCACATTCACACACACCACCAAGTATACACACATCACACACACACACCACCGAGTATACACACACATCACACACACACCACCGAGTATACACACACATCACACACACACATCACATTCACACACATCACACACACCACCGAGTATACACACACATCACATTCACACACCACCGAGTATACACACCACACACACACATCACACACACACACACCACCGAGTATACACACACATCACACACACACACCACCGAGTATACACACACATCACACACACACACCACCGAGTATACACACATCACATTCACACACCACCGAGTACACACACACATCACACCTGCACACACCACCGAGTATACACACACATCACACACACACACACACACCACCGAGTATACACACACATCACACCTGCACACACCACCGAGTATACACACACATCACATTCACACACACCACCAAATATAGACACACACCACATTCACACACACCACCAAGTATACACACACACCACCAAGAATACATGCATCACATTCACACACACCACCAAGTATACACACATCACATTTACACACACCACCAAGTATACACACACATCACACCCACACACACCACCGAGAATACACACATCAAATTCACACACAGCACCGAGTATACACACACATCACATTCACACACAGCACCAAGTATACAGAAACACCACCAAGTATACACACACATCATAATTAACACATCACATTTACACACAGCACCAAGTATACACACACATCACATTCACACACAGCACCAAATATACACACGCATCACATTCACACACAGCACCAAGTATACACACACATCACATTCACACACAGCACCAAATATACACACACATCACATTCACACACAGCACCAAGTATACAGAAACACCACCAAGTATACACACACATCATAATTAACACATCACATTTACACACACCACCAAGTATACACACACATCACATTCACACACAGCACCAAATATACACACGCATCACATTCACACACATCACTGAGTATACACACGCATCACATTCACACACTGATCTTCACAAAGAGCGAATAAAAACGTTTACAGATTTCTTTACAAGAATTTATTGTAAAACACCACTCTGTCAAAGTCATCAAACACGCGTTTATTTTTTTATTTATTTTTTTATTAATGTATTTTTATTTTATTTTTTTACATAAGAACACCACAAATCAGTTCAACAAGTTTATTACAAACATCGGTCCAAAATATTTCAACAAATAAAAATATTTGCATTTCTTGAAAGGAACCGAAAATGGAGGAAAAAATAGAAAGGGGAAGACCTTGAAGAAGGAAGAAAGAAGGAAGGAAGGAAGAAAGAAAGAAAGAAAGAAAGAAAGAAAGAAAGAAAGAAAGAAAGAAAGAAAGAAAGAAAGAAAGAAAGAAAGAAAGAAAGAAAGAAAGAAAGAAAGAAAGGGAGTAATAAGAAAAAAAGAATAATAAGTGAGACAAAGCTTGAGAAAAGCTTGAGGGAGGAAGAGAGAAGAAAGAATGAGACCGATAAAATGAGAGGAATAAAAAACATGAAACAGCTGTGCTATAAATCGAGGTAAAATAAGGGCACAGTGATATCTCCATCTACTGACTCCACTTCAGTTCATATACAGATGTAATCTCCTTCCATTTCCACATTCTTGTTTTTCTCAGAAAGTCGGCCCTCCCACTCGTCCCCACCCTTCGCTCCACTTCCTTATTTAAGGTCTATGAAACGAATGTCCATGATGAGGAGTGTGTGGCGGGGCAGCGGTCTGGGTGCTGGAGCAAGAACGGTCATCACCTGAGCCTGAGTGTCCACAGCCGTAACCACAATGAAGCCACAAACCGGACTCTCTAAAATCCCCCTGCTTCGGCTCTCTCCTCCTTCTGTGTCATCCTCCACGCAACTAACACTCAGCACATGGTGGGTCAGGTCACGCCCCGGACTCACGGGAACCAGCTTCAGCTGCGTGTCGTCCTGCGACATGCCCAGTGGCAGGCACGAGTCCGGAATGGAGGGCGCACCAATCTTGTAGATGCGCACGTCTGAGAAGCGCACGTCGAAAGCGTGTGGGTAGAACGAGGTGCCACGGAAGCCGTAGAAATACTCGCGAATCTTGTCGTCGCGGGTCTCCCGTCTGCAGTCCTTGGAGCGTTCTACAACACCGCCGGACTTGGGTAGCAGCACGACGCGGACGAAGTGTGGCAGATCCCGTTTGAGCTCGTTGTACAGGCGTTCCTGATCGAGGACCAGCACCACGTCCACCTGGAATGCTGAAGCGCAGTGGACCAGTGCCTGGTATCCTGACCCTTTCACCCAGCCGCATGTGTTGATGATACAGCCTCCGACGCTGGCCTTCCGGTTCACCTCGCAGCGCTGCGAGAACACCTCCGCCAGGCAGGACGTCAGCTACACACACACACACAGAGAAAAGAATTCAATAGGATAACGTATTAGATTTTGGAACTTCATTTTTTTGTGCTACTCCTAAACAGACTTTCAGCAGCCAGTCACTGGGCCTCGTTTATCAATCTTTTAGTAAATGTTTGCACAAGCCGAACCATTCATAAACTTTAAGATGAATTTGCAAAAGTTTTGGAAATGCTTTACATGTGCTTGTGTGTATGTGATCCCCTGTAACATACAAAGCTCATTTGCATCTAGTAATGTCCTCCAAACTCCATGAAAAAGTCAAGTGGACAGATGGCTAGGAGCATGAAATGAACAATGAGGCTGAATGGCAGAAATGGAATTTATTTTGACTCACTTCTATGGCAATAAAAATATTAAATAATATCTAAGATTGACAATAAGTGAACGCTGAACCTTCCATCAGAGGCGTTTACTTGTGGCTTACGGCTCTGTGTCGACAGACCGGCCTGTCCTCTGTTATACAGAACCATTTCTCTTGTTATAAGCAAATGTTTTATTATACATGTCTTAATATATGGTTTTGTGTTGGCTCACTTTCTTTATTTTTTATGCATGAGACTGAAAAGCACTTTTCAGAGTTGCTCTGGATATAGGCTTTAGCAATTTAAATGCAATTCCTAATAGGTGTGGATAAAGTACAGCCATCCATGCAAACTATATGATCTGAAGTTGTTCAATCTCTACTCAGTCTTCTTATGCATACATTTACACACTCATTGCAATTTTTTTGGTAAAGACAAATCAGTTCATATCCAGCTTGATAAGTGAAGCTGTGTGTAATGAACTGCCAATCAACTGTTAACCGAAAGTGAAAAACATCTTGATTAGAGAAGTTTAAACCAAAAAATGTATAAGTTGATTTGAAAATACATCTCGCATCTGCATTTTCATCTGTAAATAATTATGACTGTTATGACAATTCTGCATTTAGCTTTGGCCAAAATAAAGAATTTCCACAGACAGCTGTCATCATATTGCCATATTAATTGACAAAGCCTTTCTCTCGGGAGCGTAGATACTGCGGGGGAAACGGCTGTGTACCTAAGCAGCCTCCTCCTGATGAAAGCTGAACATTTTGAAGTGTTCACAAGAACAATATACACTGATCAGGCACTGACCCTGGCTCTAAATTCCTAATGACTGCAAACAATACTGTCATAATGAAAATCTGATCTGTGTGTTGCATTTTTATGTTCTCATCACCTTGTTATAGAGTTTGATATTGGTCCCTGGTGTTGTGGAGCCAAAGTGGAAGACTAGAGGAGCCTGGACTGAGAAGCCTTCCTCAACATCTGCTGGACGCTCAATGTACAGTGCTGACATTGTCCCTGGAACAGACACCTGAAAATATCAAACGGCATGAGACTCCTTTAGTAGAGCAAAAATGGCTGCAGACAATCCACTGAGCAGTTGTCTCATTAAACTCCGATAATAGACTATAAACCATCTAGGTCATATGCGCTTACACTGCTTTGGCCGACATCCAGCTCCACAAGCGTGGGCCTTCTGCCCAGCCTCACTGCGTAGTTCAGTAGTAGACGACACACTGTGGATTTCCCCACGTCGGTTGGCCCCACCACCATGACCTACACAAATGCAAAGAGTGGCTATTCAAATTTCTGCCATCACTATATCTCTTAAAAAAAAGCAGAAAAATGAGGTGGATTAGTGGACATACCCTAGGGCCTCTCTCATTGTCTCTCTCAGCCTGCCGTCTCATTTGCTCCAACGCTGCATGTGTGTTCAGATACAACAGCATAGGGGTGTCTTTTGAGACGTAAGCCACCTACATGCAAAGAAACGCATACATAAAGAGAGATAATGAGTTAATAGTTGCATGTGGACTTTATTAGGAGACATTTCATCAAGACTTACAAACAGCTTCTCAGGTGTCAGAGCTTTGTAAAAGTAATGGCGAAAGTAATAATGGTCACTATGTGTGACGGGTCATTCATTATTTTTTTTATACATAGTTATTGTTGGCAAACCAACATGGTATGAGCGGAATAAAACATGACACACTTGTGCAGTTAAATGAAAAAAATTCACTGTGAGTGGTAATGGTATTTTCTATCCTAAAAAGATTCAATTATGTTTCGCACAGAATCTTTCTTTGTCAAGGTATGATATGCAAATGATCATGGGGACTAAATGAATATGCAAATACACCGATCAGGCATAACATTCTGAGCAGTGCCAGGTGACGTGAATAAAACTGATGATCTCCTCATCATGGCACCTGTTAGTGGGTGGGATATATTAGGCAGCAAGTGAACATTTTGTCCTCAATGTTGATGTTTTTGAGATGCAGGAAAGAAGCAGGAAAAATGGGCAAGTGTAAGGATTTGATCGAGTTTGACAAAGGGCCAAATTGTGATGGCTAGACAACTGGATCAGAGTATATCCAAAACTGAAATTCTCGTGGAGTCTTCCCGGTCTGCAGTGGTCAGTATCTATCAAAAGCATCCTTTAAGTTGTGAGGTGTGGCCCTTGGAGGCCCCACATTGCAACTTGCAGGACCTAAAGGATCTGCTGCTAACATCTGGGTGCCAGATACCACAGAACACCTTCAGTGATCTACTGGAGTCCATGCAGCAACACAATATTAGGCAGGTGGTTATAATGTTATGCCTGTTCGGTGTAAATATATAAGGACATCTGGTGACTTCTACAGCATGCAGTAGCCACCACCTCACCTCGGTCTTGCCGGTTAGAGAGAGGCTACATCCCTGCCACGTGAACACGGCTATCTTCGAACCGGGTCCGAATGTGTACTTCTTGTTCCGGTTCAGTTCGGAGCCGAACACCTCGGCCAAACCGGACAGCAGTTCGAGCTGTACCCGCTCTCCAGCCTCGACCTCGAACCGGAGCTCGGTCTCCTTCTCCAGGTCAAACCGCGAACCCCCGCCGCTCCCTGCAGTTCCTCCGGAGCTCGAGCCTTCATCACCCGCTTTCTCCGGCGCCTCAGTGCTCATACCTGGGGGAGAAGACAGTGCTTTATACCAACTTCAACAAAGTAGACTTCTCATACCAGTCATGTTATAACCACTTACCATACATGTTTAAATTCAAAGCATAGACACAATTAACTTCACTCCTACGTGATCAGCACTGTTCTTTAACTTAATATTTACTGGATAAGAATTAAATGCGTTTTGCTGAAAGGAAACGCTACGTCGTTTAGCTGAGTTAGCCGTTAGCTAACCGGTAAGTTTACAGGTTTATATGTTTATTTTCCTTTTTAGATCTTCGATTTAACTCATCCTTTTAACCTCTAAATGTGATAGAAAGAACCTACGAGTGTTTCATACAAGTAAACCTGCTTACTTTTAAAGAGAAGGAAACTCCAAACGTGTTTTCAAATCATCCACCCAGCGTTAGAGCAACGCGGTCGCATGGTGATGACGTCACGTGAAATGATCCGTCTGGTACTCTGGTTCCCCCATACGAGAAACCCCTCACTCACAGGTGCTTAAATAATAACGACAATAGAGGCGAGATAATAATAAAAAAAAATGGATAGAAACTTTATTCTTTTATACACAAAGACGAATTCAAAACTATGTCCATAACAGATTTCAATACAACAAACGTACACTGTATGGCCAAAAGTATGTGGACACCTGACCGTTACATCCATATGTGGCCTTTCCTCAAAATGTTCCCAGAAAGTTTGAAGGACGTCTTTGTATGATGAACAGTTATAATTTACATGGTATTGTAAAAAGGATGGATAAGATTTTAGGTATCCTGAACAAGTCCCCGAAGGCAACCCAACTAAACACTTTTGATGAACTAAAATACCAACAGCTCCCCAAGCCTCCTCTCCTGACATCAGTATTGAGGACATCAGTAATGCTTGTGGCCAGCTGGAATATCCCCAAAGCCACATAGAAAGAAAGAAAAAAAAAAAAAACTGACCAAATGGAAGAGACCAAATCTGAAACAAGCAGCACATAGCGGTTTAATGGTCATCAAGCAGCCACTGCTGGGCCTGTGAGGAAGACCCTTAACCTTAACTGCTCAGTTGTATAAAAGTCTCTCTGGATAAGGGCGTCTGCAAAGTGTTGTAATGTAACGGTCTTTTGTTCACATACTTTTGGCTATGTAGTGTACCAAACATTTCTCAAGACCTAACCGAGCAAACGTCTACACAAATTTGTGCACTAATATAACCGCAGTTAAAAGACAGAAGGTCACAGAGGTCAGTTTGTGAAAGCAGAAGATCATGCAGAAGGAGGAAGCAACAATCTAGGTCAGGATGCCGAGTCATCAGAGAACAGACTGGGAGTCAACCGTTTGATCCATCCTCATCATTATGCATCCAAGAAACCCAAGACGATTAACTGAAAAATCGAGATAGACATTTAATTAAGTTATGACAATTCCATGTCTTGGAAAGATTTTGCAATAGAACATGAATTTTAATTAAGCATGTAAAGTGAAATCTATGACAATTCCTTACACACCTTTCCTCGCAATTTCTACTTGCTCTTCAGGGCATTGTCCAGGGCGGTTACAACCTCAGCAGGCTCTGGAAACTTCAGTTTACGGGGAGGACCTTTCTTGATACCCGTCCACAACAACACCTCTGCGACAAGATACAGGGAGAAATGATGTACAGAATGAGCTTTTACATGGATCTTAAAAATAAAGTTAATAGTATGCTGTGTGGGCTAAGGAGACATCTAAATATACCTGAAATTATGTAGTTAAACAAACACACCCAAGTATTAAGTATGACCTGTTTAAGCAGGATTTGCACAAGGCTTAAAATATTGACTGTATTATTCAAGTTTATGGTGCAGAGATTTAAAGAAAACTGAGTTTAGTGAAGGACACACTGACCAAAGGTGCATCAGACTATACAAACAGAAACGAACAAAAAACAATCCAACGCAGCGGAAAATTGTGTATTTTTTTGCACACAAGTTTCATGTGCTCAGCTGTGAAACCACCTTTGCTCCCCTCCATCAGAGTGACCTCAAAGCTGTTGCGTCGAGGCTTCTGGGGGTTGAGCAGAACACGCAGCTCAGGATGTGCAGCAAGGAGAGCCTCACGCACCGCATCGGCATTTCGCCCATATACACGTCAGCTTTTACTGAGAGAGAGAGAGAGAGAGAGAGCGGGAGCGAGAGAGAGAGCATGGGACAGACACACAGAGGGAGAGAGAGAGAGAGGGGGACAGACACAGAGAGAGAGAGAGATGGAGAAAGAGAGACAGAGATGGAGAAAGAGAGAGAGAGAGAGAGAGGGATACACACAATACCGTTAGAATTTCCAGCATTGAAAGAACAATTTTCAGCTACAGTAAGCACTTTTGTATAATATTCAGAATCAATTCAATATTTAAAACTAACACAAGTTATCCATGACATATGGTTCTATTTCCATGTTGCATACTGACCAGTGTTCAATGACGACTCTCTGTCCTTCATCTTCCTCCTGTTCATCCTTGTGCCCCTTATCCTGCTTTGCCACAGGCTCTGCTTCTGCAAGCGCCGCTGCCTTACGCTTTGCCACACGACCTGGACAAGATACAGTACATGGAGATGGTAAAATATTTCAATATGGCCAGTGCTTTCACATCCTCACCTGTACACTTTGCTCAAACAAATCAGCTTCACCTTATATACTAATACCACTGTCAACACCATCACATCAATTTTCTTGTAAAAACACACAACTGTCATATAGCTTGCACTGCATTCTGGGACTTTGCCCCAATGTCTCCACTACTGCTGTGTCAAATTTCTCACCAATATGACCATGAACATCAAACATGAGTGAGAAAATAAGTTCTTGTGCTTTTGTTTCTTCAGAGATAACACCAAAATCTGACTCTTATTCTTCATGCATGTACATTTTTCCACATATAAACGCCATTGTGTCTGTGCAAGGTCTCCTTGTTACATACACTACATTGCCAAAAGTTTTGGGACATCTGCCTTTACATGCACATGAATGTAATATGGAGTTGTCTCCCACCCTTTGCAGCTATAACAGCTTCAACTGTTCTGGGAAGGCTTTCCACAAGGTTTAGGAGTGCGTTTATGGGAATTTTTAAGACCATTCCTCTTGAAGCGCAATTTGTGAGGTTGTGTTGGACGAGAAGGTCTGACTCACAGTCTCCGCTCCAATTCATCAAAAAGGTGTTCTATCCAAAGGGGTTGAGGTCAGGACTCTGAAGTTCCTCCACACCAAACTCACTCATCCATGTCTTAATGGACCTTGCTTTGTTCACTGGTGTGCAGTCATGTTGGAACAGGAAGGGGTCATCCCCAAACTGTTCCCACAAAGTTGGGAGCATGAAATTGTCCAAAATGTCTTGGTATGATGAAGCATTAAGAGTTCCTTTCACTGGAACTATGGGGCCGAGCCCTGAAAAACAACAATGATTTGGAGGGGTGTCCCAAAACATTTGGCAATATAGTATAAGTGCTTGGACAATCATTACTTCTTAGAGAAACAACACGAATACAACACTAACCAACAAACTAGCACCAGAAACACTAATCATATCATCACAAATATATCAAGATCATACTACGACATTTTCTTGCATTTTCCTTTCCAATTTCTTGGACGTTTCCTTTAAATAAATCCTGCCATCCTGGGATGTTCTGCAAGTCATGCAGCGTCAGTGGATCATATGGTTCTCAAGTTGGCTTAAACAATATTGTACTCTAACATATTAAATGTAAACTAATATTAATTACGGAGTATGCACGTGACCAGTTTTCGTGCATGTTACATAATTAAACGGCGCAAGCAAGCACGTGCCTAAAAGATCAACCTCAGGTGCATGGTTTAATTTTTCATTTTCTTTTCAGTCTTTCCCTTTTTTTTTTTTTTAAATAGTTTATACCTAATGCTACGATCTAAAAATAATGTAAAACAGGGCCTCATATATCTTTTATACTAAACGGATAGAGAAAGATATGAATCCCATGCAATATCTCAAAGCGTCATTTATCTACCGCTTCTCAGCCATAGTTTGTAAGATGCATGCCTTACTTGCAATTTTAGACAACATAATAATCAGAGGTCTGTTATACCTGCTTTAGCACGCGTCGCCATTCTTGTGCACAACACAGAGAGAAGTTTGGCGCGAGACAACTGCACCGGAAAACCGCTAAGGCGCGCCATCTATCAGTGGAGGAGAGACATGACTGCCTTTAAGACCACCGCCCACTTTATTAGGAACACCTGGCTGCACATCTGCTTTTTCATGCAATGGGTCCAATCAGGAAATCACGTGGCAGTAGCAAAAGTGCATACAGTCATGCATATATACATGTTATGGACAGAAAAATATGTGGTATTATTCCCCCGTTCTTCACCTGTCAAGTTTTAGCAAATCTATGCTAGAAGATTGCAAAGCGCAAAGATTCCTGTTCTGAAAGCTGTGAAACTCATAGGTTTGATGTGTTGCTTGTTCTGAAATGCCATTCTGCTCAGCACGGATGTAAAGACTGGTATCTAAGAATAGAATGGGGAACATTTCATCTCAGTGACTATGACCTTGGTGCATAGGCTGGTTTCCAGAGACTGAGGATCTTCTGGGATTTTTAACACGTAACAGTATCTAGGGTTTACAGAGAATGATTCTAAAAACAAATAACTGGGAATGCATGATCGATGAGAAAGGACAGAGGTGAAATGTCAGAGTGGTTCGAGGTGACACGAAAGCTATAGTAACACACTCACTTTTTACATCCATGGTGAGCAGAAAAGCATCTCATAGTTGTTGAATGTTCAAGTGGATGGACTACAAGACCACATCAGGCTCCACTCATCAGCCAAGAACAGGATGCTGAGGAGACACTATATTGCCAAAAGTCTTGGGACACCCCTCCAAATCTCTGAATTCAGGTGTTGTTTTTCATACCAAGACATTTTAGACAATTTCATGCTCCCAATTTGCTTCAGAATTCCCATAAACACTCTCCTAAACCTTGTGGAAAGCCTTCCCGGATGAGTTGAAGCTGTTATAGCTGCAAAGGGCGGGACAACTCCATATTACATTCATGTGCATGTAAAGGCAGACGTCCCAGTTTTGACCTGGCTCGCAGTCTCCGCTTGAATTCATCCCAAAGGTGTTGAGCTCAGGACCCTATGAAGTTCCTCCACACCAATCTACATACCATAATATATTTTACGACCCTGAGTAAACCCACACAGACACTACAATAAACTCCTTCTTAGATCTTTTATTCATGATTGTCTTGGATATTTCGTTGATATGATATCCGCCAATACATGACAAAGACTTAATTACAAGACACTTGAAGCAGCAATGTCCAGATTTATTTATATTCATACTTTTATTTCAAGTATTATACCCATAATCATCAATCCGAGAATTATGTTTAAGATTTATTTTTTTTTTTTTACAAGGCTTGTAAAGTGACATTAAGATCTCACCAGTAACTTTTCATGTAACGGTTATGAACTATGAAACCGAAGCAAATCTACATTAAGTGCTAAATAGGGCAAAATCGAGTAATATCTCTAGTGCTCTCCTTTTCATTACGTCTACAGGAATGTATAGCTCTGTTGGTAATAGACGAGGAAAAATCCAGCTGCTTTAACCGAAGGTGGAGTTGTTCCAGGCCACATTTGCTGCGTCCATGTCGGTAAAGTTGATGTAGATCCTGAAAAAAAGAAGAAGAAAAGAGCCATGATGCTTCTGAATCCTGAAATCTGATTGGTCAGAATGGGTTCTCTAACAGCAGCAGGTTAATATCAATGCACTTTTTTGTTTCTATAGCAACAGCTGTGTACGATGGACACGACACATAATCTAAACCTAAAATAAACATTAAAAGTGTTTTTTTATTTAAAGTAAACTGTAAAACTACAGATATGGCGAAGCTTTGGTGGATGCAGTGGTGGCTCAAGTAGTTAAGGCTCTGGGGTGTTGATCAGGGTTCAAGCCCCTGCACCACCAAGCTCCACTGTTGGGCAATTGAGCAAGGCCTTTAAACAACCCCGTGCTCCAGGGACTGTATCATAACTGCCCTTGTGCTTTGACCCTAACTTCCTCAGCTGGGATATGAGAAGAAAAGAAATCCACTGTGCTGTAATGTCTGTGTGTGGCGATAATAAAGGCTTCGTGCCCTCAGTTATTTCTATATGGTGTTTATTTAACTTATAGAGAAGGAGTCTCAAGTTTTTCTCTTTAACTTCAAAAGAGAATATACACTGATCAGGCATAACATTATGAGCACTGAGAGGTGAAGTGAATAACACTGATGATCTCCTCATCATGGCACCTGTTAGTGGGTGGGATATATTACGGAGCAAGTCAACATTTTCTCCTCAAAGTTGATGTTAGAAGCAGGAAAAATGGGCAAGTGTAAGGATTTGAGCGAGTTTGACGAAGGGCCAAATTGTGATGGCTAGACCACTGGATCAGAGCATCTCCAAAACTTGTGGGGTGTTCCCGGTCTGCAGTGGTCAGTATCTATCAAAAGTGGTCCAAGGAAGGAACAGTGGTGAACCGGCGACAGGGTCATGGGCGGCCAAGGCTCACGTGGGGACGTGGGGAGAGAAGGCTGGCCCGTGTGATCCGATCCAACAGACGAGCTACTGTTGCTCAAATGGCTGAAGAAGTTAATGCAGGTTCTGATAGAAAGGTGTCAGAATACACAGTGCAGGACGAGTCAGGGCTGTTTCAGCATCAAAAGGGGGGACCAACAGAATATTTGGCAGGTGGTCATAATGTTATGCCTGGTCAGATAACAGGAGTTTGTTTTGTTCCACAAACCAACTATAAATGAAAAATATTCAGGACATAATGTTACAAGAAAATAAGCATCATCAGGTGTTGATTATTTTCAGTTACAGGTTTTTATCGCTCACTGCCTTTCAATACTAATAATAACCATTCAGTGAAAGTGCACGTGCCATGTGAGTGTGTACCTGTCAGGTGAGATGCCCAGGTGTTTATTAAGCAAGCCCATGAGCAGTTTGGAGTACTGTTTATTCTGTGAGCCTCCGATCTTCCCGATGCTGTGGAGAGAGCAGAGGGCACAAGGGTCTGCTTTCCCCCCGAACATCATCATCTGATCTGGGATGATGTGCACTGCGATGTACTGGGAGGAACAGAAATACATAGGTTTCATTTACCAATAATATGCATGCATTTATACAAGCACGCGCTGCATGGCACGAGGACATCATTTGACAATAGAAACTAACGACTAAACATGATCTATTTAGATCTGTGAGATCAATATCAACCCTAATCTAGGAATTCCAGGACACACACACACACACGCACGCACGAGCGCGTCCATTCTGGCCTATACAGTTGAGCACGAGCTCCAACTCACATTGGCTGGTTTCCCCATAGCTTTAGCAAGCTCCTGGGTAATTTCGGACA